>NC_045796.1:80652665-80994189 GCF_009873245.2 Balaenoptera musculus
ACCTGCAAGCAGTGACAGTTTTCCTTCTTTTTTTCCAATTTGTATTCCTTTTATTTGTTTTTCTTCTCTGATTGCCATGTCTAGGACTTCCAAAACAATGTTGAATTATAGTGGTGAGAGTGGACATCCTTGTCTTGTTCCTGATCTTAGAGGAAATGCTTTCAGTTTTTCACCATTGAGAATGATGTTTGCTGTGGGTTTGTCGCATATGGCCTTTATTATGTTGATGTAGGTTTCCTCTATGCCCACTTTGTGCAGAGTTTTTATCATAAATGGATGTTGAATTTTGTCAAAAGCTTTTTCTGCAACTATTGAGATGACCATATGGTTTTTTCTTCAGTTTGTTAATATGGTGTATCACATTGATTGATTTGCGTTTATTGAAGAATCCTTGCATCTCTGGGATAAATCCCACTTGATCATGGTGTATGATCCTTTTAATTTGTTGTTGGATTCTGTTTGCTAGTATTTTGTTGAGGATTTTTGCATTGATGTTCATCAGTGATATTGGTCTGTAATTTTCTTTTTTTGTAGTATCTTTGACTGGTTTTGGTGTCAGGGTGATGGTGGCTTCATAGAATAAGTTTGGGAATGTTCCTTCCTCTGCAATATTTTGGAAGAGTTTGAGAAGGATGGGTGTTAGCTCTTCTCTAAATGTTTGATAAAATTCACCTGTGAAGCCATCTGGTCCTGGACTTTTGTTTGTTGGAAGATTTTTAATCACAGTTTCAATTTCATTACTTATGATTGGTCTGTTCATATTTTCTATTTCTTCCTGGTTCAGTCTTGGAAGGTTATACCTTTCTAAGAATTAGTCCTTTTCTTCCAGGTTGTCCATTTTATTGGCATACAGTTGCTTGTAGTAGTCTCTTAGGATGCTTTGTATTTCTGCTGTGTCTGTTGTAACTTCTCCTTTTTCATTTCTAACTTTATTGATTTGAGTCCTCTCCCTCTTTTTCTTGATGAGTCTGGCTAATGGTTTGTCAATTTGGCTTATCTTCTCGAAGAACCATCTTTTAGTTTTATTGATTTTTGCTCTTGTTTTCTTTGTTTCTATTTCATTTATTTCTGCTCTGATCTTTATGATTTCTTTCCTTCTTCTAACTTTGGGTTTTGTTTGTTCTTCTTTCTCTAGTTCCTTTAGGTGTAACTTTAGATTGTTTATTTGAGATTTTTCTTGTTTCTTGAGGTAGGCTTATATAGCTATAAACTTCTGTCTTAGAACTGCTTTTGCTGCATCCCATAGGTTTTGGATCATCGAGTTTTCATTGTCATTTGTCTCTAGGTATTTTTTGATTTCCTCTTTGATTTCTTCAGTGATCTCTTGGTTATTTAGTAACGTATTGTTTATCCTCCACGTATTTGTATTTTTCACGACTTTTCCCTGTAATTGATTTCTAATCTCATAGCGTTGTGGTCAGAAAAGATGCTTGATATGATTTCAATTTTCTTAAATTTACTAAGACTTGATTTGTGACCCAAGATGTGATCTATCCTGGAGAATGTTCCATGCGCACTTGAGAAGAAAGTGTAATCTGCTGTTTTTGGATGGAATGTCCTATAAATATCAATTAAATCTATCTGGTCTACAGTGTCATTTAAAGCTTCCGTTTCCTTATTAATTTTCTGTTTGGCTCATCTGTCTATTGGTGTGAGGTGTTAAATTCCCCCACTATTATTGTGTTACTGTTGATTTCCTCTTTTATAGTTGTTAGCAGTTGCTTTATGTATTGAGGTGTTCCTATGTTGGGTGCATATATATTTATAATTGTTATATCTTCTTCTAGGATTGATCCCTTGATCATTACATAGTGTCCTTCCTTGTCTCTTGTAACACTCTTTATTTTAAAGTCTTTTTTATCTGATATAAATTTTGTTACTCCAGTTTTCTTCTGCTTTCCATTTGCATGGAATATCTTTTTCCATCCCCTCACTTTCAGTATGTATGTGTCCCTAGGTCTGAAGTGGGTCTCTTGTAGACAGCATTTATATGTGTCTTGTTTTTGTATCCAGTCAGCAATCCTGTGTCTTTTGGTTGGAGCATTTAATCCATTCACATTTAAGGTAATTATTGATATGTATTCCTATTACCATTTTCTCTAATTTGGAGGGGTTTGTTTTTGTAGGTCCTTTTCTTTTCTTGTGTTTCCCACTTAGAAAAGTTCCTTTAGCACTTGTTGTAGAGCTGGTTTCGTGGTGCTGAATTCTCTTAGCTTTTGCTTGTCTATAAAGCTTTTGATTTCTCCATTGTATCTGAATGAGATCCTGGCCAGGTAGAGTAATCATGGTTGTAGGTTCTTCCTTTTCATCACTTTAAGTATATCATGCCAATCCCTTCTGGCTTGTAGAGTTTCTGCTGAGAAATCAGCTGTTAACCTTATGGGAGTTCCCTTGTTGGTATTTGTCATTTTTCCCTTGCTGCTTTCAATAATTTTTCTTTGTCTTTAATTTTTGCCAGTTTGATTACTATGTGTCTCGGCATGTTTCTCCTTGGGTTTATTCTGTATGGGACTCTCTGTGCTTCCTGAACTTGGGTGGCTATTTCTTTTCCCATGTTTGGGAAATTTTTGACTATAATCTCTTCAAATATTTTTTCTAGTCCTTTCTCTCTCTCTTCTTCTTCTGGGACCCCTATAATGTGAATGTTATTGTGTTTAATGTTGACCCAGAGGTCTCTTAGGCTGTCTTCATTTCTTTTCATTCTCTTTTCTTTATTCTGTTCTGCAGCAGTGAATTCCACCATTCTGTCTTCCAGGTCACTTATCCGTTCTTCTGCCTCAGTTATTCTGCTATTGATTCCTTCTAGTGTATTTTTCATTTCAGTTATTGTATTGTTCATCTCTGTTTGTTTGTTCTTTAATTTTTCTAGATCTTTGTTAAACATTTCTTGCATCTTCTCGTCTTTGCCTCCATTCATTTTCTGAGATCCTGGATCATCTTCACTATCATTATTATGAATTCTTTTTCTGGAAGATTGCCTATCTCCCTTTCATTTATTTGTTTTCTGGGGTTTTACCTTGTTCTTTCATCTGGTACATAGCCCTCTGCCTTTTCATCTTGTCTATCTTTCTGTGAATGTGTTTTTTTCCCACAGGCTGCAGGATTGTTGTTCTTCTTGCTTCTGCTGTCTGCCATCTGGTGGATGATGCTATCTAAGAGGCTTGTCTCTGCTTTCTTATATCAACTGATTATTAAATAAATTCTTACATATAAGCGAATATTCATTGTAAGAACAAGGTGCATAATACACAAAGATATTAAAGTGTTACTTTGAGTGTGGAAGTATCTGTTAAGGTTTGGGTGAAGTTTAAGTACCCAAATGCTACTATCATTTATCCTGTTTTGCTTTTGGAGTTCTAAACTACTAGAAGGTGGCACAAAGGAATGAAAGTCATGTATGAAATAATATAACAATTTTATCAGTTGCTTGGAAGGTGTTTAATATAACAGCAAAGCTGTAACAAAGACTTGATTTTAGAGTGTGGCCTAGGTATCATGCCAAATTGGGTTTCCTCTTGAGTATCCTGAATGTGAATATTGGAACCCACATGCTCACACATGTCTATGGAATGAGATTGTGATTATGGGGAAGTTACCAAGTCTTTTTACCTGAATAGCCTCATATTATAGGAGGTGGATCAGAAAGAAAAAAAGACAGACTTCTCCCAGCAGAAAGAAATCCTGTCCAGGTGGAATCAGAAAGAAGAGAGCCTGATGCATTTGTAGTGGAAGAGGAGGTGAGAAATAAAGTATTGTTACCTGTAAGGTATAGTAAACTGACACATCACTGAATGTGGCCCAATTATTTCATATTCTGGACAATTGGATAAGCAACTCCTCTTCCCAGAAAGAAGACATAGGAAAGTACTTAAGAGAGGAGAGTTTGAATAGGGAGAATCAGATGTTCGTGACCAGAGAGGAATGTGCTGCTAGGATACGTAGGATGTCTCCTACAAAATGTCACTTCTCCAAGGTTGGAAAACATAACCAACCTACAAGATACATAGAAACATAGAAAGAAAAACAGCAAATTGAGCAAAATAAGGTGACAGAGGAACATGTTCCAAACAAAGGAATGATATAAAACCCCAGAAGAACAACTAAGTAAAGTGGAGATAGGCAATCTACCCAATAAAGACTTCAAGGTAATGATTGTAAAGTTGATCAGATAACTTGGGAGAAGAATGGATGAACAGAGTGAGAAGTGAGAAGTTTTAAAAAAAACAGTTAGAAAATATGAAGAAGAATCAAAGATGAAGAATACAATAACCAAAATAAAAAATACACTAGAAGGAATCAACAGCAGATTAAGTGATACAGATAAATGGGTTAGCAAGCTGGAAGACAGGGAAGTGGAAATCGCTGAAGCTGAAAGAAAAAGAAAAAAGAATAAAAATAAATGAGTAGAGTTTAAGAGACCTCTGGGACAACATCAAATGCACCAACATTTGCATTATAGGGGTCTCAGAAGGAGAAGAGAGAAAGGGGAAGAAAATATATTTGAAGAGATAATAGCTGAAAACTTCCCTAACATGGGAAAGGAAACAGATATCCAGGTCCAGGAAACACAGAGAGTCCCAAACAGAATCAACCCAAAGAGGACCACACTAAAACACATTGTAAATAAAATGGCAAAAATTAGAGATAAAGAGAAAATATTAAAAGCAGCAAGGGGAAAGCAACTAGTTATGTACAAGGGAACTCCCATAATGCTATCAGCCAACCTTTTCAGCAGAAATTCTGCAGGCCAGAAGGGAGTGGCACAATATATCTAAAGTGGTGGAAGGAAAAAACCTACAATAAAGAAATTCTACCTGGCAAGGCTTTCAATCAGATTTGACAGAAAAATCAAAAGTTTTACAGAGAAGCAAAAGCTTGTGATGCTGTCTTTTGTTCAGCATCAGAAGACCAGCTTTACAAAAAACGTTCAAGGGAATTCTTTAAGCAAAAAAGAAAAGGACACAACTAGAAACATAAAAATTATGAAAGGAAAAAGTTCATTGGTAAAGGCAAATATAAAATAAAGATAGCAAATCAATGACATACAAAGCTAGTAGGAAAGTTAAAAAGCAAAAGTAGTAAAATCATTTATTTCCCAATAAATAGTTAAAGGATACACATATGATAATATGTAAAATATTATTTCAAAAATAGTAATTGTGGTAAGGGGGGAGTTAAAATGCAGGGTTCTTAAAATGCTTTTGATATTAGAAGATCAGTAACTTAAAAATAATTATATATATATATAATTATATATATATAGACTGCTATATATATAAACCTCTCAGTAACCACAAATATAAAAACCTATAATGATATACACACAAAAAGAAATAGGAATCCAAATATAACACTAAACATAGTTTAAATCACAAGGGATGAAAACAAAAGAAGAAGAGAGGAACAAAAAATAACTGTATAAACAACTCAAAAACAATTAACAAAATATCAGTAAGTACATAGATATCATTCATTACTTTAAATTTGTATGGACTAAATGCTCTAATCAAAGATAAAGCATGGCTAAATGGATTCAAAACAAAGACTCATATATATGCTGTATGCAAAAGATTCACTTCAGATCTAAAAGCATATAGAGACTGAGCATGAGGGGATGAAAAAAGTATTCAATGCAAATGGAAATCAAAAGAAAGTCCAGGTAGCAATACTCATATGGGACAAAATACACTTTAAAATGGGCTGTAACAAAGAAGAATATTATATAATGATCAAGGAATGAATCCTAGAAGATATAACAATTGTAAATATATGCACATCCAACATAGAAGCACCTAAATATATAAAGCAAATATTAACACACATAAAGGGAGAAATAGACAGTAACACAATAATAGTAGGGAACTTTAACACCTCACTTACATCAATGGACAAATCATCCAAACAGAAAATCAATAAAGAAATGCCTTAAATGACACATTATACCAGATAGAATTAATGGATATCTATAGGACATTCCATGTAAAAGCAACAGAATACACATTCTTTCCAAGTGTACATGGAACATTCTCCAGGATAGATCACATGCTAGGCCACAAGTCTCAGTAAATTTAAGCAAATTGAAATCATGTCAAGCATGTTGTAAAACACTACAGTGTTTTAAGGCTAGAAATCAGCTACTAGAAAAAAACTGCAAAAAATGTACAAACACATGGAGGTTAAATATTATGCTACTAAATAACAAATGGATCACTGAAGAAATCAAAGAAGAAATAAAAAGAAATACGTGGAGACAAATGAAATAAAAACACAATGGTCCAAAATCTATGGGGCATAGCAAAAGCAGTTCTAAGAGAAACATTCATAGCTATACAAGCCTACCTTGGGAAACAAGAAAAATCTCAAATAAACAATCTAAACTTACTTACACCTAAAGTAACTAGAAAAAAAAAAAAAAGAATAAGATCCAAACTTAGTAGAAGAAATCATAAAAATTAGGACAGGAATAGAGACTAAAACAGCAATAGAAATGTTCCATAAAACTAAAAACTGGTGCTTTGAAAAGAGAAACAAAACTAATAAACCTTCAGCCAGATTCATCAGAAAGAAAGAGCAGGGGCTGCTCTTCGTTGCAGTGTGCGGGCTACTCATTACAGTGGCTTCTCTTGCTGTGAAGCATGGGGTCTAGGGACGTGGGCTCCAGTAGTTGTGGCTTGAGGGCTCCAGAGCGCAGGCTCAGTAGTTGTGGCGCACGGGCTTTGTAGCTCCACGGCATGTGGGATCTTCCAGGACCAGGGCTCGAACCCATGCCCCTGTATTGGCAGGCGGATTCTTAACCACTGTGCCACCAGGGAAGCCCTGGAAAAATTTTATTGTTGAAATGACCATACTACCCAAGATAATCTACCAATTCAATGCAATCCCTATCAAAATACCACTGGCTTTTTTCACAGAACAAGAGCAAATAATTTAAAAATTTGTATGGAAACACATAAGACCCCCCAATAGCCAAACCAGTCTTGAGAAAAAAGAACAAAGCTGGAGGTATCACACTCCCTGATATTAGACTACACTACGAAGCTACAGTAATTAAAATAGTATGGTACTGACACAAAAACAGATGCATAAATCAATGGAACACAATAGAGAGCCCAGAAATAAACCCACGTACTTATGATCAATTAATCTTTGATAAAGGAGGCAAGAACATACAATGGGGAAAAGATAGTTTCTTCAATAAGTCATGATGGGAAAACTGGGCAATCACATGTAAAAGAATGAAATAGAGCATTTTCTCACACCGTATACAAAAATACACTCAAAATTGATTAAAGACCTAAATGTAAGACTAGAAATCATAAAACTCCTAAAGGAAAACATAGGCAGAACAATCTTTAGCAGCAACAATCTTGGTAGCAACATTCTTTTGGATCTGTCTCCTAAGACATAGGAAACAAAAACAAAAGTAAATAGGACAAAATTAACCTTTAAAAGGTTTGGTACAGCAAACAAAACCATGGACAAAACAAAAAGGCAACCTACTGATTGGGAGAAAATATTTGCAAATGATATGAACAATAAGAGGTTAATATCCAAAATATAAAAACAGCTCATACAACTCACTATTAAAAAGAAAAAAAACAATTAAAATGATAGGTAGAAGACCTGAAGAGACTTTTTCCGAAGAAGACACAGGGTTGGCCAACAGGCATATGAAAAGATGCTCAACATCACTAATCATCAGGGAAATGCAAATCAAAACCACAGTGAGATACTACCTCACACCTGTCAGATGGCTATCATCAAAAAGACCACAAATAACCAATGTTGGTGAGGATGTAGAGAAAGGGGAACCCTTGTATACTGTTGGTGGGGATGTAAATTGGTGCATCCACTGTGAAAACATTATGGAGTTTCCTCAGAAAACTGAAAAAGAACTATCATCCAGCAATTCTACTCCTGGGTATATATCCAAAGAAAATGAAACCACTAATTAAAAAATATACATGTACCTCAATGTTCATAGCAGCATTATTTACAATTACTAAGATAGGAAAGCAACCTAAGTCCATCAACAGATGAATGGATAAAGAATATGTGTTATGTGTATATAATGGAATACTACTTAGTCATAAAAAAGAATGAAATTTTGCCATTTGCAACAACATGGATGGACTTGAAGGCAATTTTGCTTAGCAAATAAGTCAGAGAAAGACTACTACTGTATGATATCACTTATATGTGGAATCTAAAAATTAAAACAGATGGATGAATACAACAAAACAGAAACAGACTCACAGATATAGACAACCAACTAGTGGTTACTAATGGGGAAACAAAAGACGGGAGGGGTAGGGGATATAAAATAAATAAGCTACAAAGTTATATTGCACAGCATAGGGAATATAGCCAATATTTTATAATAACTTTAAATGGAGTATCAAGTATAAAAATTTTGAACCACTATGTTGTACACCCAAAAATAATATAATATTGTAAATCAATTATGATTCAATAAAGAAAAAAATTTTTAAGTTCCTATCCTTGGGCAGAATGTATTTCAAAAGGGGGTGATGGTTCACTAATGACAATAAACTGTGGTTAATGTCATGGCAATATAAAATTATATGGGAAGTTAAATTAAAAGTCATTTTTGAGATACTGGAAAGGGGACGAGCTTGTTCGCATAGGCTTTTCAAGATGGGCCTTGAGCTGGGGGAACATTTGAGGTATGTAGCAATTCTCTAGGTAATAGAAGTATGCAAAAGGCAGTTCCCGGGTTCTCTAGTGGTTAGGATTTAGCACTTTCACTGCAGAGACCTGGGCTCAATCCCTGGTTGGGGACCTGAGATTCTGCAAGCCACATGGCATGGCCCAAAAGAAAAAGAAAAGAAAACAAAACAAAACCAAAAAAATGTCCGACATACTACTGAGGCTGTTCTGAGAAGACTTATCACATAAAAAAAAAAAAAGTAGGCAAAAATATTTCAGTGGATAGAAGTAACTATATGGGCATGGCAAACAGGTTAGCCTGCTGTAACAAAGAGAGGCAAAACTACTGTGACTTAAAGTAGATAGAAATGTATTTATTCTTAATCAAGATCTGTTTAGTTAGGCCAAGGCTTTGTTAGTGACTTAATGGTGACAAAAACTATTTCTTCAATCTTGTTACTGTCTCATTCAAAATTAGGTTTCCACCTTGTAGTACAGGATGGCTCCTCTTTCTACCATCATGCTCTCTTTCCAGGAGAAAAGTAAAATAAAGTACAAATCCCATCTGTCTAAAGAAACATCCTGGAAATTTCACACATTTCTTCTACTCCCTTGTCCAAATATTAGCCAGATGGCTACATTGATGTACAGAGGAGTACCCACCTAAAATTCTGGAGGTTCCATTATTAAAGAAAAGAAAGAAGGTTATGGGAGGAAAGAAGCTGTTGTTGCTAAGTATGGGAGTGAATTTTCCCAAATTATCTCTTCCATTGTATAAATTTTCATAAAATAGAGTTTTCAGTGCTCTGTATCAAATGAAAGACACATTTTGGACAAAACTGTAGGGAAAATATACTAATATTTTAATCTCTGCTCCAAGTTATTGATTGAAATTCAGAGAGTTGGCAAATGAACTACTATGACTGAGAGATGAACTTATGAGTGCTTGCGTTACAGTTAGTTGTAATTAACACACACTCCCCCTGTCTTCCTGCTGTTTCTTTGGAACTCCTTCTCAGACTCCTTTGATAGTTCTACCCTCTCTGTACCTCCTCTAAATGTTGAATTATTTAGGCTCAATCTTGGGTTCTTTTCAGCCAACATTCTCTAAAGAGACCATGCGCATTTTAATACCGCTTGTGTACTGAGAATTTCCAAACCTAGAGCTCCAGTTTAGACCTGGCATTTTAAGTTCAGATATGCAGATCCAACTGCTTACCTGACACCTACACTGAATGTCTCTCAAAATTTATAAGCACCAAGCTGGATTCTTGATTTCTCCCTAATTCAATCTGTTACACAGATTACATGATTCCACTGCTAAAAGTGTTTAGTTCCCATTCCCTTTAAAATAAAATCCAAAATTCTTATCTTGCTTACAAGGTTCTTTATGCTCAAAATTCACCTCCCTTTCTAATCTCATCTTTCACATCTATAGAAGGAAATCCACTCATTTTGCTCCAACACTTAGCTTCCATGTGCCATGATCTTTCCTAATCCCAAATATCTGCATGTATCTTTTTCTATCTCCCTGTATGCTCTTCTCACTTTCAGCCTTCTTTCTATTATTTTCAGTGTTTCTCCTTGTTTCTTCTAAAAAGTATCTGTATATTTTTTCAATTCAGTCTGATTATTGTTACCTTTTATATGATGATTTTATCCATTCAGATTTATTATGAACATTAATATATTAGGATTTATTTCCATTATACTATGTCTACTTTTTTTTTTTTTTGCTATATCCTTCTTGGGTTGCTTTTTTCCCTTTTGCATCCCTTCTATTCCATTACAATTTTTTTCTTTCTTATGCTACCAATTTCCCTCTGTTGGTTCAAAATTTATAAATTCTATTTCATTTTTTATTTTAGTGGTTACTTTGAAATTTTAGCTTGCTTGATAAAGTCTAAGTTTGATCTCTTTATTCTTCTACTGAATAATACGAGACCTTATATCATTAACTCCTGACAACACCCAACCTTCTTATGCTAGCTGGCATGAAAATTCTTGAAGAGTATTTTAATTCTATATTTAACCTCTTATTAGAAGTTATTATTACTGTTTTATACAGTCAATGTTTATTTAGAATTATCTATATGTTTGTCTTTTTCTTTCCTCATTTATTTCTTCTTCATTTCTGACCTTCAATTTGAATCATTTTTCTTCTTCTTGAAGGACATATTTAAAAATTTCTTTTAGTGGAAATCTTTTGGTGGTAAACTCTCCCTTTTGATTTTCTGAATGTGTCTTTTTTTCATTCTCATTTGCTAGGTATACAATTATGTGTCAGCATATTTTTTTCTAAAACTTTATGTTATTTCATTCTCTTCTAGCATTCATTTTTTTATTTTGAGAAGTTGGATGTCTACTGTTACCTTGTAGCTAATCTGTTTTTCTTTGTTAGATGCTTTTAATATTTGTCTTTGGTTCTACAATTTCACCATAAAATGACTAGCTATGTATTTCATCTTGTTTATATTGCTTAATATGCACTTTTAAATCTGAAAATATGCATCTTTTATCAATTTTGGAAAATTCTCTGCTATTATATCTTTAAGTCTCTCTCTATAATTTTCTCTATTATTTCCTTTAGGAATTTTGATTAAATGTTTGTTAGAGCGTCTCACTCTACATTTATAATTTCTTTCAAATTTTTCTGTTTCTCCTTATGATTTCTGGATAATTTTTTCAAAATTTTTTCCAATTTTTAAATATCTTGAGCAATTTTCAATCTGCTGTTTATCTCTTCCAATGAGTACTTTTTAATTTTTAATTATTATATTTTACCTTTATAAAAGTTCCTTGTTATGTTATTTTTTACATTTGCCTAACCATTTATGATAGTCTTTTATTTGTTAGTCGTGTTTTTAATCCCTTCCTGTATTTCTGTAAGCATATCAAGCACACTAATTTTACATTTAAGGAACAATTCCATTATTTTGAGTCTTTGAAAGTCTTATTCCTCTCTTTAATGTCTCTGCTTAATCTTCAACTTGGTACCTTGTTTAATTTTGTGTATTTTTTGTGTGTGACCTCATGTTTATGTATCAGTAAGAATTCAGTGGGATCTGAATTGAAGAGGCTTTCTTCCTTACTTTCTTTCATTTTTTTTTTTTTTTATTTTGAGAGAGAATAATTACTTTTTTCTAGATATGGTGTCTGGAGGACCATAAACTAATTTATCTGTTAAAAGTTTGTAGGGTTTTTTTGTACCTTGAAGTTACTGTAAATTTTAACCCAAGTACTACAAGAAGGCTGGCTTCTGGCAAGAATTTTTACTTAATATTTCCCCCACACTCACACTTTACCTGAGAGTCAGGGCTTTGTCAGACCAGCTTCCTTGCAATTTCCACCAATGGGACAATTGTTCCCTTAATTTTTTCCTTTTCCTGATGTAGTAGCCCCATGGGGCTCTGGCTTTATATAAAAGATGTCTAATTGGACTCCCCACTTTTAAGTTCTTGTCTCATTTTGCTTTCATGATTCATTATGACTTAGAGCTCCATGGGAATTAGAAAATGTCCCCAGGACAAGCTTCTGGATTTGGACATTTTTAAAGCCACTGTGTATTGGCATTCTCACTTCATTTTTGCCTTCTAAAGATTCTCTTTACTTTTTTGTGATCTTGGTTATCCATTTTTAAAAGATATTTTAATATTTTGAGGATTTTGTGGGGATAATAATTTCAGGATTATTATATTATCAGAAATGCAAGTCTGTATGTTTGTTCTAAATCATTTTATCAGTTGATTATCATATCAATTATCATTTTCCTATGAAGGTATTAATTAAAACAATTTGTAGTTCTAAGGATAATAATAGTAGTAATAATAATACAAATTCATATGGAAGTTGAAGAATAGCTGCTGTGCAATTATTTTGGAATTCTCTAATTTTTCTTTCCACGCAGTAACCACTCTTCCCCACCAAGAAAAACCATGGTCATTAGTTCCTTTTCAAACTATTGAATAATATGGCCACAATGTGTTTGAGATCACCATTGTTACCCTCTGATCCTTGGTTGCTTCACAGCATTTTTTTTTTTATTTTTTATTTTTTTAATTAATTAATTTATTTATTTTTGGCTGTGTTGTGTCTTCGTTTCTTTTCTTTTTTTTTTAAACATCTTTATTGAAGTATAATTGCCTTACAATGGTGTGTTAGCTTCTGCTTTATAACAAAGTGAATCAGTTATACATATACAATATGTTCCCATTTCTCTTCCCTCTTGCATCTCCCTCCCTCCCACCCTCCCCATCCCACCCCTCTAGGTGGTCACAAAGCACTGAGCTGATCTCCCTGTGCTATGCGGCTGCTTCCCACTAGCTATCTATTTTACATTTGGTAGTGTATATATGTCCATGACACTCTCTTACCCTGTCACATCTCACCCTACCCACTCCCCATATCCTCAAGTCCATTCTCTAGTAGGTCTGTGTCTTTATTCCCGTCTTGCCACTAGGTTCTTCATGGCCTTTTCTTTTTCCCCCTTAGATTCCGTATATATGTGTTAGCATACTGTATTTGCTTTTCTCTTTCTGACTTACTTCACTCTGTATGACAGACTCTAACTCCATCCACCTCATTACAAATACCTCCATTTCATTTCTTTTTATGGCTGAGTAATATTCCATTGTATATATGTGCCACATCTTCTTTATCCATTCATCTGTCGATGGGCATTTAGGTTGCTTCCATGTCCTGGCTATTGTAAATAGAGCTGCAATGAACATTTTGATACATGACTCTTTTTGACCTATGGTTTTCTCAGGGTATATGCCCAGTAGTGGGATTGCTGGATCATATGGTAATTCTATTTTTAGTTTTTTAAGGAACCTCCATACTGTTCTCCATAGTGGCTGTATCAATTTACATTCCCACCAACAGTGCAAGAGTGTTCCCTTCCCTCCACAACCTCTCCAGCATTGATTGTTTCTAGATTTTTTGATGATGGCCATTCTGACCGGTGTGAGATGATATCTCATTGTAGTTTTGATTTGCATTTCTCTAATGATTAATGATGTTGAGCATTCTTTCATGTGTCTGTAGGCCATCTGTATATCTTCTTTGGAGAAATGTCTATTTAGGTCTTCTGCCCATTTTTGGATTGGGTTGTTCGTTTTTTTGTTATTGAGCTGCATGAGCTGCTTGTAGATCTTGGAGATTAATCCTTTGTCAGTTGCTTCATTTGCAAATATTTTCTCCCATTCTGAGGGTTGTCTTTTGGTCTTGTTTATGGTTTCCTTTGCTGTGCAAAAGCTTTTAAGTTTCATTAGGTCCCATTTGTTTATTTGTGTTCTTATTTCCATTTCTCTGGGAGCTGGGTCAAAAAGAATCTTGCTGTGATGTATGTCATAGAGTGTTCTGCCTATGTTTTCCTCTAAGAGTTTGATAGTGTCTGCCCTTACACTTAGGTCTTTAATCCATTTTGAGTTTATTTTTGTGCATGGTGTCAGGGAGTGTTCTAATTTCATACTTTTACATATATCTGTCCAATTTTCCCAGCACCACTTATTGAAGAGGCTGTCTTTTCTCCACTGTATATGCTTGCCTCCTTTATCAAAGATAAGGTGACCATATGTGTGTGGGTTTATCTCTGGGCTTTCTATCCTGTTCCATTGATCTATATTTCTGTTTTTGTGCCAGTACCAAACTGTCTTGATTACTGTAGCTTTGTAATATAGTCTGAAGTCAGGGAGCCTGATTCCCCCAGCTCCATTTTTCGTTCTCAAGATTGCTTTGGCTATTCGGGGTCTTTTGTGTTTCCATACAAATTGTGAAATTTTTTGTTCTAGTTCTGTGAAAAATGCCAGTGGTAGTTTGATAGGGATTGCATTGAATCTGTAGATTGCTTTGGGTAGTAGAGTCATTTTCACAATGTTGATTCTTCCAATCCAGGAACATGGTATATCTCTCCATCTATTTGTATCATCTTTAATTTCTTTCATCAGTGTCTTATAATTTTCTGCATACAGGTCTTTTGTCTCCTTAGGTAGGTTTATTCCTAGATATTTTATTCTTTTTGTTGCAATGGTAAACGGGAGTGTTTTCTTAATTTCACTTTCAGATTTTTCGTCATTAGTGTATAGAAATGCAAGAGATTTCTGTGCATTAATTTTGTATCCTGCTACTTTACCAAATTCATTGATTAGCTCTAGGAGTTTTCTGGTGGCAGTTTTAGGATTCTCTATGTATAGTATCATGTCATCTGCAAATAGTGACAGCTTTACTTCTTCTTTTCCGATTTGGATTCATTTTATTTCTTTGTCTTCTCTGATTGCTGTGGCTAACACTTCCAAAACTATGTTGAATAATAGTGGTGAGCGTGGGCAACCTTGTATTGTTCCTGATCTTAGTGGAAATGGTTTCAGTTTTTCACCATTGAGGACAATGTTGGCTGTGGGTTTGTCATATATGGCCTTTATTATGTTGAGGAAAGTTCCCTCTATGCCTACTTTCTGCAGGGCTTTTATCATAAATGGGTGTTGAATTTTGTCGAAAGCTTTCTCTGCATCTATTGAGATGATCATATGGTTTTTCTCCTTCAATTTGTTAATATGGTGTATCACATTGATTGATTTGCGTATATTGAAGAATCCTTGCATTCCTGGCATAAACCCCACTTGATCATGGTGTATGATCCTTTTAATGGGTTGTTGGATTCTGTTTGCTAGTATTTTGTTGAGGATTTTTGCATCTATGTTCATCAGTGATATTGGCCTGTAGTTTTCTTTCTTTGTGACATCTTTGTCTGGTTTTGGTATCAGGGTGATGGTGGCCTCGTAGAATGAGTTTGGGAGTGTTCCTCCCTCTGCAATATTTTGGAAGAGTTTGAGAAGGATAGGTGTTAGCTCTTCTCCAAATGTTTGATAGAATTCGCCTGTGAAGCCATCTGGTCCTGGGCTTTTGTTTGTTGGAAGGTTTTTAATCACAGTTTCAATTTCAGTGCTTGTGATTGGTCTGTTCATATTTTCTATTTCTTCCTGGTTCAGTCTCAGCAGTTTGTGCATTTCTAAGACTCTGTCCATTTCTTCCAGGTTGTTCATTTTATTGGCATAGAGTTGCTTGTAGTAATCTCTCATGATCTTTTGTATTTCTGCAGTGTCAGTGGTTACTTCTCCTTTTTCATTTCTAATTCTATTGATTTGAGTCTTCTCCCTTTTTCTCTTGATGAGTCTGGCTAATGGTTTATCAATTTTGTTTATCTTCTCAAAGAACCAGCTTTTAGTTTCATTGATTTTTGATATTGTTTCCTTCATTTCTTTTTCATTTATTTCTGACCTAATCTTTATGATTTCTTTCCTTCTGCTGGCTTTGGGGTTTTTTTGTTCTTCTTTCTCTAATTGCTTTAGGTGCAAGGTTAGGTTGTTTATTCGAGATGTTTCCTGTTTCTTGAGGTAGGCTTGTATTGCTATAAACTTCCCTCTTAGCACTGCTTTTGCTGCGTCCCGTAGGTTTTGGGTCGTCGTATCTCCATTGTCATTTGTTTCTAGGTATTTTTTGATTTCCCGTTTGATTTCTTCAGTGATCACTTCGTTATTAAGTAGTGTATTGTGTAGCCTCCATGTGTTTGTATTTTTTACAGATCTTTTCCTGTAATTGATATCTAGTCTCATAGCGTTGTGGTCGGAAAAGATACTTGATACTATTTCAATTTTCTTAAATTTACCAAGGCTTGATTTGTGACCCAAGATATGATCTATCCTGGAGAATGTTCCATGAGCACTTGAGAAAAATGTGTATTCTGTTGTTTTTAGGTGGAATGTCCTATAAATATCAATTAAGTCCATCTTGTTTAATGTATCATTTAAAGCTTGTGTTTCCTTATTTATTTTCATTTTGGATGATCTGTCCATTGGTGAAACTGGGGTGTTAAAGTCCCCTACTATGATTGTGTTGCTGTCGATTTCCCCTTTTATGGCTGTTAGTATTTGCCTTATGTATTGAGGTGCTCCTATGTTGGGTGCATAAATATTTACAATTGTTATAGCTTCCTCTTGGATCGATCCCTTGATCATTATATAGTGTCCTTCTTTGTCTCTTGTAATAGTCTTTATTTTAAAGTCTATTTTGTCTGATATGAGAATTGCTACTCCAGCTTTCTTTTGATTTCCATTTGCATGGAATATCTTTTTCCATCCCCTCACTTTCAGTCTGTATGTGTCTCTAGGTCTGAAGTGGGTCTCTTGTAGACAGCATATATATGGGTCTTGTTTTTGTGTCCATTCAGCCAGCCTGTGTCTTTTGGTGGGAGCATTTAATCCATTTACATTCAAGGTAATTATCGATATGTATGTTCCTATTCCCATTTTCTTAAATGTTTTGGTTTTGTTATTGTAGGTGTTTTCCTTCTCTTGTGTTTCTTGCCTAGAGAAGTTCCTTTAGCATTTGTTGTAAAGCTGCTTTGGTGGTGCTGAACTCTCTCAGCTTTTGCTTGTCTGTAAAGGTTTTAAGTTCTCCATCACATCTGAATGAGATCCTTGCTGGGTAGAGTAATCTTGGCTGTAAGTTTTTCTCCTTCATCACTTTAAGTATATCCTGCCACTCCCTTCTGGCTTGCAGAGTTTCTGCTGAAAGATCAGATGTTAACCTTATGGGGATTCCCTTGTGTGTTATTTGTTGTTTTTCCCTTACTGCCTTTAATATGTTTTCCTTATATTTAATTTTGGACAGTTTGATTAATATGTGTCTTGGCATGTTTCTCCTTGGGTTTATCCTGTATGGGACTCTCTGTGCTTCCAGGACTTGATTAACTATTTCCTTTCCCATATTAGGGACGTTTTCAACTATAATCTCTTCAAATATTTTCTCAGTCCCTTTCTTTTTCTCTTCTTCTTCTGGGACCCCTATAATTCGAATGTTGGTGTGTTTAATGTTGTCCCAGAGGTCTCTGAGACTGTCCTCAGTTCTTTTCATTCTTTTTTCTTTATCCTGCTCTGCAGTAGTTATTTCCACCATTTTATCTTCCAGGTCACTTATCCTTTCTTCTGCCTCAGTTATTCTGCTATTGATCCCATCTAGAGTATTTTTAATTTCATTTATTGTGTTTTTCATCGTTGCTTGGTTCCTCTTTAGTTCTTCTACGTCCTTGTTAAATGTTTCTTGCATTTTGTCTATTCTATTTCCCAGATTTTGGATCATCCTTACTATCATTATTCTGAATTCTTTTTCAGGTAGACTACCTATTTCCTCTTCATTTGTTAAGTCTGGTGTGTTTTGACCCTGCTCCTTCATCTGCTGTGTGTTTTTCTGTCGTCTCATTTTGCTTATCTTACTGTGTTTGGGGTCTCCTTTTCACAGGCTGCAGGTTCGTAGTTCCCGTTGTTTTTGGTATCTGTCCCCAGTGGCTGAGGTTGGTTCAGTGGGTTGTGTAGGCTTCCTGGTGGAGGAAACTAGTGCCTGAGTTCTGGTGGATGAGGCTGGATCTTGTCTTTCTGGTGGGCACGTCCATGTCTGGTGGTGTATTTTGGGGTGTCTGTGGCCTTATTATGATTTTAGGCAGCCTCTCTGCTAATGGATGGGGCTGTGTTCCTGTCTTGCTAGTTGTTTGGCATAGGGTGTCCAGCACTGTAGCTTGCTGGTCATTGAGTGATGCTGGGTCTTGATGTTGAGATGGAGGTCTCTGAGAGATTTTTGCCGTTTGGTATTACGTGGAGCTGGGAGGTCTCTTGTGGACCAGTGTCCTGAAGTTGGCTCTCCCACCTCAGAGGCACGGCCCTGATGCCTGGCTGGAGCACCAAGAGCCTTTCGTCCACACGGCTCAGAGTAAAAGGGAGAAAAAATAGAAAGAAAGAAAGAAAGAGGCTATAATATAGTGAGGTAAAATAAAGCTATTATAAAGCAAAGCTATACAGACAAAATCTCACCCAGAAGCATATACATATACACTCACAAAAAAAGGAAATGGGGAAAAATTAATATATCCTGCTCCCAAAGTCCACCTCCTGAATTTGGGATGATTCGTTGTCTATTCAGGTATTCAACAGATGCAGGCACATCAAGTTGTTTTTGGAGTTTTAATCCGCTGCTTCTGAGGCTGCTGGGAGAGATTTCCCCTTCTCTTCTCTGTTTGCACAGCTCCTGGGGATCAGCTTTGGATTTGGACCCGCCTCTGCATGTAGGTCGCCTGAGGGTGTCTGTTCCCCGCCCAGACAGATCGGGGTTAAAGGAGCAGCTGCTTCGGGGGCTCTGGCTCACTCAGGCCGGGGGGAGGGAGGGGTACAGAGGAGCCAGGGCGAGCCTGCGGCGTCAGAGGCCGGCGTGATGTTGCACCAGCCTGAGGCATGCAGTGCGTTCTCCCGGGGAAGTTGTCCCCGCATCACGGGACCCTGGCAGTGGCGGGCTGCACAGGCTCCCGGGAGGGGCGGTGTGGAGAGTGACCTGTCCTCGCACACAGGATTTTTGGAGGCAGCAGCAGCAGCCCCAGCGTCTCATGCCCGTCTCTGGGGTCTGCGCTGATAGCCGCGGCTCACGCCCGTCTCTGGAGCTCGTTCAGGCGGCGCTCTGAATCCACTCTCCTTGCGCACCACGAAACAAAGAAGCAAGAAAAAGTCTCTTGCCTCTTCGGCAGCTGCAGACTTTTTCCCAGTCTCCCTCCCAGCCAGCTGTGGTGTGCTAACCCCTTCAGGCTGTGTTCACGCCGCCAACCCCAGTCCTCTCCCTGCGATCCTACCGAAGCTGAGCCCCAGCTCCCAGCCCCGCCCGCCCCGGCGGGTTAGCAGACAAGCCTCTTGGGCTGGTGAGCGCTGCTCGGCGCCGAGCCTCTGTGCGGGAATCTCTCCGCTTTTTCCTCTGCGCCCCTGTTGCTGTGGGGTCCGCGCTGATAGCCGTGGCTCGCGCCCGTCTCTGAAGTTCGTTTAGGCTGCGCTCTGAATCCCCTCTCCTCGCGCACCAGGAAACAAAGAGGGAAGAAAAAGTCTCTTGCCTCTTCGGCAGCTGCAGACCTTTTCCCGGACTCCCTCCCGGCTAGCCGTGTCGCACTAGTCCCTTCAGGCTGTGTTCACGCCGCCAACCCCAGTCCTCTCCCTGCGATCCCGACCAAAGCCCGAGCCTCAGCTCCCAGCCCCGCCCGCCCTGGCGGGGGAGCAGACAAGCCTCTCGGGCTGCTGAGTGCTGGTCGGCACTGATCCTCCGTGCGGGAATCTCTCCGCTTTGCCCTCCACACCCCTGTGGCTGCGTTCTCCTCCGTGGCTCCGAAGCTTCCTCCCTCCGCCACCCGCAGTCTCTGCCCGTGAAGGGGCTCCTAGTGTGTGGATACCTTTCCTCCTTCATGGCTCCCTCCCGCTGGTGCAGGTCCCATCCCTATTCTTTTGTCTCTGTTATTTCTTTTTTCTTTTGCCCTACCCAAGTACGGGGGGAGTTTCTTGCCTTTTGGGAGGTCTGATGTTTTCTGCCAGCGTTCAGTGGGTGTTCTGTAGGAGCAGTTCCACGTGTAGATGTATTTCTACTGTATCTGTGGGAAGGAAGGTGATCTCCGCGTCTTACTCTTCCGCCATCTTCTCCGAATCCTCGCTTCACAGCATTTTGATCATATTAAGCTTTGGTACTAACTAAACATCATAGGGGCATGAAAGAAAATCATCATGACACCACATTATGCTTTGCAAATGGACATTTAGAGAGCTGGAGGAAAATGTTCAATTTGTATGACTTTTAAGGAGATACTAATGTGTCATATATGTCTTTGGTTTTGAGATTATTACATGACAAAATGCTTTAACTTGTTGATTGTAGGTCATGCTTTATTAGGCATCTGCCATCACTTTTTATCACATAAAAGATCTTCCTAATTGAAATAAACACCTTCTAGCAGTGTAGGATTTAATTGTTTAAGATCATTTATATCCTATAATAAGTACCTCATGGTTTTAGAAAATTAGCATTGAATATAAAATAATAGATTTTTAAAGCACTGACATAACCATAGGAATATGCTTCTATGTGTTTATATGGTAACAGAACAATAAACACTTAAAACATTTTCTGGAGAGAAAGCTGGGTGTGTTGTGTATACGTGCACGTGTATGCAGAACCATGTGTATGTACGTGACTCTGCATATTTGAATCAACTTTCCACATTGTATTCTGGCCTCTTAGCATATCATGACCCCATGTTTTGGAATCTATTATGAAGTGACATTTTCCGAGAAAACGTTCCATTAAAGAATGTTCAATCCAGGTCCCTCACAATTATATATAAACTTTTGGTCTAGATTGGTTATTATCTATCTGACATTCAGTTGTGGGTTTTCTAGGGTAAAAATTGCCATGAGTGGATAGAAGTTTAATAAATGTGATTTGGGTAAGGATGGTTTCCGTTCTGTTTAAGGAAAAGTCTTTTTTCTTCAAAACACACAAAATTTAGGAAAAATGACAAGATGTACATCATTTTAAGTAGCATCATAATACTTATTTTTCACAGAGAAGTTAAAAGCCACTAAACAGAAGAAGATACTGGAGAGAAGTGCTGTTCTCCATTGCTTGACATTGTCTTGAGAAGTCTTATCAAGTGACATGAACTCAAGACAACTCTTTGTTTCTCTACCTTTTCCACCTTGTTTATCCTTTTTCCTCCTCTGCATGTCCAAATCCTTTGTTTCTCTCCTCTTCTTCTTCTATTGGCATATTTCAGGCCTGCCCGAATGATGGCCCTCCCAACTCCACCACTTCCCATGGGTGTAACCTCTTTCAGCCTTGGCTTCTTAATCCACAAAATGAGAGGGCAGGGAGCAGGGAGGGAGGATTAAAGCAGATCATGCTTAGGCAGTGCTTAGTACAGTGCCTGGAGCACACTCAGTGTTTAAAATAAGCATTATAAGTAAGTAATAAAGGCATAAATACCACTAATAAATAAAAGTATAGAAATAATAAAACGAGAGGTTATATGAATCACAAATCTTTGGACTGGATATGATCAAAGACAGATCATGAGAAAATATAGTCCACGCTTCTATATAATTGGAAACAAAGAAACAAAAAAACCTAAACAATTACAAATAGATTGCAGTTACTTTTAATTATTCTTCTTTCTACTTTTCACATTGCTCCTAGCATCTGGTAAATGATGAATAAATTTGACACTAAAATCTACAGATGCAAAACTGTTTTTAAGCTTGTGTTGAAGGGTTGCTACACTGAAAGTGAGAATAGTCACAGCTGTGCTTTCCATTTCACTAAATGCTACTGCACAAATAGACTGGAATAGAATTTAAGGGCCCTTCAAAGAAAGCCTTATTGAAGCTTTCTCCTTCTCAGTGACCCAATTCCATGTCAGGTTTCTACTAAACAAAGAGTTCGTAGCCAGCCTTGGTGCCCACTGAAAAGTCTGAAAATAGGTGTAGAGCAAAGCATTGGATATTTTCATTTAAATTTAAGTTTGGCTTTTTTTTAAAATCACTTCTATAATGGAATAGAATAGACAAACTCCACTTCTTGGCATCTAAGAAAAGTAGATACAGTGCCATTCCTCATTAAATGTGGAGAACTTAAGGTAAATTAATGCGATAAATTCCACAAAAATTAAACTATAATTTAACATTTTCCAAAAAAAAAAAACACCCAAACCTTATTGCTTAGTGAAATTTTATTGTGATTATTTTCTTTCCTAGGTGACTCACTAAACTTATTCACTTCACTTCAATCCCCTGGTTCTCAAATTTATCAGCGACTAAGTGTCAAGAAAATCTCCTTGAAGAAAATGCAGATTCTTGGGCCACCTTTAGAGACTGATTCAGGGGTCTAGAGTAAGAATCTGTGATATAATAAGGCACCTTGATCAGGGTTGGGATACCATGCCTCTGACTCATGGGCAAAATCCAGCCAATGGGCAAAATTGTCCTATGGCCTGTCCTTGTAAAGTCTGCCTAAGAGTGGTTTTTACAATTTTAAAGGGTTGCAGAAAGAAAGGAAAGCAAAGACAAGGAAGAGAAGGGAAGGGAAGGGAAGGATATACCCCCCACAAAGCCTGAAATATTTATCATCAGACCCTTTCCAGAAAATGTTTGCCAGCCCCTGCCCTAGATGATCCTGGTTCATTCACTTTACAAATATGTAATGACCGCTCACTCTGTGTTGGGAGTGCTCCCTGGCTCTGGTGATAAGGGACACAGGGACCAAAAGAGGCAGAAACCAGTGTCTAAGTCTCATGTAGGTTGCATTGCATGTGGGACAGATCACAATTAACTTGTAATTATGGTTTGTGAAGTACAAACCATACATTAATGAAGTAACTTTAAATAGTAATTTGTTATGAAGAAAATATAACAATGATATATCTTCTCCAAGGTGACATTTGAACTAAGCTCTGAACACCTGGCTTGGCTACAGTGTGAAGATTTGGAGAGAGCTCACTCACTACACGGAAGGAAGGGCAAAGGCAAGAGCCTAAAGTCAGAAATGAGTTTGGAGTCTTCAGAGAGGCCAGTGCGGGTAGAATAGAGGGTAGAGGAGGAGCTTGAGGAAATGTGGTCAACACAGCAAGTCCTGAAGGCTGAATGGGTTATCAGGAGGACTCTTACATTTTAATCTAAGTGCAATGGTACCATAGCCTGTAAACTCCATTTTCAAACACATGCCTTAGAAATAAATGAAGAGCGTGTCACTACTCTGAGATATATTAAAACCCAAATTAAAATGATTAAGTTAAGAAAAGACAGACACCTAAAAAACAGTATTCTTGCAGATCAAATTTGGTATTTTTCCTCACTTTGTGTTCATGAATAATCTTAGGGGATATAAAATCAGAATTAATTATAGACTAATGTACTAAAATAAATATATTTAATTCAAACTCAGTCTTGAAGGAAGATAAATGCTTTAAAAGTGCTTTATTTCTTAGGAAACTATATGTACACAAATCTGAGTTCATTAAAGATAAAGATTATGTTTTATTTAAAGTTATAATATCAAAATTTATTCTTTAAGTGAAGTCCTTTGTCCCTGATAATGGGTCTCATAACACATATACTTATGTGAAATATAAAAGAAACTTTAAAAAGAGTAATAATTTTTGGTTTTAGAGACTTAACATTCTCCAAGGTAACAATGATATATTATGATGACTTAACCATAAAGGCAAGTGTGAGAACCCAGTGAATAATTCCTGCTGTCTGGCCCTCACTTCACGCATTAATTGCATTAGACATCAGCTTCAACGGAAAATCCATTTAAAAATGAATTGGATGGCACTGAACACAATAGTAACAAGGACTCTAAAAGACCATAGGGTAAACTGCAACATTTATTATTTTTAAACATTAAGTTTGTTTTGCCAAATAAGAATATAAATAATGCATAATATAAAACTTATTCACATGCTCCCAACAAATGTCTAAACAGAAACATTCAAATACATTAAAAAAAATCATGTCATATCCAGCTGGCACTGAATTTAATGAATGTGAAGAGACAACCTCTGGGACTGGTAGAATATAGTAGCACAAGTTGAGAATATGCAGTGATTTCTCAGTTGCCTGGCAAATCATTAATGATCTTTATATGTTTGTCTCCCTGATGAGACCAAAGCTTTTGATGATAGCATTCATTATTTAGTACTTCATATTTGTAAGCACTCGATAGATGTTTGTTAAAAGAAAGAATTTTCTCTTGCCAAATTCCAAATAAAATATTAATAATGTTAAACTATATGCAAAGACATGTCATCAGATACACATGGTAAATAACACAGAGCTGGTATTGGTGCCTTTACACCGCAATGCCCTGGGTGCCAGAGAGAAATTCTGAACCTTGTTTATTTTCCCAGGAATGGAAGAGAGTGGCTCTTCTCTGCGGTTTTGAGGGTGAAGCAGCATTAAAGGCATTTTACTGGATGGCTTTGTAGCCACTCTGATGAATGAAGCAAATGAAATGATTAACCTGAAATGACACCTTCAGACCTGGGGACATCCAGTCTCACACTGTCACTGACTTCCCTTGATTCTTTCTCTTCCTTTATTCCTTTATAAGTTTTTCTTAGGATAATGATATTACTATTTTTATAAGTATGATGCATGCTTATTACAATGTCAACCAATACAGAAAAAAAAAGAAGAAAATTTAAAATCACATACTTGGAAAAAAATAAGTAAAATCACACTACTTGTAAAGAGATATTATTAACATTGGATGAACATAATTCCAACATCTCTGTGCATATATTTATGTCTATAAAAGATATATTCATATATATACAGAAAGATAAATACATTTATAAAAATGTATCACACCATGCCTACTATTCTTAAAGTATGAACCATTACATTTAAATTTATATTTAGTAGGAGAGAATTAAAGTAATTGTGGAACTTCAGATAAGTATTTCTGCACAAAAGATATTTAATCTGCAAAAGACCGTCCAAGTTTAAAGACATAATAAAAAATACAAATTACAGTTTTATTTTTTAACTACGTTTTGCTTTTTGAGAATCACAATTGGCTCCCAGCTATTAATATTAGTGTATTTCCTCCTTGACCCAGCCCTTGTGCCCTAAATCTAAATTTTGTTATTTAGATATTTTTTAAGTTGATAAAGGGCATAATAATATTTACATTATTTTTATGCATTGATTATTTTCCATTGTATTTAGTCTTTCTATGGCTTTTTCATTTCCAACCTCAATTTGAATGACCTTTGAGTGACTGAATTTCACCATCAATTGTTGAAAAGAAATTCAGAGCTTCTACATTCCCCGAGTCCTTGCAGGTTTGAGAATATCTGCCTGTTGCCTTGATAACAGAATAACATGGCTGCGTATAGAACTTGACAATACTGCTTTTTTCTCAGAATTTTAGAGACATTGCTCCGTGGTACCTCCACACTGAGTGCCTTTCACTGAGGTCTCCATCGATGACTTCATTGGCTTGATTTAATTGCATGGTACTTTTTTCCCCAAGAAGGGCTCAAAAGTGCTTTAGTCCTCGAGGTCTTTCATATTTGAAAGTATCTGCCTCTTGCCCCTATATTTGAATGACAGTGTGACAACAGCATGCATTCTCCTGGGGTCCTTCTACACAACTTGCAGACATGGCTCCTCTGTGTCATGGCGTTGAATGTGGCTGGGACCACGTCCGAGGATGGCCTATTTTGCTCACATCTTTCCTTGTGAGTGGTTTGTTTTTCTCCTTGGATGCCTGAAGAATTATTATCTTGGAAGTAACAGTAACTCACCCAGGAGAGGCCTGAGATTTACTGCTCCATACTCATTTTTCTTGGAAGAGGGTGTGGTCTTTCACTCTGCAGATGCAATCCTTCCTTCGTTTCAGGGCTCTTTTCTTCATATATATTATTTTTTCCTCTGCTTTCACTGGGGTTATCTTGGTCCTTTCGTCTATTAAAGTAACTCCATTTCAGCTCACTCTATTACGTTCCTTATTATTTTTAACTCATTTAGAAGTTTGTCATCAGGCTTAAGTGGTGTCTCAGTTTCGGAGTTTTCCCACTGCAATCCCAACACATTTCATTCTGTGGTTTTATGATGTCTTTTTGTGTTATTGTACTCACGTGATTATTATATTTTCTTTTAGTAAAACTACTTGAAGAATTTTCTTCCATTCTTCAGGCTGTGTTCCTAGGTTAGGTTATGGGTGGTTCCTAGGTTAGGTTATGGGTGATTTCTATACTGGTGTGGTACCTTTTTTTACCCATTTAGACATAAAAGGTCTGGCCAAATAAAAAGAAATGTCATCAGCTGTTATCATTTTATTATTTTGTCTATTTCAAATGATGATATCATTCATTAATATTATATAAATATATAAACATTTATAATCAATGGAGAGTCTGCTATGTAGTAATTTCCTCATAAATTTCCTAAGACTTTTTAAAGTTTTCTTAAGGGTTGTAAAGATGTTACTTATGTCTGAGTTTAAATGAGAAAAGAATAGCAACCACATGGAATATTACGAATTCTTCTAGTTCATAACTAGCTTTTCTCAATGGTAATTTTTTTGTGTCTCTCCTGCAAATATCTCTACTACAATTAGGGAAAGTGTGAGAACCCTCAAGTCTTTTGACATAGGAATGAAGGATTTTGCCCAATGTTTCTGTTTCTTTTTTTAGCGGTCACCACATATGAATTATTCAAATGCTATCTTGGAAGGATCATGCATAAACTATATCAAATACATTAGCTTAAGCTTTCAGTTAATGTCTTACAGAGATGAGAGAACATCTACCAGAGCAAATAATTGGACACAGGCCAGATATTTCATCATAGGGACTGCCTGCAGTCTGGGGAAGTGTTAAGAAGGAGGTATTTTTCAATAGTTGGCCTGTGACTGATTTTTACCCACTGTAACAAACCTCCTCTTACCACTGTGGAGGTTTAAAGAGAGATGAGTGATTTGAGATCATCAGAAGACATGTTTTGCATTTATAAAATTTAGCATTTAAAATATTAGCAGTAGTAATGTAATCAACTATTCTCCTGTAGACAAGGAGAGAACAGGAATTAGAAGGACAATTTCTTCCAGGAGATTTTATTTCTGACAATTACCCAATCAGAAAACTCTAAGAAATAGCTTTTCTGAATTTACTGGCACAAATATTTGCTCTAGTAAACCTTACTTTTCTTATGACTATCAATAAATTCTAATTTTTCCTATGAGGCTAACTGCCTTAATAGTTACAGATACCTTTTACTGAGAGTTTACTTTGTGCCAGACACGATTTTATGCATTTTACACTTTGTTTCATGCTTAATACTTACAAGAGCTATGTACAATGCATCATATTTCTATCTTATAAATGAAGAAATGTACAAAATGGTTTAAGAAATTTGACAAGATCAGAGATATGATAAATCTCGGAGCCAGGGTCTAAATCCGGGACCATCTGACTCTAAAACACTAAGTTCTACTTCCTCTGTGAGTCAGTCAACAGACACGCACATTGCTTGAGTGTCTTCCACATCCCAGATTCTAGTCTTGATTCTAGGGAGATGCTGAATAAGGAGAGTAAAAACCCTGCACTTATGGAGCTTAAATTCTAGTGAGACCCTTGAAAAAACAAACAGTGAGTGATGCAGTTCCAGCAAGATTGTTGTAAGTGCTTCTTGAGTGAATACATGTCAACATGCGTGATTGAGGCCTCCAGAGTTCTATCCAATACACGCTGAAAAGTCATTTCAGGAGCTTACAGATTAACTAGTGGAAAAGAAAAATGTTTTCCCAAGCTTCCCACAGAGAAAGAAGTTTCTCCAAATCAGTAAGCATAAATAATATTTTAGTAAAAATGTTTTTTTAATTGGAATAGGAAGCTAGAGGTAGTTCTTTAAACTATGGGGACAACAGGAAAGTATTTTCAAAAATTAAGTAGAGAAATAGAAGAGATTCTTATATGTCATATATATGTATATATATCATGATGGAATGATTTACCCTCTTCTCTTCTGTGGCCTATAATGATTGCAACTCGCTAGAGATAAGCACTTAAAGAATAATAAGAAAAAAGCATTTAGACTGATTTACAACCCTAATAGTGATAAAAGTGCAAAGCTAAAGTTGTCTGTGGTTATGGAATGAATATAGGCTAATATGCCTCATGTTTACTATTTTTATCTAATCACTACACACAGATAGTTTTAAAAGGCATGTAGAAACCTTTATATATATATATATATATATATATATATATATATATATATAAATATAAAACTTCATATAAAAAGAACAAAACAATTCTCCACTTTCCAATTATTTGAGATGTTTTAAAATTTTGCCATATTTCCAAATAATATTCATTCATACAGTGCTATTTCTCCAATTACAAATTTTAGATTTGCCATTGATTTTCTCTTTCCATAGAAGAGATTTTTTGGTTCTCCTTCACCCCTTCCTTTCTTCCTCCCAATTGCTCAATATAGTTATATCACATTTTAAAATCTATTACTGTGAATACAAAAACATTATGCATTGATTATTATTGTTGTGTCACGTAGTACACAATGTATATACTTCCTGGCACATTTCTTTTCATATTTATGGACCATTTGGTCCTGGGAAATTTACTTTTATTATTTTTTGAAAATTTATTCTCCTCTATCTTCCATTTACTCTTTTTATTTTTAACATCTTTATTGGAGTATAATTGCTTTACAATGTTTTATTAGTTTCTGCTGTATAACAAAGTGAATCAGCTATACATATACATATATCCCCATATCCCCTCCCTCTTACATCTCCCTCCCACCCTCCTATCCCACCCCTCTAGGTGGTCGCAAAGCACAGAAATGATCTCCCTGTGCTATGCAGCTGCTTCTGACTAGTTATCTATTTTACATTTGGTAGTGTATATATGTCAATGCTACTCTCTCACTTCATCCCAGCTTACCCTTCCCCCTGCGTGTGTCCTCAAGTCCATTCTCTATGTCTGCATCTTTATTCCTGTCCTGTCCCTAGGTTCATCAGAACCTTTTTTTTTTTTTTTTTTTTTAGATTCCATATATATATGTTAGCATACGGTATTTGTTTTTCTTTTTCTGACTTACTTCACTCTGTATGACAGACACTAGGTCCATCCACCACACTACAAACAACTCGATTTCATTTCTTTTTATGGCTGAGTAATATTCCATTGTATATATGTGCCACATCTTTATCCATACATCTGTTGATGGACACTTAGGTTGCTTCCATGTCCTGGCTATTGCAAATAGTGTTGCAATGAACATTGTGGTACATGTCTCTTTTTGAATTATGGTTTTCTCAGGGTATATGCCCAGTAGTGGGATTGCTGGGTCATATGGTAGTTCTGTTTTTAGTTTTTTAAGGAACCTCCATACTGTTCTCCATAGTGGCTGTATCAGTTTACATTCCCACCAACAGTGCAAGAGGGTTCCCTTTTCTCAAAACCCTCTCCAGCATTTACTGTTTGTAGATTTTTTCATGATGGCCATTCTGACTGGTGTGAGGTGATACCTCATTGTAGTTTTGTATTGCATTTCTCTAATGATGAGTGATGTTGAGCATCCTTTCATGTGTTTGTTGACAATCTGTGTATCTCCTTTGGAGAAATGTCTATTTAGATATTCTGCCCATTTTTGAATTGGGTATTTCCTTTTTTTGAGATTGAGCTGGATGAGCTACTTGTATATTTTGGAGATTAATCCTTTGTCAGTTGCTTCATTGGCAAATATTTTCTCCCATTCTGAGGGTTGTATTTTCATCTTGTTTATGGTTTCCTTTGCTGTGCAAAAGCTTTTAAGTTTCAATAGGTCCCATTTGTCTATTTTTGTTTTTATTTCTATTTCTCTAGGAGGTGGGTCAAAAAGGATCTTGCTGTAATTTATGTCAAAGAGTGTTCTTCCTATGTTTTCCTCTAAGAGTTTTATAGTGTCTGGCTTTACATTTAGGTCTTTAATCCATTTTCACTTTCTTTTTGCGTATGGTGTTAGGAAGTGTTCAAATTTCATTCTTTTACATGTAGCTGTGCAGTTTTCCCAGCACCACTTTACAAAGAGGCTGTCTTTTCTCCATTGTATATTCTTGCCTTCTTTATCAAAAATAAGGTGACCATATGTGCGTGGGTTTATCTCTGGGCTTTCTATCCTGTTCCATTGATCTATATGTCTGTTTTTGTGCCAGGACCATACTGTCTTGATTACTGTAGCTTTGTAGTATAGTCTGAAGTCAGGGAGCCTGATTCCTCCAGCTCTGTTTTTCTTTCTCAAGATTGCTTTGGCTATTCAGGGTCTTTTGTGTTTCCATACAAATTATGAAATTTTGTGTTCTAGTTCTGTGAAAAATGCCATTGGTAGTTTGATAGGGATTGCACTGAATCTGTAGATTGCTTTGTCTAGCATAGTCATTTTCACAATGTTGATTCTTCTGATCCAAGAACATGGTATATCTCTCCATCTGTTTGTATCATCTTTAATTCTTTCATCAGTGTCTTATAGTTTTCTGCATACAGCTCTTTGGTCTCCTTAAGTAGGTTTATTCCTAGGTTTTTAAATTAATTAATTAATTAATTTTTGGCTGTGTTGGGTCTTCGTTTCTGTGTGAGGGCTTTCTCTAGTTGTGGCAAGTGGGGGCCACTCTTCATTGCAGTGTGTGGGCCTCTCATTATCGCAGCCTCTCTTGTTGCAGAGCACAGGCTCCAGACGCGCAGGCTCAGTAGTTGTGGCTCACAAGTCTAGTTGCTCCACGGCATGTGGGATCTTCCCAGACCAGGGCTCAAACCCAGGCAGATTCTCAACCACTGCGCCACCAGGGAAACCCCTATTCCTAGGTATTTTATTCTTTTTGTTGCAGTGGTAAATGGGAGTGTTTCCTTAATTTCTCTTTCAAATTTTTCATCATTAGTGTATAGGAATGCAAGAGGTTTCTGTGCATTAATTTTGTATCCTGCTACTTTACCAAATTCATTTGTTTAGCTCTTGTAATTTTCCAGTAGCATGTTTAGGATTCTCTATGTATAGTATCATGTCATCTGCAAAGAGTGACAGCTTTACTTCTTTTCCAATTTGGATTTCTTTTATTTCTTTTTCTTCTCTGATTCCTGAAGCTAGGACTTCCAAAACTATGTTGAATAATAGTGGTGAGAGTGGGCATCCTTGTCTTGTTCCTGATTTTAGAGGAAATGGTTTCAGTTTTTCACCTTGAGAACGATGTTGGCTTTGGGTTTGGGTTTGTCATATATGACCTTTATTATGTTGAGGTAAGTTCCCTCTATGCCTACTTTCTGGAGTGTTTTTATCTTAACTGGCGTTGAATTTTGTCAAAAGCTTTTTCTGCATCTACTGAGATTATCATATGCATTTTATTCTTCAGTTTGTTAATATGGTGTATCACATTGATTGATATGTGTATATTGAAGAATCCTAGCATTCTTGGCATAAACCCCACTTGATCATGTTGTATGATCCTTTTAATGGGTTGTTGGATTCAGTTGGCTAGTATTTTGTTGAGGATTTTTGCATCTATGTTCAACAGTGATATTGGCCTGTAGTTTTCTTTTTTTGTGACATCTTTGTCTGATTTTGGTATCAGGGTAATGGTGGCCTCATAGAAGGAGTTTAGGAGTGTTCCTCCCTCTGCTATATTTTGGAAGAGTTTGAGAACGATAGGTGTTAGCTCTTCTCTGAATGTTTGATAGAATTTGCCTGTGAAGCCATCTGGTCCTGGGCTTTTGTTTGTTGGAAGATTTTTAATCACAGTTTCAATTTCAGTGCTTGTGATTGGTCTGTTTATATTTTCTATTTCATTCTGGTTCAGTCTCAGAACGTTGTGCTTTTCTAAGAATTTGTCCATTTCTTCCCATATGTCCATTTTATTGGCATATAGTCGCTTGTAGTAATCTCTCATGATCCTTTGTATTTCATTAGTGTCAGTTGTTAATTCTCCTTTCTCCTTTCTAATTCTGTTGATTTAAGTCTTCTCCCTTTTTTTCTTGATGAGTCTGGCTAATGGTTTATCAGTTTTGTTTATCTTCTCAAAGAACCAGCTTATAGTTTTATTGATCTTTGTGATCATTTCCTTCATTTCTTTTTCATTTATTTCTGATATGATCTGTTATGATTTCTTTCCTTCTGGTAAATTTGGGGTTTTTTTGTTCTTCTTTCTCTAATTGATTTAGGTGTAATGTTAGGTTGTTTATTTGAGATGTTTATTCTTTCTTGAGGTAGGATTGTATTGCTCTAAAATTCCCTCTTAGAACTGCTTTTGCTGCATCCCATAGGTTTTTGTTCATTGTGTTTTCATTGTCATTTGTTTCTAGGTAATTTTTGATTTCCTCTTTATTTTTTTCAGTGACCTCTTGGTTATTTAGTAGCATATTGTTTAGCCTCCATGTGTTTGTGTTTTTACAGTTTTTTTTCCTGTAATTGATATCTAGTCTCATAACGTTGTAATCAGAATAGATACTTGATATGATTCCAATTTTCTTAAATTTACCAAGGTTTGCTTTGTGACCCAAGATATGATCTATCCTGGAGAATGTTCCATGAGCAGTTGAGAAGAAAATGTATTCTCTTAAAACAAAATGTATTCTCTTGTTTTTGGATGGAATGTCCAATAAATATCAATTAATTCCATCTTATTTTATATGTAATTTAAAGCTTGTGTTTCCTTATTTATTTTCATTTTGGATGATCTGTCCATTGGTGAAAATGGGGTGTTAAAGTCCCCTACTATGTTTGTGTTACTGTCTATTTCCCCTTTTATGGCTGTTAGCATTTGCCTTATGTACTGAGGTGTTCCTATGTTGGGTGCATAAATATTTACAGTTGTTATAGCTTCTTCTTGGATTGATCCTTTCATCATCATGTAGTGTCATTCTTTTTCCCTTGTAACAGTCTTTATTTTAAAGTCTATTTTGTCTGATATGAGAATTGCTACTCCAGCCTTCTTTTGATTTCCATTTGCATGGAATAACTTTTTCCATCCTCTCACTATCAGTCTGTATGTGTCCCTAGGTCTGAAGTGGGTCTCTTGTAGACAGCATATATATGGGTCTTGTTTTTGTATCCATTCAGCCAGTCTAAGTCTTTTGGTGGGAGCATTTAATCCATTTACATTTAAGGTAATTATCGGTATGTATGTTCCTATCACCATTTTCTTAATTGTTCTGCATTTGTGTTTGTAGGTCTTTTCCTTCTCTTGTGTTTCCTGCCTAGAGAAGTTCCTTTAGGTTTTGTTGTAAAGCTGGTTTTGTGGTGCTGAATTCTCTTAGCTGTTGCTTGTCTGTAAAAGTTTTAATTTCTCCATCAAATCTGAATGAGATCCTTGCTGGGTAGAGTAATCTTGGTTGTAGGTTTTTCCCTTTCATCACTTTAAATATGTCCTGCCACTCCCTTATGGCTTGCAGAGTTTCTGCTGAAAGATCAGGTGTTAACCTTATGGGGATTCCCTTGTATGTTATTTGTTGCTTTTCCTTGTTGCTTTTAATATTTTTTCCTTGTATTTAATTTTTAATAGTTTGATTAATATGTGTCTTGGCATGTTTCCCCTTGGATTTATCTTGTATGGTACTCTCTCTGCTTCTTGGACTTGATTGATTATTTCCTTTCCCATGTTAGGTCATTTTTCAACTATAATCTCTTCAAATATTTTCTCAGACCATTTCTTTTTCTCTTCTTCTTCTGGGACCCTTATTATTCAAATGTTGGTGTGTTTAATGTTGTCCCAGAGGTCTCTGAGACTGTCCACAATTCTTTTCATTCTTTTTTCTTTATTCTGCTCTGTGGCAGTTATAGCCACTATTTTATCTTCCAGGTCACTTATCCGTTCTTCTGCCTCAGTTATTCTGCTATTGATTCCTTCTAGAGAATTTTTAATGTTACTTATTGTGTTATTCATCAGTGTTTGCTCTTTAGTTCTTCTAGGTCTTTGTTAAATGTTTCTTGTATTTTCTCCATTCTAATTCCAAGATTTGGTTCATCTTTACTATCATTACTCTGAATTCTTTTTCAGGTAGACTGCCTATTTCCTCTTCATTTGTTTGGTCTGGTGGGTTTTTACCTTGCTCCTTCATCTGCTGTGCATTTCTCTGTGTTCTCATTTTGCTTAACTTACTGTGTTTGGGGTCTCCTTTTTGCAGGCTGCAGGTTTGTAGTTACCATTGTTTTTGGTGTCTGTCCCCAGTGGGTAAGGTTTGTTCAGTGGCTTGTGTAGGCTTCCTGATGGAGGGGACTGGTGCCTGTGTTCTGGTGGGTTGGGCTGGATCTTGTCTTTCTGGTGAGCAGGGCAGCATCCGTTTGTGTGTTTTTGGGGTGTCTGTGAATTTAGTATGATTTTAGCCAGCCTCTTTGGTAATGGGTGGGGTTGTGCTCCTGCTTTGCTAGTTGTTTGGCATATGGCGTCCAACACTGGAGCTTGCTGGCCATTTGATGGGGCCTAGTCTTAGTGTTGAGATGGAGATCTCTGGGAGAGCTCTCGCTGTTTGATATTACATGGGGCCTCAAGGTCTCTGCTGGTCCAATATCTTGAACTTGGCTCTCCCACCTCAGACGCTCAGGCCTGACACCAGGCTGGAGCACCAAGACCCCAGGTACATGGGGATTTTCTTGCTTTTTGGGAAGTGTGAGGTCTTCCACCAGCGTTCAGTAGGTGCTCTGTAGTAGTTGTTCCACTTGTAGATGTATTTTTGATGTATTTGTGGGGAGGAAGGTGGTCTCCACGTCTTACTCCTCCGCCATCTTGAAGGTCCTGTTCCATTTACTGTTTATAGAATGCCTATTAGTTGGATTTTGGACCTCCTGGATTGATCCTACCCTTTACTTTTTTTCTGATCCTTCCTCCTTATTTTTTTGTTATTTTCTTCTTAATTAAAAAAATACCATTTTATTTTTAATTTCAAACAGTTCGGTCTTTCTTTCTCCTTTTTATAGCATAATGTTTTTGTTTAATGCATATAATATCATCTTCTTCCTCTGAGGATTTTTTCCTGGTTCTTATACTGTTTCTCATTTCTCCCATTCTTTTTTTCCCTCAGGTTTTTTGGCTTCTCTCTTCCATGTTGAAGGCTTTGCATACATGCATGGTGATCATTTGCTGTCTATTTGTAATTTAAGATAAGGCACTAAAAAGCTGGTATTGTGTCATATTCCAATTCTCTATTGGCTTTCCATATTTATATATTTGTAGTTAAGGTTACTGATGTCATCTAGTTTCATTGAAAATAAAGATTATGTATCTTTCTTCTTCTCCTTATTTTTATGAAGTGATTTTAATGAAGATAATAAGGTGAAAAAGCCTTCCTTATGCTATTGAGTACTCTATTTAAAGGCCTAAGATTTTCTAATGTCCATTTTCAGGTCTATTCCCAAATCATTTAGTCTCTCAGCTTTTACATTATTGATCTAGAGTCAAATTCAGGTTTGCATTTTATCAAAAACTTCTCTAATCTTGATACTATTAATTGTTTCTGATTTTCCGCAAAGGTCTTTCAGGATTTGATACAGCCTTCTGCTTTTAAATGTTAACTTCACAGCCTGACAATTATTATAATGACATTCACTTGTCTTCTTCTTTACTCTGAATATTTATGCATTCATTAAGTGAATAGTGTCCAGTAGAACTTTCTTAAAATGATAACAATGACATATATCTGTACCTTCTATTATGGTGGCCTCTAGCACATGAGGCTACTGAACACCTAAAATGTGGCTAGTGTGACTTATGTACTGGCTTTTACAATTAATTTCCTTTTAATTAATTTAAATTAAAATTTAAATAGTCACATGTGGGTAATGGACACCATATCTGACTCTATAGCAATAAACAAAAATTTATTAACTGTTTACTCTGTGCTGGGGACTCTTCCGCACATTGAGACATATCAGCACAAAGGACAAAGATCCCTACCTTTTAGGAGCTTATATTCTAGCTGGAAACACAGTCAGCAAACCATACAAATGTACATATATCATATAATATCTTAAATTACGATATTATGGAAAAATGAAAAGGAAAACACAGGCAAGAGTGAAAAGCATTGGATGTAGAGAGTAGATGAAATGCAGCATAAGAACTCTTTCATTCTATTGGGATAGGTAAAAATATTGATTTAATGTTATCACCATTTCCACTTCCTGCATGTGAGATAACATTTTTCCTCTCTGCTCTTCCTCCCAATAACTTGCAGTACACTTTGGATTTTTGGTCATTGTTATTAAAATATTTTTCTATTCCTTCTTTGTTTAAAATGATTTATAACTTAATAAAGTGTAAGTAACCTGAATAATACGGGTGACACAAACCATGATGTGTCTTCTTTCAATGATAGAGACTTTTATTCATTTCTGTAAAGATCACTAGCCACTTCCATACTTTATAATAGCATTATTTACATTCATATAGTGGGCATATGTTGTTTGGCACTCTCCATTCATTTACTCTTCTCCTGTTGAAAATACTCCAAATACCCCAGCCCCACTCTCAGTCATGTGGTTTTAAAAAGGCTCTGGGGATGGGCATGTGAACTTGACCCTGCTCCAGGCATTCCATTGCCCTGGCACTGATGATTTTTCAGGAACAGAGACAAGGGCATTTCTGGCTCGAGAAAGCTAGGGCAAGATTTTAGTTTGAATCTGTTTCAAGAAAGAGAAGTTCACATTTCCCCTGCACTTGAACTTAAGAGGATATTGAAGTTATACCTGCTGTAACCATCTTGCTACCAAGCGAAGCCTTAGAATGGAGTCAATGTAGGGGAAGTGTTGGTGAAAGATGGAGAGAAAAGCTGGCTCCTTTTGGTATTTTTGTGGCTGTTTCAGTTACATGAACCGACAATACCTCCTTTAAACTCCAGCCACTTTGAACTATACAGTTTCACACTTGCAATGAAAAGAATACATCTCAGCTTGTGTTAAGGGAGTTAAAATCACTGTATTTGAGTCAGGAGACCTCAGTTCCCTTCCTAACTCTGCCACTGATTATCTGCGTGTCTTGGAGCCAATCCCTTTATTCTCAAGATCTGGCTGCAAAATATGAGAGTTAGATAAAACGTTCTCTCTGGTCCCTTCCAGCTCTATCGTTCTGTGAAGCAGCTCATTTATATGAGCATGTGACTAAAAGGACCATGACATGCCCTGAAGCTCTCCCACACTAGAGCACACACCGTCTGTCTTCTGTCAGCTGTTCACAGAGGAGTCAGGACTCATCCACACAAACGCCTGGCTTAACTCTGCTCGTGTCGGTGCCTCCTGCTAAAGCAATCATCAGGTGGTCTGGGAAATGTTCTAGAGCCTGCCCAGCTCTGATGCGTGGTCCAGCACTAAACCAAAATATGCTGTTTCCAAGGAAAACCTAGCCATATGGATTGCTTAATTTCTATTCCTTGAACATGTCACTTCCTCCTCCCCCCCCCACCAATTTTGGACAATTGCTGGGAAATGGCTTTTTAAAAGAATTCTTAACAATGAATTAATTTAAACATACCCTTTGATAAATATAGTCTGTGGTTTTAAAAAATTAAGTAGACAAGTTTAAGAAATACACGTTCCCATGCATCCTGCTATGCTTAGAGAGCATTAGCTTCAGTGGGGTCTATGGGGCGCCTAGTGTCTGAGTAGTCAGGCCAGCTTTTTTTTTTTTTTTTTAATATTCTGACTTCACTCCTTATTAGCTGGAGTACTTGGGCAAGTCACTTAACTTTTCTGAGCTTCAGTTATCTCTTCTATAAAATGGTGATAGTAATATTACATATCTTGTAAGGTTTTCATGAGGATGAAAGGAGAAAATAAACAAAATTTTGAGTAGAGTCCCTGGCATGATGAGGGAGTACTCAGCACAAATTTGAAAAACACCTGTTTATAATGTATACATATATTACTCACTTTGTATATACTCACACACCCACACATATATGTATACATGACATCGGTCATGCTGGTATGTATTTTTATGTGCATTTTTGTCATCTCTAACTATGAACATTGAATGTGTTACTCCTGTATTTCTCATTATTTCACATATGTAATTACAAAAAAGTGAAAATTTCAAGTCACTTATTTTATAGTTTGTAATGTAAATTGCCTGAATTGTTCATTTAAATGGAATATAATTACTCGATAAGTTCCAAGTTAAACCTCATAGTCTACTCTGAGGAAAAAGAATATAAATCTATCTCAAAACATTGATGTGTCCACATAACTAGGATGCACCAACTCTGCCAACACCAGGAACATATATTTTTCCATTGTCTTTAAAGAGCAAAAAAACTAAAATCAACAGAATACATTTCATTATTAGAGGAGGGAAAAAATACTGTCTTCTGAATCAGTGTTACTTATTGAGAAACAAGAGGTTTATATAATTGTTTAAACCGTTCAGCCTGTGGAAATCCAAAGATCACCATTAACTAGTTTTCTATTTCTAACTTTCTGTTGCAGTTTTTATAAACTATATGAATATGCTCTAACTTCTGTGTCTTAAATTTACACAGGGTAATGAATGGTTTTTGATTGTCTTTTTAATAACAATAATAATAACCATGCTATTAATTTCTTTAGACAATTAGCTATTGTCTAAAGAATTCAGTATCTATATCCTATGTTGATTGCAAAGTTTCAAATTGGCTCCTTCAAAGCTGTGCTTGATTCTGTTTTGCAAGGTTAACATTTATAGAAACATACACCAAAAAGTGGCATGAAACTTTAGAACATACAAATTCAGATAATTTACTGAAGTTATTCTATTAAATGAAATTTGCTTTACATTTTTTTCCTTCTTTTTTTGAATTTTTGAATAAAATAAAATTTAATTTTTTTTAAAACAGCAGGTCCTCATTAGTCATCGATTTTATACATATCAGTGTATACATGTCAATCCCAATAGCCCAATTCATCACACCAACACCCACACACTGCCATGGCTTTCCCCCCTTGGTGTCCATAAGTTTGTTCTCTACATCTTTGTCTCAATTTCTGCCCTGCAAACCAGTTCATCTCTACCATTTTTCTAGGTTCCACATATATGCGTTAATATACGATATTTGTTTTTCTCTTTCTCACTTACTTCACTCTGTATGACAGTCTCTAGATCCATCCACGTCTCAACAAATGACCCAATTTCGTTCCTTTTTATGGCTCAGTAATATTCCATTGTATATATGTACCACATCTTCTTTATCCATTCGTCTGTTGATGGGCATTTAGGTTGTTTCCATGTCCTGGCTATTGTAAATAGTGCTGCAATGAACATTGTGGTGCATGTGTCTTTTTGAATTATGGTTTTCTCAGGGTATATGCCCAGTAGGGGGATTGCTGGATCATATGGTAATTCTATTTTTAGTTCTTTAAGGAACCTCCATACTGTTCTCCATAGTGGTTGTATCAATTTACATTCCCACCAACAGTGCAGGAGGGTTCCCTTTTCTCCACACCCTCTCCAGCATTTATTGTTTGTAGATTTTTTGATGATGGCCATTCTGACCCGTGTGAGCTGATACCTCACTGTAGTTTTGATTTGCATTCCTCTAATAATTAGTGATGTTGAGCAACTTTTCATGTGCTTCTTGGCCATCTGTATGTCTTCTTTGGAGAAATGTCTTTTTAGGTCTTCTGCCCATTTTTGGATTGGGTTGTTTGTTTTTTTAATATTGAGCTGCATGAGCTGTTTATATATTTTGGAGATTAATCCTTTGTCCATTGATTCATTGGCAAATATTTTCTCCCATTCTGAGGGTTGTCTTTTCGTCTTGTTTATGGTTTCCTTTGCTGTGCAAAAGCTTTTAAGTTTCATTACGTCCCATTTGTTTATTTTTGTTTTTATTTCCATTACTCTAGGAGGTGGGTCAAAAAACATCTTGCTGTGATTTATGTCAAAGAGTGTTCTTCCTATGTTTTCCTCTAAGAGTTTTATAGTATCCGGTCTTACATTTAGGTCTCTAATCCATTTGAGTTTATTTTCGTGTATGGTGTTAAGGAGTGTTCTAATTTCATTCTTTTACATGTAACTGTCCAGTTTTCTCAGCACCACTTATTGAAGAGACTGTCTTGTCTCCATTGTATAGCCTTGCCTCATTTGTCATAGATTAGTTGACCATAGGTGTGTGGGTTTATCTCTGGGCTTTCTATCTTGTTCCATTGATCTATGTTTCTGTTTTTGTGCCACTACCATACTGTCTTGATTACTGCAGCTTTGTAGTATAGTCTGAAGTCAGGGAGTCTGATTCCCCCAGCTCCAATTTTTTCCCTCAAGACTGCTTTTGGCTATTCGGGGTCTTTTGTGTCTCCATACAAATTTTAAGATTTTTTGTTCTAGTTCCATAAAAAATGTCATTGGTAATTTGATAGGGATTGCATTGAATCTGTAGATTGCTTTGGGTAGTATAGTCATTTTCACAATATTCATTCTTCCAGTCCAAGAACATGGTATATCTCTCCATCTGTTGGTATCATCTTTAATTTATTTCATCAGTGTCTTATAGTTTTCTGCATACAGGTCTTTTGTCTCCCTAGGTAGGTTTATTTCTAGGTATTTTATTCTTTTTCTTGCAATGGTAAATGGGAGACTTTCCTTAATTTCTCTTTCAGGTTTTTCAACATTAGTGTATAGGAATGCAAGAGATTTCTGTGCATTAATTTTGTATCCTGCAATGTTACCAAATTCATTGATTAGCTCTGGTAGTTTTCTGTTGGCATCTTTAAGATTCTCTATGTATAGTATGTCATCTGCAAACAGTGACAGTTTTACTTCTTCTTTTCCAATTTGTATTCCTTTTATTTCTTTTTCTTCTCTGATTGCCATGGCTAGGACTTCCAAAACTTTGTTGAATAACAGTGGGGAGAGTGGACATCCTTGTCTTGTTCCTGAACATAGAGGAAATGCTTTCAGTTTTTCAACATTGAGAATGATGGTTGCTGTGGGTTTGTCGTATATGGCCTTTATTATGTTGAGGTAGTTCCCTCTATGCCCACTTTGTGGAGAGTTTTTATCATAAATGGTGGTGAATTTTGTCAAAAGCTTTTTCTGCAACTATTGAGATGATCATATGGTTTTTATTCTTCAATTTGTTAATATGGTTTATCATATTGATTGACTTATGTATATTGAAGAATCCTTGCATCCCTGGAATAAATCCCACTTGATCATGGTGTATGATCCTTTTAATGTGTTGTTGGATTCTGTTTGCTAGTATTTTGTGGAGGATTTTTGCATCTATATTCATCAGTGATATTGGTCTGTAATTTTCTTTTTTTGTAGTATCTTTGTCTGGTTTTGGTATCAGGGTGATGGTGGCCTCATAGAATGACTTTGGGAGTGTTCCTTCCTCTGCAATTTTTTGGAAGAGTTTGAGAAGGATGGGTGTTGGCTCTTCTCTAAATGTTTGCTAGAATTCACCTGTGAAGCCATCTGGTCCTGGACTTTTGTTTGTTGGAAGATTTTTAATCACAGTTTCAATTTCATTACTTGTGATTGGTCCGTTCATTGGTCTGTTTCTATTTCTTCCTGGTTCAGTCTTGGAAGGTTATACCTTTCTAAGAATTTGTCCATTTCTTCCAGGTTGTCCATTTTCTTGGCATAAAGTTGCTTGTAGTAGTCTCTTATGATGCTTTGTGTTTCTGCCGTGTCTGTTGTAACTTCTCCTTTTTCATTTCTAATTTTATTGATTTGTGTCCTTTCCCTCTTTTTCTTGATGAGTCTGCCTAATGGTTTATCAATTTTGTTTATCTTCTCAAAGAACCAGTTGTTAGTTTTATTGATCTTTGCTATTGTTTTCTTTGTTTCTATTTCATTTATTTCTGCTCTGATCTTTATGATTTCTTTCCTTCTGCTAACTTTGGGTTTTGTTTGTTCTTTTTCTCTAGTTCCTTTAGTTGTAAGGTTAGATTGTTTATTTGAGATTTTTCTTGTTTCTTGAGGTAGGCTTATATAGCTATAAACTTCCGTCTTAAAGCTGCTTTTGCTGCATCCCATAGGTTTTGGATCATCGTGTTTTCATTGTCATTTGTCTCTAGGTATTCTTTGATTTCCTCTTTGATTTCTTCAGTGATCTCTTGGTTATTTAGTAACGTATTGTTTAGCCTCCATGTGTCTGTGTTTTTTACGTTTTTTTCCCCCTGTAATTCATTTCTAATCTCATAGCATTGTGGTCAGAAAAGATGCTTGATATAATTTCAATATTCTTAAATTTACTGTGGCTTGATTTGTCACCCAACGTGTGATCTATCCTGGAGAATGTTCCATGTGCACTTGAGAAGAAAGTGTAATCTGCTGTTTTTGGATGGAATGTCCTATAAATATCAATTAAATCTATCTGGTCTAATGTGTCATTTAAAGCTTCTGTTTCCTTATTTATTTTCATTTTGGATGATCTGTCCATTGGTGTAAGTGAAGTGTTAAAGTCCCCCACTATTATTGTGTTACTGTCGATTTCCTCTTTTAGAGCTGTTAGCAGTTGCCTTATGTATTCAGGTGCTCCTCTGTTGGCTGCATATATTTTTATAATTGTTATATCTTCTTCTTAGATTGATCCCTTGATCATTATGTAGTGTCCTTCCTTGTCTCTTGTAACATTCTTTATTTTAAAGTGTATTTTATCTGATATGAGTTTTGCTGCTCCAGCTTTCTTTTGATTTCAATTTGCATGGAATATCTTTTTCCATCCCCTCACTTTCAGTCTGTATGTGTCCCTAGGTCTGAAGTGGGTCTCTTGTAGACAGCATATAGATGGGTCTTGCTTTTGTATCCATTCAGCAAGCCTGTGTCTTTTGGTTGGAGCATTTAATCCATTCACGTTTAAGGTAATTATCGATATGTATGTTCCTATGACCATTTTCTTAATTGTTTTGCATTTGTTTTTGTAGGTCCTTTTCTTCTCTTGTGTTTCCCACTTAGAGAAGTTCCTTTAGCATTTGTTGTAGAGCTGGTTTTGTGGTGCTGAATTCTCTTAGCTTTTTCTTGTCTGTAAAGCTTTTGATTTCTCCATCGAATCTGAATGAGGTCCTTGCCGGGTAGAGTAATCTTGGTTGTAGGTTCTTCCCTTTCATCACTTTAAGTATATCATGCCACTCCCTTCTGGCTTGTAGAGTTTCTGCTGAGAAATCAGCTGTTAACCTTATGGGAGTTCCCTTGTATGTTATTTGTCATTTTTCCCTTGCTGTTTCAATAATTTTTCTTTGTCTTTAGTTTTTGCCAATTTGAATACTATGTGTCTCAGTGTGTTTCTCCTTGGGTTTATCCTGTATGGGACTCTCTGCACTTCCTGGACTTGGGTGGCTATTTCCTTTCCCATGTTGGGGAAGTGTTCGACTATAATCTCTTCAAATATTTTCTTGGGTCCTTTCTCTCTCTCTTCTCCTTCTGGGACCCCTATAATGTGAATGTTGTTGTGTTTAATGTTGTCCCAGAAGTCTCTTAGGCTGTCTTCATTTCTTTTCATTCTTTTTTCTTTATTCTGTTCCACAGCAGTGAATTCCACCATTCTGTCTTCCAGGTCACTTATCCGTTCTTCTGCCTCAGTTATTCTGCTATTGATTCCTTCTAGTGTAGTTTTCATTTCAGTTATTTTACTGTTCATCTCTGTTTGTTTGTTCTTTAATTCTTCTAGGTCTTTGTTAAACATTTCTTGCATCTTCTCGATCTTTGCCTCCATTCGTTTTCTGAGATCCTGGATCATCTTCACTATCATTATTCTGAATTCTTTTTCTGGAAGGTTACCTATCTCCACTTCCTTTAGTTGCTTTTCCTGGGTTTTATCTTGTTCCTTCATCTGGTACATAGCCCTCTTCCTTTTCATCTTGTCTATCTTTCTGTGAATGTGTTTTTTGTTCCACAGGCTGTAGGATTGTAGTTTTTATTGCTTCTGTGTCTGCCCTCTGGTGGATGAGGCTATATAAGAGGCTTGTGCAAGTTTTCTGATGGGAGGGACTGGTGATGGGTAGAGCTGACTCTGCTTTACATTTTTTTCTAAAAACCTTGAAAATGTTCATTTAAAAAAATTCTATTTTTTATTTGTCTCTAACTCAGATTCAAATTATAGAAGACAAGTAGATTTCCTTTTGAGTTAACCCACAAGATACTATTTATTTTTCTTCTCCACTCCAGCTGTTGGGTTTGCTTATGTGAATGAACAAGGGAGTGATTTGAATCTACAGAGAATTAGAGGGAAATTTTTAAATAGTAATTGGACTTAAGGACCGTAATGGGAAAGACGTTTTAAAAGTTTAGAAAGAGTAGGAAATTGTTTTAATAATAAAAGACGAAGGGATATTTAAGTTTAGCAAATTTTATTTATGTTACATAATAATATTTATGTTAAATATTTGAAAATATTTTCACTATATTTCAGTATAATCAAATATTTTTTCTTGTTTTAAGGCCAGAATGCAAAAGTTAAACATCGAATATGCCTTAAAAGCTTGACTTCTAAATTTTTGTTTGCACTGAGCAATAATACACTTGCTAAATTCATATACAAATTGATTGCATTTCCTGAAAGGAATTATGATAACTCAAGACTTCAATGGGTGTTTGTGAATGGAAAAGATGGAATATCTAAAGTTTGGGCTATTTCTACCTGGTAGGTTTTATAAGTTGTCACATCACCTGGCAGAGCCCTCCTCAGGGAAAAAAAAAAGAAAATTTGTTATTTTCCTACTTTTCATGTTTAAAGTCTATCTCCTTCTCTCCTATATAGTTCTGATTGGTTGGAGTTTCACACATTTATGGAATACCTCTTAAGCAGTAGACATTGGTTCTAGGTGCTGGATTTACAAAGATAAATAATCTTTGCCCTATTCCCCCAACCCTTTCTATCTGGGGAACTCTACATCCCTCAAGTCTCAGTTGGAGGATTACCTCCTTCAAGAAGCATTCTCTGGGGTCCCTAGGTAGCACTGACAGTGCTAGAGCTATCTTGAATTCTTAATGGATTTTGTACAAATAGCTACTACTTAGTCCATAGCACCTTTATACCACCCAGACAAATTTTTTTAAAGAGAGAGAGAGGTATTTATTTTAAGGAATTGGCTCATGTGATTGTAGGGGTTTACAACTCTGAGATCAGTAGAATAGGCAACAGGCTCAAAAAAATAAATAAATAAAAACTCCCAACAAACAAAAGTCAGGGACCAGACAGCTTCACTGGAGAATTCTACCAAACATTTAAAGAAGAGCTAATCCCTATCCTTCTAAAACTATTTCAAAAAATTGAAGAGGGAACTCTTCCAAAATTGTTCTACAAGGCCAGCATCACCCTGATAACAAAACCGGATGATAGTCTCATACACAGAAAAAAATTACAGACCAATATCACTAATGACATAGATGTAAAAATCCTCACCAAAATATTAGCAAACAAAATTCAACAATGCACTAAAAGGATCATCAGGTAAGATTTATCCCAGGGATGTAAGGATGGTTCAATATCTGCAAATCAATCAGTGTGACACACCATATTAACACATTGAAGAATAAAAATCACGTGATCATCTCAATAAATGCAGAAAAAGCTTTTGACAAAATTCAACATCCATTTACGTTAAAACTCTTAACAAAATGGGCATAGAGAAAACATAACTCAACATAATAAAGGCCATATGTGACAAACTCACAGCTAACATCACACTCAATGGTGAAAAGCTGAAAACTTTGCCTCTAAGATCAGGAATAAGACAGGGATACCCACTCTCACCACTTTTATTCAACGTAGTATTCGAAGTCCTAGCCACAGCAATCAGACAACAAAAGTAATAAAAGGAATCCAAATTGGAAAGGAAGAAGTAAAACTGTTACTATTTTGCAAATATCATGATACTATATAGAGAAAATTTTAAAGAGTTCACTAAAAAGCTATTAGTACTCATAATTGAATTTAGTAAAGTTGCAGGGTACAAAGTTAATATACAGAAATCTGTTGCATCTCTATATACTAACAATGAATTACCAGAAAGAGAAATTAAGAAAACAATCTCATTTACAATCACATCAAAAGGAATAAAATATTTAAGAATAAATCTAATTAAGGGAGTAAAAGACTGTACTCAAAAACTATAAGACACTGATGAAAGAAATTGAAGGCAACACAAACAAATGAAAAGATGTACTGTGCTCATGGATTCGAAGAATTAATATTGTTAAAACAATCTTACTACCTAAGGTAATCTACAAGTTCAATGCAATGCTTACCAAAATGTCAGTGGCATTTTTCACAGAACTACAAAAATAAATCTAAATTTTTTTTTTGAGAGAGTAGTGTCTTATTTATTATTTCTTTCTTTCTTTCTTTCTTTATTTATTTATTTATTTTTGGCTGCATTGGGTCTTCGTTGCTGCGTGCAGGCTTTCTCTAGTTGTGGCGAGAAGGGGTTTTTCTTCATTGCAGTGCATGGGCTTCTCAATGTGGTGGCTTCTCTTGTTGCAGAGCACAGGCTCTAGGTGTGTGGGCTTCAGTAGTGGTGGCACGTTGGCTCAGTAGTTATGGCTCATAGGCTCTAGAGCTCAGGCTCAGTAATTGTGGCTCACGGGCTTAGTTGCTTCACAGCATGTGAGATCTTCCCAGACTAGGGCTCGAACCTGTGCATTGGCAGGTGGATTCATAACAACTGCACCACCAGGGAAGTCCTCTAAAATTTGTATGCAAACACAAAAGACCCCCTATAGACAAAGTAATCTTGAGAAAGAAGAACAGAGTTGGAAATATCACACTTCCTGACTTCAAACTATACTACAAAGCTACAGTAATCAGAACAGTATGGTATCACCACAAAAACAGACGTATAGATCAATGGAACAGGCTAGAAAAACGTAGAAGTGAACTCACGCTTACATATGCAATTAATCTGTGACAAAGGAGGCAAGAATATATGTTGGGGAAAAGGCAGTGTCTTCAAAATAAGTGGTTGGGAAAACTGGACAGCTACATGCAAAAGAATCAAACTGGACTGCTTTCTCATATCATATAAAAAGAAACTTAAAATGAATTAAAGACTTAAATGTAAGACCTAAACCATAAAACTTCTAGAATAAATATAGGCAGTACACTTTTGACATTGGTTTTAGCAATATTTTTTTTTATCTGTCTCCCCACACAAGGGGAAAAAAAATAAAAGTAAACAAATGTAACTACATAAAATGAAAAACTTGCACAGTGAAGGAATCTATCAATAAAACGAAAACTCTGCCTACTGAAAGGGAGAAGATATTTGCAAACATCTTTGCAAAGAGGTTAATATCCAAAATATGCAAAGAACTCATATAACTCAACATCAAAAAAACCCCAAACAACCAAAAAATGGGCAGAGTACTTGAGTAAACATTTTTCCACATAAGACATAGAGATGTCTAGCAGGCACATAAAAATGTGCTCAGCATCACTAATCATCAGGGAAATGCAAATCAAAACCACAATGATACCTCTTCATACCTATCGGAATGGCTGTTGTCAAAAAGAGCACAAAGAACTAGTGTTGACAACGATATGGAGAAAAGGGCACTCTTGTTCAGTTTTGGTGGGAATGCAAATTGGTGCAGTCACTATGGAAAAATGTATAGAGGTTCCTCAAAAAATTTAACATAGATCAACCAAACAATCCAGCAATTCCACTTCTGGGTATTTTTCTAAAGAAACCAAAACACTAATTTGAAAAGATTTATTCACCTCTGTGTTCATTGCAGCATTATTCATGACAGCCAAGATATGGAATATGGAAACAATATAAGTGTCCATAGATAGATGAATAGATAAAGACTATGTGAGAGGGAGGAGAGAAGATGGCGGAAGAGTAAGACGCGGATATCACCTTCCTTCCCACAGATACAGTAGAAATACATCTACACGTGGAACTGCTCCTACAGAACACCCACTGAACGCTGGCAGAAAACGTCCGACCTCCAAAAAGGCAAGAAACTCCCCCCGTACTTGGGTAGGGCAAAAGAAAAAAGAAATAACAGAGACAAAAGAATAGGGACGGCACCTGCACCAGTGGGAGGGAGCTGTGAAGGAGGAAAGATTTCCACGCACTAGGAAGCCCCTTCACGGGCGGAGACTGCGGGTGGCAGAGGGGGGAAGCTTCAGAGCCACGGAGGAGAGCGCAGCCACAGGGGTGCGGAGGGCAAAGTGGAGAGACTCCCGCACGGAGGATCAGTGCTGACCAGCACTCACCAGCCCGAGAGGCTTGTCTGCTCCCCCGCCGGGGCGGGCGGGGCTGGGAGCTGAGGCTCGGGCTTCGGTCGGATCGCAGGGAGAGGACTGGGGTTGGCGGCGTGAACACAGCCTGAAGGGGTTAGCGCACCACAGCTAGCCGGGAGGGAGTCCGGGAAAAAGTCTGCAGCTGCCGAAGAGGCAAGAGACTTTTTCTTCCCTCTTTGTTTCCTGGTGCGCGAGGAGAGGGGATTCAGAGCGCCGCCTAAACGAACTTCAGAGACGGGCGCGAGCCGCAGCTATCAGCGCGGACCCCACAGCAACAGGGGCACAGAGGGAAAAACGGAGAGATTCCCGCACAGAGGCTCGGCGCCGAGCAGCACTCGCCAGCCCGAGAGGCTTGTCTGCTCCCCCGCCGGGGCGGGTGGGGCTGGGAGCTGAGGCTCGGGTTTCGGTAGGATCACAGGGAGAGGACTGGGGCTGGCGGCGTGAACACAGCCTGAAGGGGTTAGCGCACCACAGCTAGCTGGGAGGGAGACCGGGAAAAGGTCTGCAGCTGCCGAAGAGGCAAGAGACTTTTTCTTGCCTCTTTGTTTCGCGGCGCGCAAGGAGAGGGGATTCAGAGTGCCGCCTAAATGAACTCCAGAGAAGGGCGCGAGCTGCGGCTATCAGCGCGGACCCCAGAGACGGGTGTGAGACGCTGGGGCTGCTGCTGCCGCCTCCAAAAAGCCTGTGTGTGAGCACAGGTCACTCTCCACACCGCCCCTCCTGGGAGCCGGTGCAGCTCGCCACTGCCAGGGTCCCGTGATCCGGGGACAACTTCCCCGGGAGAACGCACTGCGCGCCTCAGGCTGGTGCAACGTCACGACGGCCTCGGCTGCCGCAGGCTCGCCCCGCCTCCTCCGTACCCCTCCCTCCCCGCGGCCTGGGTGAGCCAGAGCCCCCGAAGCAGCTGCTCCTTCAACCCCGTCCTGTCTGGGCGGGGAATAGACGCCCTCAGGCGACCTACACGCAGAGGCGGGTCCAAATCCAAAGCTGAAACCCAGGAGCTGTGCGAACAGGGAAGAGAAGGGGAAATCTCTCCCAGCAGCCTCAGAAGCAGCGGATTAAAACTCCACAAACAACTTGATGTGCCTGCATCTGTTGAATACCTGAATAGACAACGAATCATCCCAAATTCAGGAGGTGGACTTTGGGAGCAGGATATATTAATTTTTCCTCTTTTCCTTTTTTTTGTGAGTGTATATGCATATGCTTCTGGGTGAGATTTTGTCTGTATAGCTTTGCTTTACAATAGCTTTATTTTACTTCACTATATTATAGCCTCTTTCTTTCTTTCTTTCTATTTTTTCTCCCTTTTACTCTGAGCCGTGTGGATGAAAGGCTCTTGGTGCTCCAGCCAGGCATCAGGGCCGTGCCTCTGAGGTGGGAGAGCCAACTTCCGGACACTGGTCCACAAGAGACCTCCCAGCTCCACGTAATACCAAACGGCAAAAATCTCTCAGAGATCTCCATCTCAACATCAAGACCCAGCTTCACTCAACGACCAGCAAGCTACAGTGCTGGACACCCTAAGCCAAACAACTAGCAAGACAGGAACACAGCCCCATCCATTAGCAGAGAGGCTGCCTAAAATCATAATAAGGCCACAGACACCCTAAAATACACCACCAGACGTGGATGTGCCCACCAGAAAGACAAGATCCAGCCTCATCCACCAGAGCTCAGGCACTAGTTCCCTCCACCAGGAAGCCTACACAACCCACTGAACCAACCTTAGCCACTGGGGACAGATACCAAAAACAACGGGAACTACAAACCTGCAGCCTGTGAAAAGGAGACTCCAAACACAGTAAGATAAGCAAAATGAGACGACAGAAAAACACACAGCAGATGAAGGAGCAGGGTCAAAACACACCAGACTTAACAAATGAAGAGGAAATAGGTAGTCTACCTGAAAAAGAATTCAGAATAATGATAGTAAGAATGATCTAAAATCTTGGAAATAGAATAGACAAAATGCAAAAAACATTTAACAAGGACGTAGAAGAACTAAAGAGGAACCAAGCAATGATGAAAAACACAATAAATGAAATTAAAAATACCCTAGATGGGATCAATAGCAGAATACATGAGGCAGAAGAAAGGATAAGTGACCTGGAAGATAAAATGGTGGAAATAACTACTACAGAGCAGGATAAAGAAAAAAGAATGAAAAGAACTGAGGACAGTCTCAGAGACCTCTGGGACAACATTAAACGCACCAACATTCGAATAATAGGGGTCCCAGAAGAAGAAGAGAAAAAGAAAGGTACTGAGAAAATATTTGAAGAGATTATAGTTGAAAACTTCCCTAATATGGGAAAGGAAATAGTTAATCAAGTCCTGGAAGCACAGAGAGTCCCATACAGGATAAACCCAAGGAGAAACACGCCAAGACACATATTAATCAAACTGTCAAAAATTAAATATAAGGAAAACATATTAAAGGCAGCAAGGGAAAAACAACAAATAACTCACAAGGGAATCCCCATAAGGTTAACATCTGATCTTTCAGCAGAAACTCTGCAAGCCAGAAGGGAGTGGCAGGATATACTTAAAGTGATGAAGGAGAAAAACCTACAACCAAGATTACTCTACCCAGCAAGGATCTCATTCAGATTCGATGGAGATATTAAAACCTTTACAGACAAGCAAAAGCTGAGAGAGTTCAGCACCACCAAAGCAGCTTTACAACAAATGCTAAAGGAACTTCTCTAGGCAAGAAACACAAGAGAAGGAAAACACCTACAATAACAAACCCAAAACATTTAAGAAAATGGGAATAGGAACATACATATCGATAATTACCTTGAATGTAAATGGATTAAATGCTCCCACCAAAAGACACAGGCTGGCTGAATGGATACAAAAACAAGACCCATATATATGCTGTCTACAAGAGACCCACTTCAGACCTAGAGACACATACAGACTGAAAGTGAGAGGATGGAAAAAGATATTCCATGCAAATGGAAATCAAAAGAAAGCTGGAGTAGCAATTCTCATATCAGACAAAATAGACTTTAAAATAAAGACTATTACAAGAGACAAAGAAGGACACTATATAATGATCAAGGGATCGATCCAAGAGGAAGGTATAACAATTGTAAATATTTATGCACCCAACATAGGAGCACCTCAATACATAAGGCAAATACTAACAGCCATAAAAGGGGAAATCGACAGCAACACAATCATAGTAGGGGACTTTAACACCCCACTTTCACCAATGGACAGATCATCCAAAATGAAAATAAATAAGGAAACACAAGCTTTAAATGATACATTAAAGAAGATGGACTTAATTGATATTTATAGGACATTCCACCTAAAAACAACAGAATACACATTTTTCTCAAGTGCTCATGGAACATTCTCCAGGATAGATCATATCTTGGGTCACAAATCAAGCCTTGGTAAATTTAAGAAAATTGAAATCGTATCAAGTATCTTTTCCGACCACAACGCTATGAGACTAGATATCAATTACAGGAAAAGATCTGTAAAAAATACAAACACATGGAGGCTACACAATACATTACTTAATAACGAAGTGATCACTGAAGAAATCAAAGGGGAAATCAAAAAATACCTAGAAACAAATGACAATGGAGATACGACGACCCAAAACCTATGGGACGCAGCAAAAGCAGTGCTAAGAGGGAAGTTTATAGCAATACAAGCCTACCTCAAGAAACAGGAAACATCTCGAATAAACAACCTAACCTTGCACCTAAAGCAATTAGAGAAAGAAGAACAAAAAAACCCCAAAGCCAGCAGAAGGAAAGAAATTATAAAGATCAGGTCAGAAATAAATGAAAAAGAAATGAAGGAAACAATAGCAAAAATCAATGAAACTAAAAGCTGGTTCTTTGAGAAGATAAACAAAATTGATAAACCATTAGCCAGACTCATCAAGAGAAAAAGAAAGACTCAGATGAATAGAATTAGAAATGAAAAAGGAGAAGTAACCACTGACACTGCAGAAATACAAAAGATCATGAGAGATTACTACAAGCAACTCTATGCCAATAAAATGGACAACCTGGAAGAAATGGACAGAGTCTTAGAAATGCACAAACTGCCGAGACTGAACCAGGAAGAAATAGAAAATATGAACAGACCAATCACAAGCACTGAAATTGAAACTGTGATTAAAAACCTTCCAACAAACAAAAGCCCAGGACCAGATGGCTTCACAGGTGAATTCTATCAAACATTTAGAGAAGAGCTAACACCTATCCTTCTCAAACTCTTCCAAAATATTGCAGAGGGAGGAACACTCCCAAAGCCATTCTACGAGGCCACCATTACCCTGATACCAAAACCAGACAAAGATGTCACAAAGAAAGAAAACTACAGGCCAATATCACTGATGAACATAGATGCAAAAATCCTCAACAAAATACTAGCAAACAGAATCCAACAACCCATTAAAAGGATCATAGACCATGATCAAGTGGGGTTTATCCCAGGAATGCAAGCATTCTTCAATATACGCAAATCAATCAATGTGATACACCATATTAACAAATTGAAGGAGAAAAACCATATGATCATCTCAATAGATGCAGAGAAAGCTTTCGACAAAATTGAACACCCATTTATGATAAAAGCCCTGCAGAAAGTAGGCATAGAGGGAACTTTCCTCAACATAATAAAGGCCATATATGACAAACCCACAGCCAACATTGTCCTCAATGGTGAAAAACTGAAACCATTTCCACTAAGATCAGGAACAAGACAAGGTTGCCCACTCTCACCACTGTTATTCAACATAGTTTTGGAAGTGTTAGCCACAGCAATCAGAGAAGACAAAGAAATAAAAGGAATCCAAATCGGAAAAGAAGAAGTAAAGCTGTCACTATTTGCAGATGACATGATACTATACATAGAGAATCCTAAAGATGCTACCAGAAAACTCCTAGAGCTAATCAATGAATTTGGTAAAGTAGCAGGATACAAAATTAATGCACAGAAATCTCTTGCATTTCTATACACTAATGACGAAAAATCTGAAAGTGAAATTAAGAAAACACTCCCATTTACCATTGCAACAAAAAGAATAAAATATCTAGGAATAAACCTACCTAAGGAGACAAAAGACCTGTATGCAGAAAATTATAAGACACTGATGAAAGAAATTAAAGATGATACAAATAGATGGAGAGATATACCATGTTCCTGGATTGGAAGAATCAACATTGTGAAAATGACTATACTACCCAAAGCAATCTACAGATTCAATGCAATCCCTATCAAACTACCACTGGTGTTTTTCACAGAACTAGAACAAAAAATTTCACAATTTGTATGGAAACACAAAAGACCCCGAATAGCCAAAGCAATCTTGAGAACGAAAAATGGAGCTGGGGGAATCAGGCTCCCTGACTTCAGACTATATTACAAAGCTTCAGTAATCAAGACAGTTTGGTACTGGCACAAAAACAGAAATATAGATCAATGGAACAGGATAGAAAGCCCAGAGATAAACCCACACACATATGGTCACCTTATCTTTAATAAAGGAGGCAAGAATATACAGTGGAGAAAAGACAGCCTCTTCAATAAGTGGTGCTGGGAAAATTGGAGAGGTACATGTAAAAGTATGAAATTAGAACACTCCCTGACACCATGCACAAAAATAAACTCAAAATGGATTAAAGACCTAAGTGTAAGGGCAGACACTATCAAACTCTTAGAGGAAAACATAGGCAGAACACTCTATGACATACGTCACAGCAAGATTCTTTTTGACCCAGCTCCCAGAGAAATGGAAATAAGAACACAAATAAACAAATGGGACCTAATGAAACTTAAAAGCTTTTGCACAGCAAAGGAAACCATAAACAAGACCAAAAGACAACCCTCAGAATGGGAGAAAATATTTGCAAATGAAGCAACTGACAAAGGATTAATCTCCAAGATTTACAAGCAGCTCATGCAGCTCAATAACATAAAAACGAACAACCCAATCCAAAAATGGGCAGAAGACCTAAATAGACATTTCTCCAAAGACGATATACAGATGGCCTACAGACACATGAAAGAATGCTCAACATCATTAATCATTAGAGAAATGCAAATCAAAACTACAATGAGATATCATCTCACACCGGTCAGAATGGCCATCATCAAAAAATCTAGAAACAATCAATGCTGGAGAGGGTGTGGAGGAAAGGGAACACTCTTGCACTGTTGGTGGGAATGTAAATTGATACAGCCACTATGGAGAACAGTATGGAGGTTCCTTAAGAAACTACAAATAGAACTACCATACGACCCAGCAATCCCAATACTGGGCATATACCCTGAGAAAACCATAGGTCAAAAAGAGTCATGTACCAAAATGTTCATTGCAGCTCTATTTACAATAGCCAGGACATGGAAGCAACCTAAATGTCCATCGACAGATGAATGGATAAAGATGTGGCACATATATACAATGGAATATTACTCAGCCATAAAAAGAAATGAAATGGAGGTATTTGTAATGAGGTGGATGGAGTTAGAGTCTGTCATACAGAGTGAAGTAAGTCAGAAAGAGAAAAACAAATACAGTATGCTAACACATATATACGGAATCTAAGGGAAAAAAAAAAAAAAAGGCCATGAAGAACCTAGTGGCAAGACGGGAATAAAGACACAGACCTACTAGAGAATGGACTTGAGGATATGGGGAGGGGGTGGGGTGAGATGTGACAGGGTAAGAGAGTGTCATGGACATATATACACTACCAAATGTAAAATAGATAACTAGTGGGAAGCAGCTGCATAGCACAGGGAGATCAGCTTGGTGCTTTGTGACCACCTAGAGGGGTGGGATGGGGAGGGTGGGAGGGAGGGAGATGCAAGAGGGAAGAGAAATGGGAACATATTGTATATGTATAACTGATTCACTTTGTTATAAAGCAGAAGCTAACACACCATTGTAAGGCAATTATACTTCAATAAAGATGTTAAAAAAAAAAAAAGACTATGTGAGATTATATATATATATATATATATATATATATCTCAATCATAGTAATATATATGATATTTATTTACTCAGTCATAAAAAAGACTGAAATCTTTCCATTTGTGGCAACATGGATGGTCATAATAATACCATAGAGGGTATTGTGCTATGCAAAATAAGGCAAATGAAGACAAATGCTGTATGATTTCTCTTGTATGTGGAATCTAAAAAAAATCGACAGTAACACAATCATAATAGGGGATTTTAACACCCCACTTTCACCAAAGGACAGATCATCTAAAATGAAAATAAATAAGGAAACACAAGCTTTAAATGACACATTAAACAAGATGGACTTAACTGATATTTATAGGACATTCAATCCAAAAACAACAGAATACACTTTCTTCTCAAGTGCTCACGGAACATTCTCCAGGATAGATCATATCTTGTGTCACAAATCAAGCCTTGATAAATTTAAGAAAATTGAAATCGTATCAAGTATCTTTTCCAACAACAACGCTATGACACTAGACATCAATTCCAGGAAAAAAATTTGTAAAAAATACAAACACATGGAGGCTAAAGAATACACTACTTAATAACCAAGAGATCACTGAAGAAATCAAAGAGGAAATCAAAGAATACCTAGAGACAAATGACAATGAAAACACGATGAACAAAAACCTATGGGATGCAACAAAAGCAGTTCTAAGAGGGAAGTTTAGAGCAAGACAATCCTACCTCAAGAACGAAGAAACATCTCAAATAAACAACCTAACCTTACACCTAAAGCAATTAGAGAAAGAAGAACAAAAAAACCCCAAAGTTATGAGAAGGAAAGAAATCATAAAGATCAGATCAGAAAAAAATGAAAAAGAAATGAAGGAAACAATAGCAAAGATCAGTAAAACTAAAAGCTGGTTCTTTGAGAAGGTAAACAAAATTGATAAACCATTCACCAGACTCATCAAGAAAAAAAGGGAGAAGACTCAAATCAATAGAATTAGAAATAAAAAAGAGAAGTAACAACTGACACAGTAGAAATAAAAAGGATCATGAGAGATTACTACAAGCAACTACATGCCAATAAAATGGACATATGGGAAGAAATGGACAAATTCTTAGAAAAGCACAACCTTCTGAGACTGAACCAGAATGAAATAGAAAATATAAACAGACCAATCACAAGCACTGAAATTGAAACTGTGATTAAAAATCTTCCAATAAACAAAAGCCCAGGACCAGATGGCTTCACAGGCAAATTCTATCAAACATTTAGAGAAGAGCTAACACCTATCCTTCTCAAACTCTTCCAAAATATAGCTGAGGGAGGAACACTCCCCAACTCATTCTACGAGGCCACCATCACCCTGATACCAAAACCAGACAAAGATGTCACAAAGAAAGAAAACTACAGGCCGATATCACTGATGAACGTAGATGCAAAAATCCTCAACAAAATACTAGGAAACAGAATCCAACAGCACATTAAAAGGATCATACACCATGACCAAATGGGGTTTATCCCAGGAATGCAAGGATTTTTCAGTATATGCAAATAAATAGTGTGATATACCATATTAACAAATTGAAGAATAAAAACCATATGATAATCTCAATAGATGCAGAAAAAGCTTTTGACAAAATTCAACACCCATTTATGATAAAAGCCCTGCAGAAAGTAGCCATAGAGGGAACTTTCCTTAACATAATAAAGGCCATAAATGACAAACCCACAGCCAACATTGTCCTCAATGGTGAAAAACTGAAACCATTCCACTAAGATCAGGAATAAGACAAGGTTGCCCACTTTCACCACAATTATTCAACATTGTTTTGAAAGTTTTAGCCACAGCAATCAGAGAAAAAAAAGAAATAAAATGAATCGAAATCAGATAAGTAGAAATAAAGCTGTCACTGTTTGCAGATGACATGATACTATACATAGAGAATCCTAAAGATGCTACCAGAAAACTCCTAGAGCTAATCAATGAATCTGGTAAACTAGCAGGATACAAAATTAATGCACAGAAATCTCCTGCATTCCTATACACTAATGATTAATAATCTGAAAGAGAAATTAAGAAAACACTCCCTTTTACCATTGCAACAAAAAGAATAAAATATCTAGGAATAAACCTACCTAAGGAGACAAAAGAGCTGTATGCAGAAAACTATAAGACAATGATGAAAGAAATTAAAGATGATACAAACAGATAGAGAGATATACCATGTTCTTGGAGTGGAAGAATCAGCATTGTGAAAATGACTATACTACCCAAAGCCATCTACTGGTTCAATGCAATCCCTATCAAACTACCACTGGCATTTTTCACAGAACTAGAACAAAAATTTTGCAATTTTACAATTTTTACAATTTTACAATTTTTATTGAAACACAAAGCGCCCTGAATAGCCAAAGCAATCTTGAGAAAGAAAAACAGAGCTGGAGGAATCAGGCTCCTTGACTTCAGACTATACTACAAAACTACAGTAATCAAGACAGTATGGTACTGGCACAAAAACAGATATATAGATCAATGGAACAGGATAGAAAGCCCAGAGATAAACCTACGCACATATGGTCACCTTATATTTGATAAAGGAGGCAAGAATATACAGTGGAGAAAAGACAGCCTCTTCAATAAGTGGTGCTGGGAAAATTGGAGAGGTACATGTAAAAGTATGAAATTAGAACACTCCCTAACACCATACACAAAAATAAACTCAAAATGGATTAAAGACCTAAATGTAAGGCCAGGCACTATCAAACTCTTAGAGGAAAACATAGGCAGAACACTCTATGACATAAATCACAGCAAGATCCTTTTTGACCCACCTCCTAGAGAAATGGAAATAAAACCAAAAATAAACAAATGGGACCTAATGAAACTTAAAAGCTTTTGCACAGCAAAGGAAACCATAAACAAGACCAAAAGACAACCATCAGAATGGGAGAAAATATTTGCAAATGAAGCAACTGACAAACGCTTAATCTCTAAAATTACAAGCAGCTCATGAAGCTCAATATCAAAAAAACAAACAACCCAATCCAAAAATGGGCAGAAGACCTAAATAGACATTTCTCCAAAGAAGATATACAGATTGCCAACAAACACATGAAAGAATGCTCAATATCATTAATCATTAGAGAAATGCAAATCAAAACTACAATGAGGTATCACCTCACCCAAGTCAGAATGGCCATCCTCAAAAAATCTACAAACAATAAATGCTGGAGAGGTGTGGAGAATAGGGAACCCTCTTGCACTGTTGGTGGAAATGTAAATTAATACAGCCACTATGGAGAACAGTATGGAGGTTCCTTAAAAAACTAAAAATAGAACTACCATACGACACAGCAATCCCACTACTGGGCCTATACCTTGAGAAAACCATAATTCAAGAAGAGGCATGTACCACAATGTTCATTGCAGCTCTATTTACAATAGCCGGGACATGGAAGCAACCTAAGTGTCCATCAACAGATGAATGGATAAAGAAGATGTGGCACTTATATACAATGGAATATTACTCAGCCATAAAAAGAAATGAAATTGAGTTATTTGTAGTGAGGTGGATGGACCTAGAATCAGTCATACAGAGTGAAGCAAGTCAGAAACAGAAAAACAAATACCGTATGCTAAAACCTATATATGGAATCTTAAAGAAAAAAAAAAGGTTGTGAAGAACCTAGGGGCAGGACGGGAATAAAGACGCAGACCTACTAGAGAATGGACTTGAGGACACGGAAAGGGGGAAGGGTAAGCTGGCACAAAGTGAGAGAGTGGCATGGACATATATACACTACCAAATGTAAAATTGATAGCTAGTGGGAAGCAGCTGCATAGCACAGGGAGATCAGCTCAGTGCTTTGTGACCACCTAGAGGGGTGGGATAGGGAGGATGGGAGGGAGGGAGATGAAAGAGGGAAGAGATATGGGGATATATGTATATGTATAGCTGATTCACTTTGTTATAAAGCAGAAACTAACACACCATTGTAAAGCAATTATAGTCCAATAAAGATGTTGAAAGAAAAAAAAAGCACAGGTACACACAAAACAGCCTATAGACTTTATGGAATGCATACATATCTAAGAACATATATTAAACACATTAAAGTGAATCTCTGTGATGGAGAGGGGCAGTAAGAGTGGGAACTGGGAAGAAGGGAGAAGCCAAAAATAGTCCAGAAGAGAACCTTGCAGTGAAGTGGGCCATAATCAGAGACGTATAAGGATCTCAACCCTGGGCACCAGACTTCCTACCAAAAAAAAAAAAAAAAAAAAGGCAAATTCTTGGACAGCACCCAAATCTACCAAAGCAGAATCTTTGGCTGTGCAGCGCAAGAATTTGCATTTTTAACAAGTTCCCAAGGCCATTCTTATGCTTGCTGAAATTTGAGCTTAGAATTTGGGATTGGGACGCAAGACTTCAGATTCACTGCTGGTTCTGCCAGCAATATACTCTGACCCACACAGTTTCCTAATTCTCTAGGTTTTCTTTACTTCCTCATTCATTACCTAAACCTTATCTGACCTGACTCTTCAGGGAGAATATGTTTTCTTAAACGTGAAAGCATTCTGAAAACTTAATGAAATGATCATTAGATTTAATTAAATTTTATGGTTAAACTAAGGAGTCCACAACTCAGTGATACTCTGCCCAATTTCTAAAATAAAACAAAACAGAGGCATATTTTGCAGAATTTGTTAAATGGGAATATTTAATTAAAAAATTGTGAAATACGTGCTAAAAATAAGCCAAGCATAGAAGAGAAAAGAAGGTAGTGTTAGGCACTTCCAACAGATGTGAGAATGTTTGTCTTATAGAAGGAAACTACATGGAGAGCCCATGCTTTGGAACACTAGGATTTTGGACATCAGAGGCTTCTTTTCACTTTATAGCTTGGAAATACGCAGTTTACCAGAATAAATGACATCTCTTGAAACAATTTTTTCTGGAAGACAAAGATTGCTTCTTATCTTTCCTAATCTAGGTAGGAAAATGGCATTACTATTCCCTTTATTTCCCAACCCAGTTACGTACTCACTTTCTAAAATGCGATACAAATGCATCATACCGTCCTGAAATCAGACACTATATAGCAGCATTTCTCCACTGAAGGTGATTTTGCCCCTCCCTCTCTCAGGGCCAGCTGGCACAGTCTGGAGGCATTTTTGGTTGTCAGAGCTGGGGAGGCGGGTGTTGCTATTGGCATCTACTGGGTAGAGGCCAGGGATGTTGCTAAACATCTTACAATTCATTGGACGGCACCTGCAACAAAACATTAACTTGCCTAAATGTTTGCATTGCCACTGTTGTGAAGCCTTGTTGTACAGTATTACAACGTCATTCTATTTATATCATGCCTAATCCTAAAGAGCTCTCTAGGAAAAATCGAGTAAATTCTCCTACATTTGTTTTACAGACAAGATTATAGTATCAAATATATGTGTCTGATTGTCCATACATCCAATCATCTATCTGCCTGTTTTTCATTTATTCAACCACTGTGCCTTTCACTGTCTACTCTCTACCAAGGATCGTGCAAAGTACTTCAAAATCAAGGAAGACTAAGACCCAGTCTTTGCTTTGGAGATAATATCAGTTTACTTAGAAAGGCATGTCGAAGAGTGTTATAATATGATAAATGCTATAAAAAATCGTGGTACAAGTAACTGACATAGAGAACAGAATAATTATGTGTTGCTATAGCATATAAATTAATAAAATGTGACAAAGCATCATAGCATTTTATTATGTTAGAGAAATTTAACATGTATAGATATAAATATAAATGACAAAAATTTCATCATCAATTAATTTTGCATTTTCTTAAGAACTGATTGCCCTCTTCTGGAAGTTCTCCAAATAGTTTCTGAACGTGTGTGGTGTCCTGTCTGTTAACATGCTACAGGGGATGATAGCACAATGATACATGTCACATATAAGGTAAGATTAAAGAGACTTTCTCTGGAAAAGCAGCAGGAGGAGAACCAGTTTTTGGGTCCATGAGCAGCCAAAGAATGAACCATCAGTATGTTAAAGGATTCAAAGACTCAAAGGAAGGAAAAGTATCATCTTACATATCAAAAGAGGGGAAAAGAATGAGAATACGGCCCATAATATATTCAATATATGACTCTGTGGATTTGGAAAGTCTCTGTAAAAAGGACAGACTCTTTCCTACTTACTTCAAAAGCCGCTCATCAAAGTTTTCCTACTGCAAATCTCCATTGCATTTCTTTTCCAAATTTGTAAAAATTGAGTTGAAAGTTGCCACTCAAATCTATGAGTAATGTTCTTCATTAGTTTTTGTTTTTTTGTAAATAGCTTGGAGATAATGTTGCCATATGGGAAGAAGGACTCCAACAAGTGTTGTGGTATAATAAGTTTCAAGTAAGGAATCTCTGGGGAGGAAGTGGTACAGGAAGCCGAGATGGTCGGAGCTGGCCAGGAGCACAGGGAGAGACTCTGCTTTCAGGATTTCCGAAGAAGGGATGATGGAAACCCCAGAAATCCCACAGTGGCTCTGCCACAAGTCATAAAAGTGCGAACTTCAAAAGAGTTTTCTGAGTCTGAAAAATATGCTCCTCTTTTCTAAGCCTGTGTGATGAGATGGCCCCCGGGTTTACTGATAGTATCCTCATTGTCTTTAATGCCAGGCTTATTGAAACTTTAATGTTCTTGCCTCACAAAGAAAAGCGAGTTCAAAGCAGTATAAGAAAATGGATTCAAGGATTGAACGTGTGTGTCATAAGCTGATGTGTTTCCTGAGATATCTGACCAGAGTCAATAAAATGTTAAAGACTTTGACATAAAGCAGGCATATGGAACAACTGACGTATGTAATTTCTTTTTTTCTCACTGGGAAAAGTCATAACTGTACTGTCACAGTTTCTTCAAAGGGATAGATGTGAATTTAGATACTTTTCAAGGAAGAAAAATGTGTCCCTGTACCAGCGAAATTGCTACTCTAAGTTGATTTCTAAAGATATATTTATAAATTTTACTTTTGTATGTTACTTTCAGAAAGTGCTTTTAGTATTATCTCTTATTCATTGTGTAAATTGATGTGCCATTCTACTGAAACATACTCTCACGTGAACATGAGAAATTGATCTGGCATACTGAAGGCAAAAAGCTAAAGCATGTAACATTCTAGAACGTCATATGCTGAGAAGGAAAAGTCAATGTGTGAGGAAACCTCTGAGGCCAAAAGGCAGATAAAGAAAGCAAATAATTTTCACACTTGCAATCTAATTTATAAGCTGTACAAACCCCAGGAAGGAAAAAAATATATACGTTTTGTGTCAATGTACTTCATAGACTTTTTTATCCCCCAGGAAACTGTCAGAAATGTCATGATGAAAGTCAAGAACAATAAAATACATAACCAAGTTATCCAAGTCATACACCTCAAATCCTTAGGAATTGTGGTAGAAGAAACAGAAAGGGAACAAATGATTCCTGGCCTGAATTTACACTCTCTAAATCATGCTATCAATTTCTTTCTTTATTTTTCTTAAACACTTTTTTTTTCTGATTGTGACAGTCATACATGTTCATTGCAAAAAAAAAGAAAAAAAAAGAAAAAAACGAAAAAAATGAAGAAAATAAAAATGTATTGCTACCACCTAGAGCTTAAAGTCTATTCTTCCAAAAATATTTTCATCTTAATGTTAACTAAAGAATAATTGGCAGATGGTAAAGCCAACTTTTCAGACCTGCTCAGTGAATCTTGACCCTGGACAGCTGGTGCCAGCTTCCTACCATTTATAGCGACATTGAGAAGCCCACAAAGACATCCCAGATAGGGGAAGAGAAAAGGTGAGGGAGAGGAAAAAAGAAGAGAAAGAGAGAAAGAAGGGGAGGATTTGTTCAAACTTAAATTTAAACATACTATGAAATGAAATTAAATAAGATGACGCTGATAGTTTTTGGAACATCAGCCCTCAGCATGTGAGGAGGGGTCTTCCAGGAACATTGAAACCACGTTCTATAGATGGTCCCTTACTTCATCTGGTTAGTATTATGTTAATTTCATCTAAGAACAAGAATGTTACAGGCCGTTATGCTAAAAAAGTACAAGGAGATTCTAGTACTGATGGCCAGGCAAAGGACAATGTGTGTGTGTACATGCTGATTTGCTTATTTTTAAGATAATAATAATCGGTAACTTTTGTTAACTGTTTCCTATATCCCATGCTGAGAGCTGAGAGTATTATTTCATTAGTTTTTTTCCCACCCATTTAATAGATGAGGAAACTGAGCAGTAGAAAAGGAAAGGTATAGCCAATGGTTGCAAAATGGCAGAGCTTGGGTCCAAACACAGGTTCATCTGCAGTGACCCCAAACCCAGGGCCACTACACTCAACCACACTTCCCCAGCCCCTACCACTCTCCCCCCAAAACTGTGTGGATCCAATGATTTGAAGAATATCTTTCAAAGCATAAAATTTCCAAAACAAAATATACTTAATATTAATGAACTGTTAACAAATTCTGGGATATTATTGAAAAATACGTACTGTTTGGAAAGGGAAGTGAAGACTCTGATAGAGCCAGCTGGCATTGATTAATAGTCTCCTCATAAAGTAGAACAGCTTCAACCCTTTGGTGGGGGTGGGTAATGGCATATCTGCTTTACAGGTTTATTATATTTTATTGCATCCTCTCTATATCATATTTTGAACAGACATAATGTCATGGAATCTAAATTATGGTAATTCCTGGTCCAATAGTCTTTCAAATATAGCCATGTGTTTCTAAAGACATTGATAATATATAAACAGAAAATGCAGTGCTTGGACTTACAAGTTATAAGTATTTTAACCTCTTCAAGTAATTTGAAGTCCTTATTAGTAGCAAAAGGCCTTTTACTGAGCCTATACAGATCTTACTGGGTTAAAAAATAAATTCTCTGTTCTGTACTCACTGACAATAATTTCTGAGATATAACATTGATTTGAAAAAAAAAAATAGCAAGTCGTTGTTGTCTAATGGGTACAGAATTTCAGTTTTTCAAGATGAAAAGAGTTTTGGAGATTGGTTGTGAACAGTGTGAATGTACTTAATACTACCGACCTGTACACTTAAAAATAGTTAAGGTGGTAAATTTTATGTTATGTGTCTTTTACCACAATTAAAAATAAAATAAAATAAAATTTTAAAATGAAAAAAAGGAAAACATTGGCCTCAGGTCAGATTGTTCTCTCACGGCCACGTCACCTGCCCCACTCTCAGTCCTCCCTTAACTTCATAAACTCAGCATGTGGGAGAAAGAGGAACAAGTTTCCATCATAATTATTAGTACTTTTAACAAGTGTCAGTGGTCCACCTGCTTATTTTCAAGTTGCTGGGATTTCCATAGTTACTATAAATACTGCAGAATTATTTGTTTTCAGAGCTGATGGATTAAAAAAAAAAGGATCTCCTCTCACTCTAGTTTTACTTTTCTTACTAGAATTTTACCTGCATTTCTCTAGGACTTCTCCTAGTAGATGTCAGGCTTGATCATCACTCCCAAGAATTTTCTCCAATATTTTTTTAACAGAGTTGCCGAAGAGGGGAAGACATCAAATTGAATGCTTACTGCTTGGAACATTCCAAGAAAGAGATGTGAACAGATTCCTTTTGTTTCATGAGGAGCTGAGAGTTAGACTAGCTGTTTCTCAGTAGACACTTGGGCTGTTTCTCGCTAAGCAGCAGTGCTCTGGCTAAGCACACCGTGCACTTTCTGGTCAGAAGCCAGTTTTGGCAGATCAAAGGAGGAGTCCCTTGACAAACCAATCTTTAGTCAGTTGACCACGGAAGACATGGGGTAGTCTAGTCTCCAGAGCCCAGGCTACCCCTCTCCAGTGGAGATTAAGACTAATATAAAATTCCAAGTGTAACACTGCTGCTTGGAAAATGTACACTTTCCAACTTAATCAAAACCCAGCTTTATTATGGTTCCTCCTACTGGGCAATATTTCTTTTGGCTTTACTCTAAGAAACAATTGCCCAAAATAGGATTCCCGTTCTGCTAGAGTCAAACTCAATTGTACTGTTGATCCTAGAGTTTGACCTGTTTCAGAGAGCCAGAGCTGGAAACAGAGGATCAAGGAAAAGCAGCAGTTTTCTCAAGATACACACTGGAACACACGTGCTTCATCAGCAGCTTCACTGACCTAGCTTCTCCTTCGCGAATCTGGCCTGACTTTGAGGGGTCCGTTTTCAGGAGGTGACTGAAGACTTGGCAGGCTGGTTCTCACTTACTGTAATTGAGTCAGACAATTAAATTGCCTCCCAGTTACTGAAAATGTAAACCACATACACTGTATGTAGGTCACAGCGTTCCAGTTGTGCGTGTCCGGTATAGTGACTTAATGCCTGGATATGGACCGCTCTTTGAGTCAAAGCAGCATAGCCTGCTGGCTCAGCTGCGCACATGCACGCAGCAAGGGTAACACCAAAGGTCTGTAGCTTTGGAAGATGTCCTAGAATCGGCGCTCCAACACATGGATTTATTTAGACAAAACAATGTGTCAGCTTATCATCATGCTGCAATTTTTGGATAGCTTTCCTTAAAATCCTAAAGTGAAATGTGTTTATTAATGAGCCCCTTCCTTTACACACAACCCTTATAAACCTCCATGTTTTCCCCAAACCAAAGTTGTACTCAGAGATGTAAAATAAAACACTTTTACACCAGTAGAGAATCTAAAGTAAAACTAACAAAGATGTCAGCCTCACTGTGTGATGTTAGTTAGACTCTGGAGAAAGTGGACTTTGTTACATTATCGGAACTGGGGAAAAGGATTGTGTATATGTTCAACCTGACAATATGAATGCCAGTACAGTCAGTTGATTACTGTTAATACAGTGGTGATGAAAAAATAGGTTTTATAATCAATCTTACTCTCAGAAGAATGACTGTTTTCACAGTATTAGGATATCTTATCTCCGAAACAGACTACAAACAATAGGCTGTTAAAAGTTTTCCTTAGAAAAATTCCTTGATCTGCATTTGGATTTTCCATGGCAAATCTTCAATCTTAAGATTCTATCCTTCTCCAACTCCACATGCTTTTTGACATCTGGCTCCATCATCAAGTGTTGCATATTTAAAGAATGCAATTTTCCTAGTCTAACAAAAGCAGAATTACCAAGATATGTGTGTGTGTGTGTGTGTGCATGTGCTCCAGGAATGTTCCCTGCAAAAGCATCCTAATGGATCCTTACTTAAATCCCTTTCCCCATGCTTAGCAAACCATGCTCTTAGAATTATATTAACTGTTTAATGAGGAAATCCAGTGTTTTCCTGGTGGGCTTGCTCTTAGGTAGCCCTATTTCTATTTGGGGTATTCTGGTTATGAGGTTATCTTGGGCAGCACCAGTCTTTCTCCAATAGAGAAAGGTTAAGAGAAAAGGTATGTGGACACCCATATGTAAAACATTGAGATGAGGACATTCCTTCACACCAGATAAAAAAATAAACTCAAATAGTTTAAAGATCTAAATGTGAGAGCGGAAACCATAAAACTAGAAGAGAACATAGGCAGAACACTCTGACATAAATCATGGCAATATTTTTTTGGATCAGTCTCCTAAGGCAAAAGAAATAAAAGCAAAAATAAACAAAAGGGACCTAATTAAACTTAAAGGCTTTTGCACAGCAAAGGAAACTATTGACAAAATGAAAAGACAACCTACTAAATGGGAGAAAATATTTGCAAATGATATGACCATGACTGACAAGGGGTTAATGTCCAAAATATATAAACAGCTCATACAACTCAATATCAAAAAGACCAAACAACCCAATCAAAAAATTGGCAGAAGACCTGAATAGACATTTTCCAAAGAAGGCATACAGATGGCCAACAGGCACATGAAAAGATGCTCAGTATCGGTAATTATTAGAGAAATGCAAGTCAAAACAACAATGAGATATCGCCTCACATGGGTCAGAATGGCCATCATCAAAAAACCTGCAAATAACAAATGCTGGAGGGGATGTGGAGAAAAGGGAACCCTCTTGCACTGTTGGTGGGAATGTAAATTGGTGCAGCCACTATGGAGAACAGTATGGAGGTTCCTCACAAAAGTAAAATTAGAACTACCATGTGATCCAGCAATTTTGTTCCTGGATCCATATTTACCCCAATGTTCATAGCACCCAATATTTACAGTAGTCAACATGGAAGCAACCCATCAACAGATGACTTGATTAAGATGTGGTATATACAATGAAATATTACTCAGCCATAAAAAAGAATACAATTCTGCCATTTGCAGGAACATGGATGGACCTAGAGGGTACTGTGCTTAGTGAAATAAGTCAGACAAAGACAAATACTGCATGATATCACTTATGTGTGGAATCTAAAAAGTAATACAACTGAATGTGTACGCAAAACAGAAACAAAGTCACAGACATCCAAAACAAACTTGTGGTTACCAAAGGGGAGAGGGAAGGGAGAGGGACAAATTAGGGGTATGGGATTAACAGATACAAACTACTATGTATAAAATAGATAAGCAACAAGGATTTACTATAGAGCACAGGGAATTACAGCCATTATCTTGTAAAAACCTATAATGGAATATAATCTGCAAAAATACCAAATCACTCTGCTGTATACCTGAGACTAATATAATATTGTAAATAAACTATACTTCAGTTTAAAAAAAGAGAATGAGACAAGGTATAAACATGTGAGACTGGCTATTCTTCTGCCACCAACTCTTATTGCTTCCATTTTGAGTGTCTCAAAAGGGTATAAAACTTCTCAACTCTGAAACAGTAGGTTCACGCCAGTCCACCTCTTCAGAGCTAGCTCAAAGCCTCTTGAAGCTTCCCTCACTCAGACCGTGCAGCCAAGCGCTCCATGAAAAAGTTGCACATTGGATTATTTCCAATATATATATTTCCAAGTGAATTTCTTGACACAATGATAGGAGAAAGTGCAACACTGATGTGAAAATCTAGTTATTATTCCGGGTCCATTTCCACAGTATGTGGTGTTTGAGGCAGTGATGGAGTGACATGGGTAATATGTGAATGTCCTATAATTTAGACCAACTGGCAAATATACACAAAGAGCTCATAAAATCTTAGAATACATATCATTAAAATCAAGGTTCTTCTTTCTATGAAACCTCAACAAGATTCTATGTTATTCTTGTTATACAGAATTTTTTGTTATTCAGTTCTTTGTGATAAAGAAGCTCTTTATATATCCAACTTGAACAAAGGCATAAATAGTCAGAGACAAAGTTATTATATACATTATAATACTGAAAATTAGTTTAAAATGCTTTTATGATGAAGAATTTTAAAAGATGCCCGGATGTCAAATATTTTACTCCCCCCTCCAAAATCCCCCAAACACAGAACATACTGTCTCATATATTACCCATAAACTCAATGAAAAAAGCTCTTATTCACAATAGCAATGAATATGTAAATACCCAATCTTACCCTTAATGAGACACATTACCAATTTTTAAAAAACTATACCTTAGTCAACCATTTACAGGAAAATTTGAATAAGAAATAAAATGTTCTTATTTGAAAAGATGTTAACAACTCTTCCCAACTTATAAAGTGTTCTGATATTAACAAAATCCCAATGAAACACTTTAAGCAAAAATGACAAAACTATAAAATGCATCTGGAAGAGCCAGATTTGCACCCATTCCTTAAAAGCATGTCACCTGGAGGCTGGCGCCATTTTTGGGGGGGGGGGCCTGGCTCTGTTCATGCAGAGGAAGGTCTCACCTGAGTGGATGGCAGACTCCAAAGACAGAGGATCAAACAGAATTGGAAACTGTGTGATAAAATAAAGTTCAATCCCAGGAAGGCAAGCAGAATTGGTGGTAAAGGAAAGAGAAGGGGACATCAAGTCTGTCCCAAGAGGCATGCCAGAAACCCCCAAATCCTAGAAGTTGAGAGAAAATGTAAGTGGGAAATAGTACATAGAAAAGGATCTGTGGAAACTGTCTAAACTAGATTCTGCTTCTTGTCACTCAGCTAATCAGGATGGAGCATGTGAGTGGCTTGGCAGAGATATCTAACTAAGAACGAGCAGGGGAAAACGAGAAATTTGGGACTGAGAAGAGAGGGTGATTATGATTTGTTAAAACACATTCACAAAGCCATGTTAATTCCAGCAGCATGAAACAAGTGCAAGGACACACAGATTCCAGTAATGATAAATATAAAACAGAATAAGCATCACAATTTAGCCTCACCCAAAAGTGTTGAAAGAACTGGTTAGTGATTTCTATCTCACAGTTCATCATAAGATAAAATACATTTCAAGGGGCAAGAAGAATTAACTATGTTTAAAAACAAATGAAACAAACAAGAAAAGGAAATAGAAGTTTACTAATTCTAACACCTATTAATGGAGTGCCTACTCTGTAGCTTTGCTATTCTTGGTGTCGGGGATACCACAGCAAACAAAACCGATGAAAGTGCTTGCCTTGGTGGAGCTTATATTGTGATGGAGAGAGACACGCTATAAATGAATAGACAAGTAGAATCAACGCTATGTCCATAGGGGCGAGGGTGAAAGAGCTTTATAGGCAGAGGGCATAGCAAGTACAAAGGCCCTGTGATGAGAACATTCCTGGTGGGCAGGGGACAGAAAGGTGTTCAGTGCGGCTGGAGTGAATGAGTAAGGGGCAGGATGGTGGGAGATGAGATCACAGGCACAGAATGACAGGGTATCAGGACAGACTGTAGGACATAGGAGGTCACTGTGAGGACACGAGCCTTTATTCTGAGTGAAACAGGAAATCACTGAAGGGTTTAAAGCAGAAGAGTGGGATCATCTGACTTACATTTTAAGAAGATCCCTCTGTCTACTGGAGTGAGAATAGACCAGAAGGAAGCAAGAATGGGCATTATTTAGAGAAATTCATGTGAGAGATGATGGTGAGAAGTATTCAGATTATGAGAGCATTTTAAAGGAAGAGGCAACAGGATTTGAGGACAAACTCAATGACGATTGTGAGAAAAAGAGAGAACCCAAGATTATTCCACGTTTTTGGCCAGAGCAACTGGAAAGATGAGTTATCATTTACTGAGATGGGAAATCTGTGGGAGGACCATCTGGGGACATGATTAGCCGTTCACTTTTGGACACTTTAGTTTGAGATTCTGATTAGATGTCCAGGTAGAGATATCAAGTGGGCCATTAGCTATAATCTGCAGTTTGGGAAAGAGGTCTGGATTGGAGACATAAGTATTAGAGTTTTCAGAATATAGATACAAATATAGAAAAAGGTTTAAAAATCTTGAAATGTGAGTAAATAAACATGAGAAAAAAACCAACGACTGAGCCTTGGAGCAGAGATTGAGGAAATGAGAAAAAATCAACAAAGGAGACTGAAAAAAAGCCACTACTGAAGTAGGAGGAAAATCAGGAAAAGTGTAATGCTTTTGAAGACAAGAAGAAAAAAAAAAAAGTGTTTCAAGGAGGAGGGATCAGTTGAGCCCAATGTTCCAGAGAGGTCAAGTGAGATGAGAACAGAGAATTGTATGTTGCATTTTGAAGACTGGAAGATATGGTGATAGAGGGAAGGGCTGTTTTGGTGGAACAAAACCTGATTGGCATGGCTTCAGGAGAGGATGGACTAAGAGGGATTGAAGGCAATAAGGAGTTTTGCTATGTAGGGTAACAGAAAAGAATAATATCTGTAGGGGGATATGGATTCAGGAGAGAAATTTTGGTTTCCTTGGTTGTTTTTTAAGAGGAGAGAAATTACATGTGTTTGCCAACAGGAATTACGTAGCGGAGAAGAAGAAAAGTTGATGCTGCAGGAGAAAGAAGAAAAGTTACTGAAACAGCGACCGTGAGTAGGTGAAAGTGGATTCTATTGTAAGAGTGGAGGAGATTGGCCTTCGTTAGGTGTGCGAGCATTCATCAGCAGTCACATGAGGGAGTGTGGGTGCGTGGGCACAGATATGGGTAAGGTGCTGGGTGTGGTGTAGGGCATGGTAACTAATATTTAATGAGTCGTAGTAGATAGTTTTTAATTACGCCTACCAACTGTTCCTCCCAACCCTGTATTCACATGCAGATTCTCACATCAAGAAGTTGAATCTCTTTTCCTTCTCTTGAATCCTCCTGACCTTGTGCCTTGCTTTGACTAATAGAATAATGTGGGAGTGACACTCTGGGCTTTCCAAGCCTGAGCCTTAAGAAGTTGTCATCTTCTGCTGCCTCCTTCTTCGAACCCACTGCCACACTCTAAGAAACCCCCGGCACCAGATGCTCAGGGTTCAAACGCAGAACCACGGAGGTTGAGAGGCCATTGTGGAGCTCGAGGCCAGTGGGGTTCCCGATTGAATCACCCTAAGCTGCTGCCCGTAGAGCAGAAAAACTACCCAGCCGAGTCCTGCCCAAGTTCCTGACCACCAATCGTGAGAAATAACACATCAGTTTTAAGCCATTAATTTTGGGGACTTTGTAAGGCAGAAATAGTTCATTGAAATACCTGTGAAAGTTTTAAAACATTTCACTTGAAAGTGAGGATGGAAAAGTTGTAGGAGTTTGAGGGGGAGAGAAAAAGGTTTGAAAAAGTCAGAGAGGAGGAGAGTTTGGAGAGAAACTGTGTGACTGTTGGGAAGAACGAAGGTGAATTTAAAGGGAAAAGAATCAGTGTGTGAGTTGGTCTCCAGCCACCTTCAGCTGCCCTGGTGCAGGCTGGGACCTGGGGAGGGTTGGATTTCAGCTGGGCTGGATTTGTGACAGGTGAGTTTGGAAGGATGTTGAAGGGATGTAAGAGACCTGTTGTAATGAGTGGTCACGGGATTCCATTTCATGGGCTAATAAATCATTTTCAAACTACCTCTCTGCTGATTTAAAAGAAACAACACACTCTATCAATCTGCATAGAGCCCCTGGGAAAGAACTTGTACCTGTATTTCTTTGGCTCCTCTCACAACAGTCCTTCTCTTTCTTATAAGGAAGCCAGGAAGCTGAAAGTAAAGCATTTATTTTCTGCCGTCATTTTTACCAGTTATGGATTGTAAAGTGTTACAAGAGAAGCCCTGTACAGAACTTTAAAAAATCCTTAATAGAGCATAGCATAGTGTTAAACAAGATCGTCAAGAAAAAATTATTTAAATAAATGAGTGAATAAATATGTCACTTACTTCTTCATGTTTTGTGAATAATTGTTTAGTGGGCAGGAAAGATGTAACTAAATGTGAATAACTCCAGTTGTGTGTGCAGGCTACTCGGGGTGCCTGACCCATCGCCGGCACAGTATGAATGAAAGTTCACATTCTCATGAGTTGAAGAAAAAGTAACTCCTGCTAAAGACTTTTTTCCAATCATTTTTCATGTGTATTTATAAAACTCCAAATTGAACAGTGTTTTTCTGGTACAGATTAACAGTCTGGCATTTGAGCTTCTCCCCAAATTCCATTATCTTGACATCAAGAAATTGGGTAAAAGGCTCACCTTTAGATTCACACATTGATATTTGCTGCAATTTATTTGCACCTTTAGATTCACACCCATAAAAATATGGGTGCTTGGGTGAATCATGGCAAGGCATGAGCTACTGCAGGTCATTCAACTTCTTTGGAAATGTTTTCTGTTGTGCAGTAGTAAAGTCTGCCCTATTTTGAAGTGTTAAGATGTGTTGACTTAAAGAGAACATTCTTTTTCTGCTGTGAATGGATACAGACTTTTCCGTTTCGTTCCAGAAAGTGAGTAAAAGTCTACTAATGTACCTTCACTTCGGGAAGATTCCAATTTCAGGACCCAGCCAAAAGGGCAATTAAGATTCCACAGATAAAAAGTCTTTAATCTGCAGAAGATAGGCAATTGATGCCCCAGTTCTGATACTGTGCTTCATGGCCCGTTAATGCTTATTTTCTACAGAGAATTGATGTTATCAAGCTTTTCAGTTATTTTCTCAGAAAAGAGTATTACATACAATATCATGGTGAGGGGAGAGTTCATTGTACAGCTACTAACACGTGAAATATGACTTAGTCTTCTGGTTCCAAAACCTGGTCAAATGAATTACCACCAAAGCTGTTTTAAAATAAAGATTCCTGGACGCCCCCCACCCACCCTGCCCCCAGATTCTAATCCAGGAAGACTGGAAAGAGACTCAGGTGGATTGATTTATAACACGCTCCTTGCGTGATTCTTCTCTTGTTAGTCTGGCACCGGTTCACTGACAGGTCTTTAAAAATCACTGATTTATTCAACTGGAATATACGTCAGATGCCTGTTTGTGTGACTCTATAACGGGTGACATGGTAGTAAAATATGTTCCTTTCTCCTCAAGCAGGTGGATGCATTTATGACCCTGGCTGTCACCTATAAAACAACTGATACTTTCCGTCCAGTATTCACTTGACAAATATGTGTGACTGCCCGGGGCAGTCAGCGGATTTGTGTTCATCTCCTCTGAGATGAACTCTTCAATAACTCAAGGGTTTTACTCAGAAATAATTCTAAATCATATGTAGCTCTGCTGCATTTCCTTTTCCGGTTGTCATGCTGCTTCTTCAACACCCAACCCATCCGTGATTCTAAATTGGAGGGCCAAATCCTCCAAAGAAGTATATTTCTCATAGTTGTAGGAAGACCACATGTATATGTCGAAAGCCAGAATCAGTGTTTTACTGTAATTTTTAATTTGGGAAAAATATTGTTTTTATAATATAACCTACAGAAAATAAGGCTCAACCAAACTTGTATAGTGAAGATCCACAGAAGTTAATGGATTCCTCTGGGTATCACCCGCCATAGTGTATCTTAATTGGCAGGGGTTACAAAAGCATTCCCATCCTGTAGGTACCAAAACGGACATATCACAAAACACCGATCAGCACTGTTTATGCGATAGGATCGCTCAAACTGTTAAATCTCAAGGCACCAAGGGCTTTCTCTTCTTTCAGCTGCTCTCTGTGATTCACTGCTTGCCTTCCTACCATCACTTCCCAATTCCAAGAGCCCCTTTTTCACTTTTTTGCTACTTCCACCCAGATTCTAATGATACGCTGCTTTGTCCACATTCCAAAATCCTCGGGATGATTAAGATGAAGGCACCGCTGCCCAGGAGTTGGCACTTGAGTTCTGTATATTGACTTTCAAATTAATGAGATAATTGTACCAATCTCCATTTCCCAGTCCCAGAACAGTCACAGACTGTATGTTGAAGCTATTTACCCTGAAGTTCAATCCATAAATTTGTAGTAAAAATGAAATAAGGATCCCGTGAATTATGTGCAATGGCAAACACCTATTACATTTGGCATTTGGAAAATGTTAGACCACTGTAAAATAACTGAATTTCACTTGTCAAGCATTTTCATTACCATGATCATTTGGTAGAAAACTTCTTAAAGCTGGTCAAGGAAATTTAATATTAAGAAGGCAACATAAACACACACACATTTCATGTGTATTTAGGTCTCAACCACCAAAAGGTCCCTCCCCCTTTTCTTTTCTATTTCAGCAGCAAAGATAGAAGATTCTGAATTTAGGTGAGAAAAACGTACGGCATATTTCCAAGTCTAGGTGTTCTTCTTTATGGATTGGCTAATTCAGCTTCTATTTTTCTAGCAGGAAAGTGGGATATAGATTGAGTGACATGTTCAAGGTCCCAAGGCAAATAAGCAGCACATCCAACACTAGAAGCCAGACCTCATTTCATTCAGCAAATATATGTGGGGGGTAACATGTGCCAGGCACACAGGTGAGGGGTACACATGCTCTGTCCTCCGAGTACTCATTATCTACCTGAGGGAGTTGAATGACTAACAAGGTTACTACAAGGGAGAACATAGGAAGAAATAAAGATTCCTCCAGGGTTGGGTAAAAGGGGCTTCCTAGAGGAAGCCTAATGTGACCTCTGAGCTGCATATAAGAGAAGAGAAGCAGAAGGATGTTTCAGGCATGAGGAGTATTTCCTCGGACTCAGAGGCAAGAAAGCACATGCTGTTCAGGGAGCTGTAGGTACCTCCTGACCCTGGAGCACAGGTAAGGATGGCAGGGAGCGACAAGACTGGGCTGGTGAGGGGCCCAGAATCTTGTCAAATTTAGACATTTGGGCATTACTCTGAAGGCAATGGAAGAGTCATTGTAGGGATCTTGGCAGAGCGATAGTACTAAAGTTTGCATTTTAGCAGCAATTATCAGATTGTAGTGTGAATGTTGGATTGGAGAAAGGGAGAGAAAGGAGGCCAAGACCATGCTTCCTCTATCACTGTACAAAGGGTCTTGGTGAGAATTTTAAAAAGGCACCCCTTCCTGGTGGAACCTTGTCGTAACACACAGAGTTTATCAGAACAAGACTCTCTTTAGTTCCATTTGCCAGAAAATTATTGACAGAGATATAGAAATCGACATGACATGCTCTGACACCCTTGTGCAATGTACAGCCTGACCAACTGGCCCTGACCACACATTGCTTCTAGGAAACCCAAACAGGAAGTATGATTAACTTTGTCTAGCAGTTGAAAATGGGCAAGCCACTTTCATAAAAGTTATTTTGTTTACCCTTCCTGATAAGCCTGTGAGGTAGTTAGAAAAGGTGATGTTTTCACCCTCATACTGAGCTGATATGTTAAAAATTGGGCTGAGGAAACTAGGGTGATTGTTTTCAATTCTCTTTCTCTCTCACATCTTCATTAGGGAAAAAGACATTCTACAATGTTATGTTCCCTTTCTGTGGTCAAGTGCTGTTACCTTCTTTTTCTAACTATCCCCAAAGGAAAGAATACAGAATAGCGGAATTGAAATCCTTGTGGTTGCTCCAAAACCATAACAAGTAAGACTACGTAAGTTATACCTGCATGGGAGGGAAATTCTGGGTTAGGCAGGCATCACTGTATTTACTCATGTCTGAAAGTCTGATTATGTCTAATACAGCATTTCCAAGCTGATTCTGAATGATGACCAGGTCCTGCACAAAGAAATTCCTCAGAATACTCAATCAGTGTCATCATTCCTTCCAGATGAAAGACATTTCAATGCACAATGCTTAAAACATAAAGATTAAGGCAAAGTATGCACTGATTTCAGTGCATTTAGTGGTTTGCATGTTTACCTTCTCCACTGAACTGGGAGATTTTCCAAAATAAAATTTTTAAATTTATTTAATTTTTAAAAATATTTTACCTAAAGATAAAAAGTAAACTCTAGTCATTTTTCAATAAAATAGTTACTCAGTAACATTCTTGCTACCTCAAAAGAGGTATAAATGTAGGTTTGTAATGGCCTAAATACCAGACTTCTCTGAGTTCTGGTAATTGAAGAACATACAGCTGGGAACTTTATACCATAATTTAAAACAGACTGGAAGATACTATAACTTTCCTTAGATCGTCATTTAATTATTTCTACGGAAATACCATCCTTCTTAGATTTCAAATGCCTTAAATTTTGTAATACACCATAGTTTTGCAATAAAATGTTCAGAGACAAGTAATTTTAAAACTTTTTGCCATCTGGGGAAAAGAAGGACAGGACATTTTTTTAGAGCTGAGCTGTAATGGTTAGACTTTTTTTTGATTACAAGTGAATGAAAATCCAAACCAAACTGGTTGGCACTAAAATAGAATTTATTGCCTCACCTAACCCAAAAGTTCAAGAATAAATCTAGCTTTGGTCAGAGCTTGACCAGACTCAAATGACGTCATCAGGACATGGTTTTTCTCTGCAACTCTTGGCTCTGCTTTCTACTTACTGTAGACAAGGTTGACTCCATGGTTGGCGGCCACGGCTCCGGTTCTTCATACTTCCAGGTACCCACCATGTAAGGGAGACAGTCTGCTTCTCTGAGATCGGAAACAAAAGGCTCAGAATGAAATTTCTGCAGCTACGTTCGGCCCCCATGGATCCTACCTATGCATGGACATTCACTATGGCCAGAGGGAGGAACACACACTCCCTTCCTCCCATGGGTCTGGGCTTAGTTCAAACAGACCATTTCAGGTCTGGGGGAGGGTTCAGTTTACCTAAGGCACGCAGGCTAACAAAGGCTGAGGGGTGGTTCTCCCAGAGCAAAAAGGAGGTGCCATTGTTGCTTTCGATTCGATGCTCTCTCTGGTAGATTTTAAGTTACGTGATAGTAAGGACCTTATCGATTTTGCTCACCATTTTATCAACAGCACATAGCGCAGTGTCTGGGCACAGCGGGAATTCAATGAGCATGTACTGATTGGACAAAGGTAATAATGACATGTTCTCATTTCCTCTAGGATGAATAAAGATGGTCTAGTGTAAGGATTCTGTTAGTCTGTAGCATTTTACATTCTTGATGTCCCCTCCTTCTTGTGCCTCATCCTTCCTTGGCTTTGATGGTTCTAACCATCCAGGATTAGTTCCTGACAATTGTGCATCCCCCAAGCATGCCCACTGGTAGTTGCCAGCGTGCCACTTCCCTTGCCACTGTGGTTGTCTTGACCTTGATTATCTGTCACCTGTGAGAGATAATAGCCTCCTAATTAGTTTCTCCACCTCTAGCCCTTCTCCTCTCATCTACAGGGATTTTAGAAGAATTTGCTTAAAGAGCAATTTGAATATTGTTAATTATCTGCAGTCACTTTCTTGCCCCAAGTGAAGTCCAAACTCCTTAGTACTCAAGTAAGATCCCAAACCTGTTATTTATTTTCCTCTCCTGTTTGTTCTCAGAAACACTCTAAATGCCTTAAGAGGAAAAATTATGGCTAATTCGTTGTCTTATTTTATTTGGTTACTTGCCTTTCTAGATCCTATATTGATGGTTTTGTACATAATAAACCATCAATAACTAAAAGTTAATGAATAAATAAAATAAAAGACACATACCACAATGAATGTACAATGCTATCTCTGGAATTTCATCTTTTGAGGATAACAGCAAAGATATATCCAGTGAGTAGACGGTTCCATTTTCTGTAGTTCATTGCAGCTGGTTCAGGAGAAAAATCCACATTTTATTTCTTGGTAGCTTTCAGAGAGTGTTCTCTAAAATTGGCTTGAACTGCATAATACTTGTACAATGGGAAGAAAAGAGTATTTCCATCTTGGCATTGAAAATGTCTTTCTTCTCAGTTACGGTATCTGATCACACATACAGCACAGATTGTCATCTGATATCTTTAAAAAAAAATCATTTCTGGGCAATTCAAAAAGAAAGAAACAAAATTGGTCAATAAATATAAAATGCTCAACCTGAATAATTATGATCGAAATTCAAATTAAGATAACAATGAATTAGTATTTGTTTTTACTTCTCAGATTAGCTAAGATTAAAAGTTTGTTACCACAGTTTGACAAAGATACAGAAAAGCGAGTGTTCTCATAGACTGCGGTGGAATGGCAATTTAGCAGTAGCTATCCAAATTAAAAATGCATATTCCTTTGATGCACCTATTTCAGTTCTAGTAAGTTATTCTACGTATATTCTGACATAGTTGCATAAAAATATATGTGCATGAATATTCAGTTCATCATTATTTGTAGCTATTAATTTAAAAAAAGAATTGGAAGCAACACTATTGCCTATCTTCTAGGAACTGGAAATTAATTATTGTTTAGCCATGTAGTAGACTAGAATATTTAGAGTCAAATTTTAAAAGAATTAAATAAGTATATATGTGTAAAGTTGGTAATCTGGGTAAATGTGGAAAAATCTCCAAAAAATTAGATGGAATAAAACTATGTGCAAAACAGTACATAAAATATGATCCAGTTTGTTAAAAATGAACACAATTTTAGTAGCAATGCTAGAGAAACAAAGATGGGAATGGGGCCATCAGGTAGGGGGAAAGACTTTTGTATCCTTCTACTTGAATTTTCACCATATACAGTCACTGTTTTTATAATACATACCTAGAGTGAGGGGGAAAAAAAGAAAAACACATACACTCAAATGCAAAAAAAATGAATTCTTTAGTATTGTACACAATTCATGTTTTCACGTTCACTTATACATGAACATGTTCAAAAGCTATTTCTTGAGTGTTATTGTGGTCCAGACACCATACACGCAAGATGAACTTGCAAGGTTCTTGTTTCTTTTTTCAGAAGGTGCACACATTCTTGGAACTCAAAAGTGCTTTTGCACATAGGTCCCTGCCCACAAATACAGGTATTTTGCTTTTCATAATCATGTTAAAGTACTATGTTAAATGGCCAGCCTGCTCATGTACAAATGTACCTGTACATTTCTACTCACATGTACAAAAAGCATGCTAATTCAATTGACCATTTTCAGCTTTGAGCCGCGGGCTTGTAACTTCCTTTTGGTTTGCATGAATGGCACTTTGTTTTTCTTGAAACATAATAATGAAAAACAGATTCTGAGCATAGGTTAGCTCTGTAAACAATACCAGCAGCCTGAGAAAGCAGAGCTGCGCTGCCCTCTGACTGACCACACTGCCGTGGATTGTACTCTGCCTGAAGGGGACAGGGGGCAATTTCCCGCCATGCTCAGGTAGGCGGAAAACAAGAGTGGCTCATTTGCATCGGACTTAGCTTTGAGAGCCAAACTCCACTCTTTCTGCAACGTAAAGTCAACCATGCCACCGTGGGGCCTCCTCACACATTCCAGTATTCATCAAAAGAATTTTAGAGATTGTCAACATTTGTGGTCCAAAGGAAATTTTATTAGGGTAGACCTGGCCAGGACTTTTAAGAAATAATTAATTCTTTTCTTTAATAAATATGTCTTCAAGATGATGCTTATATAGCCCTGACTGAAAGAAGGATACATGCTTTATTCCTTCAAAGAACAAAACACTTTTAAAGTATGAATTAGATGTTGATTTACTCAAACCAGAAATGGAAATTCTCCTTACACAGTGTTCATTCAATGTATTTTTGCCAGAATGAAGGAGCCAGTGACACTGAGCCCAGGCCATAGGCTAACGGTGGCTCTTGTACGATGTTTTAAGCACTGGGGCCTTTAACAAAACCATATTAAGAAAAAAGAGGTTTAGATCATAATGAACATTTAATGCTTATACTTTATGTATCAATATCACTATGTAACCAAAAAGCATCAGAGAATTGCCTTATGCCAAAGGCTCACCCAAAATGTTCCCTATTTCCTGACTTTAAGTGTGTCTGTGGCTCATGGTATCTTCCTCACACTGGCAGGGGTAGACCAGTGTGGGTGGCTAACACAAACTCTCTTGCCTGCGAGCAAATACATGATCTAATGAAAAACAACAATCCAATTTGTGCAAAGTCATGTACTGTGTTGTAGAATTTTGAGTAGTTTGTCTTCTTCAGATGCTTGGGTCACAGATATTAAAGACCATTACCTATTTCTAATACCATGTACCATTTTGTAGTTAGGAATGCAATTGTTTTTTTGTCTGACGTGGATATGTCCTGATCCTGCAGAGTGGTTTATATTAAAGTTTCCTATGAGGGCACCATTTCAAATACTCAGTCTCCTTTTCCCCATAAACACATTTCTATTTCTGTTAGGGAATGTGTACTAATTTGTGCTCAGAAAATATAGCTTAACCAAAAAAAAGAGGAATTATTGAAAATCTTAGCTTCTTTTATTTTGTAGAAAAATCTGTTGATCACATAGCCTCTTAAGATTGACAGAAATGTGCAAAAATACTGTGTACTCTAAGGCATACCTCTACTCTATGCCTTTGAGCAGCTAAGACTTTTTTCTGTCCACTTATTTTTGAATAAAAATTCCCTGGTGTCTCTGCTTGTAACAGCTGATACCCACCCCCTCCTCAAATCTTAAAGTTCTAAGTTACTAAGTTCAAACTTACAGTGAATCAATATTTTGTATATGAAGAATGTTCTTTGTTTGAATTGGATCTTCATCAATCAGTGAAAGATTAAACAGTTCTAAAAATATCATGTTCCCCTTGAACTACTAGAATTTCCACTTAAGGAAAATAGGACGTTTGAATGAAATATATTTAAATGCAACTTCCACAGTGATGTGAAGAAAAATAATTGGAAATAAAGTTGTATTTATTCCTTTATAGGTAGTTTGCTTCTCTGGTTGTGAAGCATGTTATTCTAAATAAAAGTATCCCAAAATACGAAGGAATAATATTACTGACGCCAACTATTACAGGATATATAAATACTTGAGTAAATCCTTATGAGAAGGAAAAACGCTTTCAAATCCTGAGCTTTTCGGAACAGAAAGAATGTTGATTCTGGCGTTGAGTGTAAACCACCTACGTATCACTTTTCACGAGCTACTAAAAGATGAAGCCAAAGGGCAAAAATGTACACCGAAATTCCCTGTTGAGAAGATGGAAAAAAAAAAAAGAGAAGAAACCCCAAAATAATGGGAACATTGTCTATATATTTAATAATTTTGGACTATGCCAACTAAGAAGTGAGAATTATAAATACCTGGTCATATTCACTTCTTATATTTCACTTATTGTCTATTTTGAAAAACACTTGGCAGCCTGGCCTACATTTTATCCATGTGATTGACGGTGTGGATTTGCCTAAGGCCAGCTCTAGTGAAATGAAAATTTTTTTTCATCTGCAGACTTTGTTCCTCTGCACCATATTACTAGAGAAAAGAGGAAAAAGATTAATGACAAATCTCACTGTGTTTGTTCTTGACTATATATCCCTTTCACTGCAAGGCCATATTTTAAACAGAATACAATGTTGTTACTATGTTAGTATAAGTGACCAATTTTGATTTTTTAAATAAAATAATTAGAAGAATTTTCATATTTTTATCTTAAGATATTGTATTTGATTGACTCCTACGAACTCACTACTTGTTTCTAAAAAATATTGTCTCATTTCCTGTAGAACATTTTATAAGTACTTCACTCTAACCAAATCTTTAGGTTGCATCCATTCAGTTGTCATATGTAGTTTACAGATAAAAGTGTTTTATTTCATAGGTGTTTAATGCTAAGAAATACTATGCAGTTATTGAAAAGTATGTTCAAAAAGAATTTTTAATATTATGAAATAATACTTCTTTTTCCAAGAAATGATTCTTTTGTCAAATAGAAAGCAGAATAAACTATTTTAAATGTAGTATGAACTTAATTATGTACAAAATATATGAAGAATAAAGACAAGGAAGAAATATTTCAAAATATGAATATTGGTTGCTATGCATGTGGAACTATGACAAATTTCTTTCATCTTTTTATCCATGCATCCTCAAACCCTCTCCTCTCCCTCTATTATTATTTTTTGCCAATGACCCAACTATCCAACTTGTTCTCCAGTCAGAAGCATGCCCTAGACTTCCTCTCTTCGGTGATCACGTCAAACCCAATCACTCTATCCCAGGAACTTTACTTTCTACATATTTCTCCCATCTTGTTCTTTCTATCTCCATCCTTGCTGTCACTTTCCCAGATCAGGCTCCCACTATCTCTGGTCTGTGCTGTGAAACAGCCTCTTACCTTGTCTCCCTACCTGTAGTCTTGGGTCCTTTAGAACGACTCTCTACAGTATAATTTAAGAAATTTATTTCGAGTGAAGATATGACTACATAACTGTCCTTAAGTGGTGTTCCATTGCCTATGGAATTGCCTATGCCTTAGTGTGGCATAAAATAATCTTTCTGTGACCCACCCCTCCTCAGCCTCATCTTTCTCTCCCCATATTTTACTGTGTACTATAGAATGTGTACATTATGCGATTTCACTCTTTAAGGGTTTGCTCAGGCTATTTCTCCTGCATAATATGCCCTGAATAAAGCTCACTCCTACTGTGACACACAACTAAGGTAGCTTCCCCTTCCTGGAGCCACCTTCTTGTTGGGACGAAGTTGATTAAATATCTCTGCCATAACCCCTGGTGTTTCTCAGTTAGCCTGTACATTTAATACTGAATTAATTTACTTAGAAATTTGTTTTTTCCACTAGATTATAAGCTTTTAGAGAGCAGAGGCTGTGAATAATTCATAATTCATTTATCCCAGTGCTTAGTATGGATCTGAAATACAGCAGGCACTTAATAAATGTCTGAGGAATCAAACTGAACTTACAGTCACTTAAAATTAGGTTTAGATTCAATGGCTTGCTCTAGGAAAGTAATGCTGAAGGATATTAAGAACAAGTCAAATCAGTGTTGCATACTGCAGGGGACAGTGTTGTCATTTATTTGGTGCAAGTACTAAAATCTCAAGGAATTAGTTCATCTTTTGATGCCTCTGTCTTTTATTACATCCTAGAGAAATTGTATATTAAAGTTCCATAGAGATGTGAGTGCAAATGAGTTGTGTTCTTCTTCAAAGCTGCAGAATAAAATAGTAGGCAACAATAATACTTCACAAATTAAGTGGGCACAAGGTCAAACATTGTCTCAGTTCTATGTAGTTTCTGTGGCTTGGAAACTTCTTTTACAGGCATCGGATTTTTCCTTACACTTACCTAAGAGGACGTACCTAAGGTTTGGAAATCAGTAGAGAACATCCATTCCTGAGACATTTCCAGTACTTTGTGGTTCTGGTCAAGATGGTCAAAAGCAGTGTGCCGTGTATTCTCTTGGTCTGGTCCCAGGCTTAGCAAAAGAAGATCCCCAAGATCCAGGTTCAGATATTGCTTAACCACAGGCTCTATGCAACACACCTAAGTGCTAGGGTTTCCGTTTCTACCTCTGGGACATGTCAGAGCCAATTCTGCTCCACGAAGAAGAGGTCAGCTGTCTCACCGGGCACGTCTGCCAGACTGCTGCTTCATTGCCCACTTCAGTCTCAGAAACTGACTGGCAGAAGCATGGATCAAAAAGCTCTACCTTTTAGCAGTAGATATTGGTTTTCTAGGGTACTTGTCAGAAATAAGATTGAGCATTTCAGTTTTTTCAAGAATGACTAATATTTGAGGCAGAAATTCCACATGAATTTCACCTAGTCTCCGCTGTCTATACTGCAAAAGTTACCAAAGCCTGTAACTTTTCTTCTTTCATCTTTTGAGGAACAATTTTACAGCTTTCTTCCCCTTTTCTCATAAGCCAAATACTAGCCACCTGTTTCTCACACATATTATTTAAATATACAATTGCATTCAATGTTAACAACTGTAGAAGTGTCTTTGAAAGGTAGTGAAAGGAATTGGATATTCTTCAAAGAATTAGGTTAAACATAATAATTTTCTCTTGGCCCCAAACTGTAGTATTTCACAATCAAAAATTATTTGTCAGAAGTAAGAATCTAACAAAAATGGCTTAAATGTATTTCACTTGCTGCAATATTATCTGGGGTTAAGAGAATCAAATGAAATTTTCATTATGTTTTAAAGTAAGCATTTAACTGGCATGTGATTATGAAATGAGGAAAATATTGCCTATGATTATCTGTGAGGAAAGTACTAAACTGAAAAAAATTAGATGGTTATAGTCAGTCATGCCTAGTTTATGGAGACAAATATAGAAGATGAAGAAATGTATTCTAAATAGTAAAATCCACTCCCATGGATCAATTATCACTGTCATATACTGGGGAGTTCCAGTACGTACTTAATATAACTAGATAACTAAATAAGTGCTTACTAGGGCTAGCTAATGGCCAACTTTGCCATTTGGAGAATATATCAGCTGTTCAGGAATTCCTGATTACGGAAGTTGTTAGAAATTTTAGAGGAGACTAACTATTATAAAGTAAAGCTAGTGGCCAAATGTATTTAAAATTCTGTAACTTAACCCTTGATAATCTTAGAAAATTAAGAAACCAAAATGTCTTGTTAATCTATATTATAGAATCAGTCTATTCAAATAGTGGCATAGAAAAGCTATTTAGAGGAATGCAGTTTTTGTCCTAAAAATTGAAACACCTTAAACATAGATGCATGAATTATGTCATGCTATGAGACTCAAAAACTCAGGTCAGATTCATAGGATGGTATGCCTCTGGCTTGCTAGAAGCCTATCACCTCTCCTCCCTGTTTTGAATAATGAGTTATGGAGTTTTTATAAGGTGAGGTTGTCATGTACTTATTGGAGGAGAGATTCAAGAACTAGGATAGAGGAGGAGATGACATATAATAAGGCCCACATTGTACAGTGAATAGATGGGTGGGAAAAATCCAAAAAGAGATAATATGGAAGCTTTGATCAGGAGTTGACAAACATTTCTGTAAAGGGCCAGATAGAGAATACTTTTGGTTTTATGGGCCGTTATTCTCTCTCTTGTAACTACTCAACTCTGCTATTGTAGCAAGAAAACAGACAATCTGTAAATGAATAAACATGACTGTATTCTAATATTACTTTACTTATGGGCACTGACATTTGATTTTCATACAATTTTCATGTGTCATGAAATATTCTTCTTTCAACTTGCTTTCAACTATTTAAAAACATAAAATCATTCTTAGCCTGTGGACCACGCTAAAAGAGGCAGCAGGCCAGACTTGGCCTGCAGACCATGGTTTGCCAACCCCTGCCTTAGATGGATGGATGGATGTCTTTTTGTCTGGATGGAAAAAGAAGGCTAGGAATCAGAGTTGTTGCCTGGGGGGCCTCCACAGGCCACATCGCGGTGCAGGTGGTGAATGCAGCCAGAGCGGATCACACCCAGTTCTCTTTTGACCAGCACCCAAGGACACTGTGGGTACAGAAGAGAGACAGGCCGTAAAAAAAACAACTCTTTTGAACTGTAAAGACTGTTTTAGTTTTTAAGTCTTCATAGTCAATGTCTGTCTTCTCTGAAACTCAGGAAAGCAAGGGCTCTTTCAATCATTTCCCTGCTCTAGGTCAGTGCTTATCACGATGCCTGGCACATTGCAACAACCCTTACGTATTAGATGACCCAAAATGAATAGACCAGAAAGCTCAAAGGGACCCTAGGAGACATATACTCAGTCTATTCCAAATGAATCAATTCAGCTGCTTTATGATAAAGATTCTGATGTGGAAAGAAAAAATAAAATAATATAAAATAAGAGCTGTAGCAGAAACTCTTGTTTATTTAACTAGCTAAAAAGTCCCATAACAGCTTTCAGTGAACTTGACAGCTAAGAGGTCCAAAATGCATTTCTTGAGTGCAGCTCTATGTATTTTTAACAGGACTTCGTAAAGTTGCTGAGTCTATATAAATCTTTCTGTAAACTTTAGCTGATCTATAAAAAACAACAGCAGAATGAGGCTAATGAAGTGTGTCTGCTTCAGCTGCAGGACAGAAGCTCAGCTCGTTCTCTGCCACTGGATCAAACTAGGAGCAGATGGTAATTGGGACCAGATGAAATTTCAGAGGGAAGAGACGCGGGACATTCCAAAGTGCACACTGAACTTTTTTCCAAAAGATTAATGTCAATTATAAAGACATCATATTCACTGAACTTACACACGGCAACTGAATTACCTCGAAAGTGAAGCAATTCATTTTTATAGACTGACATCATTCAGTATTTGGGGAAAATTAATAGCAATCAGCAACTTCATAGGTACTCTTTTTGGTTGTGTTTTTACATGCTCCATTCTACAAGAATGGATACAAAAGAACAGTCCTTCTGTATTTAGGTTTTCTTTGCTCCAATTAATCTTTCTAGTGTTAGGAGAAACTAGGTAAGCCAGCAAAATAAACTTTCTGAAACATGTAAACAGTGAAGCTTACTTACAATTTTCTGTTATATATTCTATTTTCCCTGCTATACAATCCCAACACATTCTTTAAGCAAATAAACAAAGCTCAGATAGTTAAGTTCTAGTGTTCTCAATTTTAGTATGATCCAGAAACACATTTTTTGATTTTAGAGCAGCAGTGTTTGATAACTATTTATCAGAAGGGCTTACGGGAGTAGACATATGGAAATGTATTATTACTTTATTGATCCCCTGTAGTAGTGGCTATTCCCATACTAATCTGGTAGTGGCTGTGACCACCAGTCATCAGCCACATCAGGGAGATCATACCTGCCACGGACAAATCACACTGCTTGGAAATCACTCAGGACTACACTTTTAAGGTGATGCAGACAGGCAGGAAAAGCAAGTCCTGACTGGGAAGTAGTCAAATTGTAATTATTTAGGGGACAAGTTTGATTAGGTAAAAGAGAATGCCACTGCCACTATCCTCCTCAAGAAGGTTTGGGTTCTACCCTTAATATTGTGATCTAGACAACCGATTCCCTATTTCTCACAAAAGACACTGTCTGCTTTCTGGTCTTGGCGCTTTTGTTCATGCCATCCTGTTTTCTCTCCCCTGAGTATGCCTCGCATACTTATCTTCTTTGAACTTAGAACCTGAGCCTGTGGAAACTCTGTCTTCCAAACGTCCACAGCGGTTATTAGTTTAAAAAAGGTTGCAAATTTAGTTGCAGAGAGAGGACAGGATCTGAATGAGTAAGTTGGGCTAGGTGTAACAGGATAGCCTCTTACACCGAGCCTCAGGGTTGCACAAATCTGCTTGGTCTAAATGAAGCTGCCTCCTCTCTAACTGACTCATGTGTGGGATTGTGGGCCCAATGTTGCCATGAGTTCCAATTTTTCAAAGATTTTGCAATGTCAGTGTGAAAATTTCTAATTTCTAAGTGTTAGCTCTTATAAATTCAAATGATCAAATATCTGCCTTGCACATCCTGGGACTGAGGGCAATCAGACTGAAACTTCTTTAACCGTCATTTGACAATCACTACATTAGCATCATAAACTTTTATTTAAATAGGTTATGGTTTTATAATATTTAGTGTTTTAAAATTTATCCAAATAGAATCAGAAATCAGACTCCTCTAGATGAGACTATCTCGTACATTTTCACTTCAGAACCAACAAGATGATTTAAACATACAAGTGTTTAATAAATGATAATTCGATTGAGAGTCTAATAATCTTAAAACAAAAGTGAAAATTAAGTTATCACAGCAAGGCAGAAGGAGCAAACTTGAAATGGAATAATAGAAATTTCTTAATAAAGGTAGGCCTTAAGAGAGGCATCTGCTTTTGGCCCAAAAGGAGCCTTTGTTATAAGGCTCAGATGAACTATGGGATCTGAAAACCCTTTGTAAATTACAAAGGCCTACAGAGATATTAACTGTGTTATTGTGAAGGAAGAATACACAGAAACTTTTCTACTTCTGTAACATTGTAAATGATGTTTGACAATTGTATTTACTCACCTATTACTAATGGTGGATCGTTGTGTCTATTTCTGATTTATAGTTGTAGTTTGATACACAGAAACCTCTGAGTAAAATTATCTTCATTCCTTTAAAATGTCTTCCCTTTGTGTAAAATTCTTTTCAAAACAATCCTATGTTTTAGATTTGAGGAAGTCCATATGTTTGAGCAGGACGAAGAGAAATAATCTGATAATTCCTAAGAACTTTCGAAGCAGAGATATTTTACTTCCCTTTGCTTGCTCTGGTAGTGTATCTCTCTTGGGACAAATGTTTTTAAGTAAAAAGTTGTTGCAAATGAATAACTTCTTAAGAGAAAGAAATAAAGTCATCTGAACAAAAATCAAAGTTTTGCACTATAATAAAGATAGGAATAATACAGAAAATATGCTTTCTCTTTGTATCTTCAATGAGAAGTTTTATATACACATATTTGAAAAAGAAAAGAGAAAATAAAATGTTATTTTTATCTCAAGGAACAAGAATTCTTTCTGACACGCTTGGGATGTCAAAGAGGAAATTCTGTTTGCAGTAATAAGTAGGAAATTTATAAGATCAATTTCCAGTGCACATTACATTTTTAGAGGACATAATTATGCTCCAACATTTTTCCTTTTTCCCCAAAAAGGAACCTTCCTATGTTTGAAAGGGGTACACCTAGAGTGACCTGAGGTTAACCAAGCCTCACTTTTCACATTCCTACTTGGGTCCCAAATGAAAGGCTTGCCTCTGCCATTGGCATCCAGGCACGCCCATGCAGACTGTCAAATCCTAGTGAGAAATGGCAAGCAGATTAAAAGGAAAGTGGCATGAAACCCTCCCATTGGTAAGCAGGAGTAGAGTCAACAGTGAAAGGAAGTGTGGCTGGGAGCAGCCCAGTGGTTGACCAAGAAAAGAACTATGAGAGACTCAGGGCCCCTTTGATATGTGGTCAGTCATAGAGCTTAGTCTGTGAGCCTCTCTCTCTCTCTCTCTCTCTCTCTCTCTCAGCATTTTTCAGTGGACTTAAAATGTGAAAAATATTTATGCAAACGAAAATGGTGTTTTGTGTCAATATCTTTCCTTTGATACACCAGCTTGTTTTAACTGTCTGGGTTACTTGCATTTCGTGTCTGAAATAAAGAGGTTAAGAAAAGAATGCTTTTAATTCAAGAAAAAATTCAAGAGGGAGGGACCCCTTCAGTTGAGGATTCTTCTGATGAAGTCCATCTTAATTGAAAATTTTGATGTTTATTGGCTTGCTGATGACATTGACGAGCTGCCAATTTCTGAGGAATAGTTTGCTATAACTTTGAGAATGTGACGACTTTCGGTCATCTGTGCTTTCTGTAACTAATCATCTGGCTCTGAGGCTTCCATTCTGGCCTCTGTTCTCACCTCAGCTGCCTTCTAAGGCCCCCACTGAAACTTCTAAAGGTTGGGAAAGAATGAGCAAGGGATAGGGTCATTCGGAGTATTCTAGGCAGAGGCAGTAAGAGAAAGTAGGGGGTTCAAAGGTCTGTAAGAAGCTGCTGGTGGCTAGAGCCTAGAGATGGGAGAGGGCCAAGTCATGAAGGACTTTGCAAAGGAGTTAAAAGATTTGGACTTTATCCCCAGGGCCATGGGAAGGGTGTTAATCAGGGGAGTACATGACTGAATTTTCCTAGGCCAGGTCTTGGATCTTCTAGAAAGCCGATTAATCTCCAATGAGTCTTAACTATAAAATGAGGTTAAAAAAATGTTAAATTGCCACCACAGAATAGAGTGCATGAATGTAGTGAAGGGGTTCGTTCTGGTCCCCTGATGCCATCCCCCCACACACATCTCATGTGTCCTCATATGGAGATCCGCTTTGGAAGATGTGAACACAAATCCGGTACTCATTTGTCCCTCAGAACCACCAGGGCTCAGGTGGCAAATCTGAAGAAGGACAGGGGAGTTGAGTAAACTGCTCACAACAGGGAGAGCAGAATGATGGTCAAAGAGTGCCGATGCACATTTAATTTGATGCAATGCAGCAAAAAATTTATTGGGCACCTATTTTGTTCTTGACACAGTGAAAATGCTAAGGTTAACAAAAATTTAAAAATCCATCTCAATATAACGTGGACATATCGCTACACGATTACTATTCAATATGATGAGTGTTATAAACATGCCAAGAAAAGTTATGAAATGTAAAACTATGTTTAAAGTTATTTTCCAAAAGTGTTTGAAAATACAAAGGATGGTACTGTTAACTATTAAGAAAAAGAAAAACAAATGTTTATAAAAATGGCCAAGAATAAAGTGGAGGAAAGAAAATGTTTTTTGTAGTTATTTACTAAACACCCTTCCATTCATGATTCAATCAATGATTCAATCAATCATTCACACATTTATTAATTTAATTAACTCCCCAATCAATCAGTTGAACAGTTAAGATTGATTTAATACCAAATATGCCAGGCATTGTGTTAGGTGCTAGTAATTCTGAGGAAATATAGCAAAGTCCTTGCTCTCATGGAAGCACAGATAAATAAGACCAGTCCTTGCATTTATGGGGTGTGGTAGTTAATTTTATATGTCAACTTGACTGGGCCACAGGTGCACAGATATTTGGTTAAACAGTATTCAGGGAGTGTCCGTGAGATTGTGTCTAGATGAGATTAGCATTTGAATCTGTAGACTGAGTAAAATAGATTGCCTTCCCAGTGTAGGTGGACCTTATCCAAGCCACTACAGGTCTGAGTAGAACAAAAAGGAGAAGTAAGAAAGAATGCATTCTCTCTGCCTCACTGTCTTCAAGCTGGGGCATCAGCCTCTGCCTGGGACACAGACTCAGACCAGAACTTACACCATCAAATGTCCTGGTTCTCAGGTTGTTGGATTCAGAATGCAACTATCCCACTGGCTCTCCTGGGTCTCCAGTTTGCCAACTGCAACCTGTTTATGTGTATATATATATATATACACATATACATATGTGTGTGTGTGTCTGTGTGTGTGTGTCTGTGTGTATAGAGCTTCTCGTACTACAAAGTATTTTAATACACAACACCTAATTCTGTTTTTGCAGCCACATTTTATGAAGTTTATCATAATCTTTTGAGATTTACAGATTTTTTACTCAGAACTGTGCCTTAAATGTAGATCTTCACACCAAAGTCCATCTTCTGCGTACCAAACAAGATTGAATGGAGTGACTACTCAGAGAAAGGAGTGGAGGGAGAAATTCAAAGATGTGTCACATTCAAGATAAACACACAAACAAAAAACACACAGGAAAAAATGAGCTATAAGTTGATAGGGAAGATGAAATATGGTAGGACTTGAATGACTACAGATCAGAGGCAAGGACACTCCAGGATGAGAGAGTGATACAAGGAAGAAGTGGGATGTTGGGGATTACATCCAGGTAATGTCATGTCTTCCCATTTGGTAGGACCATAAGTTATTTATAGGACAGAGGAGACGTGGATGGAAAAGTATGCAGGAAAATCAAGTTATCCACTGTCCTAGAAATCACAGTCTATGTGGGTGTTGTAAACAGATCTCTTCAAATACTTTAATAGAACAAGGAATATGGGAGGAGAGAGATCAAGATGGTGGAGCAGAAAGACGCTGAGCTCACCCCCCCTCCGTGAACACATCAAAAATACAATTGCATGTGGAGCAGCTCTCCCTGAAATCGCCCTGGAGACTGGTAGAGCGGCTCTTCTACAACCAAGACTATAAAGAAAGATCCATATGGAGTCGGGTGGGAAGGGAGGAGAAGGGATCTGGTTGGATTCCACACCCCTAGCAGGGGACTCAGGAAAGGAAGGAGATAGCATAGTCTCTGGGATGCCCCCTGAGGAAGGGGCTCAAGCCACATATTATTCACCTTAGCCTGGGGTCTGACACCAGGAAGATGAGTCCCCTTGGCTGGATGGAAAACCAGTGGGGCCTACTGGAGAACTCTGCTCTTGAAGAGAGCATCTACAGATTTGCCTACTCATGGTCAGAGCACAGAGGCAGCAGATTGAAAACTAACTGGGGCTCCGACCAGCTTGGCAGGGCTGCCTTAACGCGCTCCCTAGCCCTCACCATCAGCATGCCCACCAGAGTGGCGTGTTTGTTACAATCAGTGACTCTACACTAACGCCTCATTATCACCCAAAGTCCACAGTTTACATCAGGATTCGATCTTGATATTGTACATTCTGAGTTTGCATGGCAATTAGATAGTATGGGGACACTTTCCATAATTGAATGAAGTATATCTGTAGTCCCAATTCTTTTTATTAAAAAAAATTAAGCATATATTATATGCGTGACATTATTATTCTAAGGGTTTGAGATACTTTAGCTAAAAAAGGATGACTGAGGTTACGGTCCTCAGGTTCTAGGGAAGACAGACAATAAACCGTAAATATACTAAATAAGTAAACTATGTAGTTTGTTAGAAGGTGATGAGGGGTGGAAAAACAAAACATAAAAGGTAAGTTGAGTAAAAGTAGACTGAGAGGGCAAGCAGAGAGAGGTGGGAACGAAAATAAGTTACAGGCCTCATTCAGAAGATTTGACATATAAAAGGATTTCTTTAAAATGTTATTTTGGCAAAAATATATTTACTTAAAGTAATAACATTTACTTTTTCCCAACTGTTCCTGAACATATTGACTTGGGTGAGATGGCTCTAAGTAAGAGTGTGGTCATAATTAAAAGTCATTTCCAAAGTCATATTAAGGACTTTGTTCATATACATCCCAGAAGACAAACACCTCTACCATGTAATGAAACCTTTTGAAAGTTTTCCAATTTCAAAAAATGTGAAGGAAAATCTAATTGAACAGCAACATGATGAAGCATTAATAGATCAGTTTTGATTTTCAAGTAAATTAGGTTGATTTACAAAAATTATAAAATTGATGAGTATGAGTCAACTGTGAGGTGAGTGCTGCCAGATTTATAGTTTTACTTTGTATTGGTCCTTTCATGTCACACTCCACATTTTGTGCAAGTTTTGCTTTTATTTAGTGTAAAATACTTTAAGTCAGATGAAAAAGTCTAAATAAAATACAATTTAATTATGTTAATTTAAATTACAAAGTTCAATTTTTCATGATAGAATATTTTATAGAATTTAGAACAGTAGTTAATCAAAAGAAAAGCTTTTTTTGGAGGAGATGGGTTACATCAGAAGTTCCACCAAATAGAGTCAATGTTAGCATGCTGAAATAGATATCTGTATGAAAAGAACAATTGTATAAAAATTACAGTACTGGAAAGCATAAAATTTTACAAGTTAACCTGAGAATTTTTTGAGCTCTGTGGAATGTATTTGGGTAGTACTTAGATAAATAACAGCAATAAAATGTTCTATAATAGTTCTTTCTTAAAACAGGGTTTCACAGCATAAAAGTCAGGAAAAGGAAAAAAATGATATTGTGTATCATTTTTAAACTGCTGCCATAAAACTTTCTAGAGCTCTCTGACTGTGAAATGTTGTTAGTAGTGGTGTGTTTAATAGGCCAAAGAAAGCCAAATAGCTAATAAGCCAGTCTTAACTTGTCTTTTCTGACATATAGTATAAATTACACGCATTCTGTCCCTTAAGTTAATTTTTAGTCAAAATCCCAAGAGAAATCTTTTAGAGATAGTATACAATCTTTCCATTTAAGTAAGATCTCCTGTGATGAAAATAGTTCCCATACCAAGGGAATATATAAGCTCTGTGTGACTGACAAGAAAACAATAAAATTTCTTAATTTTAAACATCACTTTTAGTTTTTTTTTTTAATGGTATGAATTAGCCCAAAGCAAGGGCTACTTGATAATTAATGAATTGACAATTTAATTTACAAATCTGAAGAGACCGTATAAAATGTCTTGGCATATCACAAGTTTCTTATATTTCAAAAGCTGAAGTATGTTAATTTTTAATTATAATGTATGACCCACTAAACAGGAAAAAAAATCTGTTAAGGCAGAATTCTGTAAAGACAGCTGCTTTCAAGCCATGTGCAGTCAAATCTCTGTTCAATGATGGTTTGGATCATTCTGGATTCATATAACACACTTTTTTTTTTTTTAACGTCTTTATTGGAGTAAAATTGCTTTACGATGGTGTGTTAGTTTCTGATTTATAACAAAGTGAATCAGCTATACATATACATATATCTCCATAACTCCCTGTTACTTCTCCCTCCCACCCTCCCTACCTCCCCCCTCTAGGTGATCACAAAGCTCAGAAATGATCTCCCTGTGCTATGCGTCTGTTTCCCACCAGCTAACTATTTTACATTTGGTAGTGTAGATAAATTCATGCCAGTCTCTCACTTCGTCCCAGTTTACCCTTCCCCCTCTCCGTGTCCTCAAGTCCATTTTCTACATCTGCGTCTTTATTCCTGTCCTGCCCCTAGGTTTTTCAGAGCCATATATATATATATTTTTTTTTTTTTTTTAGATTCTATATATATGTGTTAGCATACTGTATTTATTTTTTCTTTCTGACTTACTTCACTCTGTATGACAAACCCTAGGTCCATCCACCTCACTACAAATAACTCAATTTCATTTCTTTTTATGGCTGAGTAATATTCCATTGTATATATGTGCCACATCTTCTTTATCTATTCATCTGTTGATGGACACTTAGGTTGCTTCTATGTCCTGGCTATTGTAAATAGAGCTGCAATGAACATTGTGATACATGAGTTTTTTTGATTTTGGTTTTCTCAGGGTATATGCCCAGTAGTGGGATTGCTATGTCATATGGTAGTTCTATTTTTAGTTTTTTAAGGAACCTCCCTACTGTTTTCCATAGTGGCTGTATCAATTTACATTCCCACCAACAGTGCAAGAGAGTTCCCTTTTCTCTAAACCCTTTCCAGCATTTATTGTTTGTAGATATTTTGATGATGGCCATTCTGACTGGTGTGAGATAATACCTCACTGTAGTTTTGATTTGCATTTCTCTAATGATTAGTGATGTTGAGCATTCTTTCATGTGTTTGTTGGCAATCTGTATATCTTCTTTGAGAAATGTCTATTTAGGTTGTCTGCCCATTTTTGGATTGGGTTGTTTGTTTTTTTGATATTGAGCTACAGGAGCTGCTTGTAAATTTTGGAAGTTAATCTTTTGTCAGTTGTTTCATTTGCAAATATTTTCTCCCACTCTGAGGGTTGTCTTTTCATCTTGTTTATGGTTTCCTTTGCTGTGCAAAAGATTTTAAGTTTCAATATGTCCCATTTGTTTATTTTTGTTTTTATTTCCTTTTCTCTAGGAGGTGGGTCAAAAAGGATCTTGCTGTGATTTATGTCATAGAATGTTCTGCCTATGTTTTCCTCTAAGGGTTTTATAGTGTCTGACCTTACATTTAGGTCTTTAATCTATTTTGAGTTTCTTTTTGTATATGGTGTTAGGGAGTGCTCTAATTTCATTCTTTTGCATGCAGCTGTCCAGTTTTCCCAGCACCACTTATTGAAGAGGCTGTCTTTTCTCCATTGTATATTCTTGCCTCCTTTATCAAAAATAAGATGCCCATATGTGCTGGGTTTATCTCTGGGCTTTCTATCCTGTTCCATTGATCTATATGTCTGTTTTTGTGCCAGTACCATACTGTCTTGATTACTGTAACTTTGTAGTATCGTCTGAAGTCAGGGAGTCTGATTCCTCCAGCTCTGTTTTTTTCCCTCAAGATTGCTTTGGCTATTCGTGGTCTTTTGTGTTTCCATACAAATTGTGAAATTTTGTTCTTGTTCAGTGAAAAATGCCATTGGTAGTTTGACGGGGATTGCATTGAATCTGTAGATTGCTTTGGGTAGTATAGTTATTTTCACAGTGTTGATTCTTCCAATCCAAGAACATGATATATCTCCCCATCTGTTTGTATCATCTTTAATTTCTTTCATCAGTGTCTTATAGTTTTCTGCATACAGGTCTTTTGTCTCCTTAGGTATGTTTATTCCTAGGTATTTTATTCTTTTTGTTGCAATGGTAAATGGAAGTATTTCCTTAATTTCTCTTTCAGATTAGTCATCATTAGTTTACAGGAATGCAAGAGATTTCTGTGCATTAATTTTGTATCCTGCTACTTTACCAGATTCACTGATTAGCTCTAGTAGTATTCTGGTAGCATCTTTAAGATTCATGTCATCTGTAAACAGTGACAGCTTTACTTCTTCTTTTCTGATTTGGATTCCTTTAATTTCTTATTCTTCTCTGATTGCTGTGGCTAAACTTCCAAAACTATGTTGAATAACAATGGTGAGAGTGGACAACCTTTCTTGTTCCTGATCTTAGAGGAAATTGTTTCAGTTTTTCACCATTGAGAATGATGTTGGCTGCACATTTGTCATATGGCCTTTATTATGTTGAGGTAAGTTCCCTCTATGCCTACTTTCTGGAGGGTTTTTATCATAAATGGGTGTTGAATTTTGTCAAAAGCTTTTTCTGCATCTATTGAGATGATCATATGGCTTTTACTCTTCCATTTGTTAATATGGTATATCACATTGATTGATTTGCATAAATTAAAGAATCCTTGCATTCCTGGGATAAACCCCACTTGATCATGGTGTATGATCTTTTTAATGTGTTGTTGGATTCTGTTTGCTAGTGTTTTGTTGAGGATTTTTGAATCTATATCATCAGTGATATTGGCCTGTAGTTTTCTTTCTTTGTGACATCTTTGTCTGGTTTTGGTATCAGGGTGATGATGGCCTTGTAGAATGAGTTTGGGAGTGTTCCTCCCTCTGCTATGTTTTGGAAGAGGTTGAGAAGGATAGGTGTTAGCTCTTCTCTAAATGTTTGATAGAATTCGCCTGTGAAGCCATCTGGTCCTGGGCTTTTGTTTGTTGGATGATTTTTTATCACAGTCTCAATTTCAGTGCTTGTGATTGGTCTGTTTATACTTTCTATTTCTCCTGGTTCAGTCTTGGAAAGTTGTGCTTTTCTAAGAATTTGTCCATTTCTTCCAATTTGTCCATTTTATTGGCATATAGTTGCTTGTAGTAATCTCTCATGATCCTTTGTATTTCTGCAGTGTCAGTTGTTACTTCTCCTTTTTCATTTCTAATTCTATTGATTTGAGTCTTCTCCCGTTTCTTCTTGATGAGTCTGACGAATGGTTTATCAATTTTGTTTATCTATTCAAAGAATCAGCTCTTAGTTTTATTGATCTTTGCTATTGTTTCCTTCATTTTTTTTCATTTATTTCTGATCTGATCTTTATGATTTCTTTCCTTCTGCTAACTTTCAGTTTTTTTCTTCTTCTTTCTCTAATTGCTTTTGGTGTAAGGTTAGGTTGTTTATTTGAGATGTTTCTTCTTTCTTGAGGTAGGATTGTATTGCTCTAAACTTCCCTCTTAGAACTGTTTTTGCTGCATCCCATAGGTTTTGGGTCTTCCTGTTTTCATTGTCATTTTTTTCTAGGTATTTTTTGATTTCCTCTTTGATTTCTTCAGTGATCTTTTAGTTATTAGGTAGTGTATTGTTTAGCCTCCATGTGTTTGTATTTTTTACAGATATTTTCCTGTAATTGATATCTAGTCTCATAGCATTGTGGTCGGAAAAGATACTTGATATTATTTCAATTTTCTTAAATTTATCAAGGCTTGATTTGTGACCCAAGATGTGATCTATCCTGGGGACTATTCCATGAGCACTTGAGAAGAAAGTGTATTCTCTTGTTTTTGGATGGAATGTCCTATAAATATCAGTTAAGTCCATCTTGTTTAATGTATCTTTTAAAGCTTGTGTTTCCTTATATATTTTCATTTTAGATGATCTGTCCTTTGGTGAATGTGGGGTGTTAAAGTCCCCTACTATGATTGTGTTACTTTTGATTTCCCCTTTTATGGCTGTTAGCATTTGCCTTATGTATTGAGGTGCTCCTCTGTTGGGTGCATAAATATTTACAATTGTTATATCTTCTTCTTGGATTGACCCCTTGATCATTATGTAGTGTCCTTCCTTGTCTCTTGTAGTAGTCTTTATAGTCTGTTTTGTCTGATATGAGAATTGCTACTCCAGCTTTCCTTTGATTTCCATTTGCATGGAATATCTTTTCCATCCCCTCACTTTCAGTCTGTATGTGTCTCTAGGTCTGAAGTGGGTCTCTTGTAGACAGCATATATATGGGTCTTGTTTTTGTATGCATTCAGCCAGTATATGTCTTTTGGTGGGAGCATTTAATCCATTTACATTTAAGGTAATTATTGATATGTATGTTCCTATTACCATTTTCTTAATTGTTTGGGCTTGTTGTTGTAGGTCTTTTCCTTCTCTTGTGTTTCCTGCCTAGAGAAGTTCCTTTAGCATTTGTTGTAAAGTGGTTTGGTGGTTTTGAATTCTCTTAGCTTTTGCTTGTCTTTAAAGGCTTTAATTTCTCTGTCGAATCTGAATGAAATTCTTGCTGGGTAGAGTAGTCTTGGTTGTAGGTTTTTCCCTTTCATCACTTTAAATATGTCTTGCCACTCGCTTCTGGTTTGCAGAGTTTCTGCTGAAAGATCAGCTGTTAACCTTATGGGGATTCCCTTGTATGTTATTTGTTGTTTTTCCCTTGCTGCTTTTAATATTTTTTCTTTGTATTTAATTATTGATAGTTTGATTAATATGTGTCTTGGTGTGTTTCTCCTTGGATTTATCCTGTATGGGACTCTCTGCACCTCCTGGACTTGATTAACTATTTCCTTTCCCTAATTAGGGAAGTTTTCAACTATAATCTCTTCAAATATTTTTTCAGTCCCTTTCTTTTTCTCTTCTTCTTCTGGGACCCCTATAATTCGAATGTTGTTGCGTGTAATGTTGTCCCTGAGGTCTCTAAGACTGTCCTCAATTCTTTTCATTCTTTTCTCTTTATTCTGCTCTGCGTAGTTATTTCCACTATTTTATCTTCCAGGTCACTTGGCCGTTCTTCTGCCTCAGTTATTCTGCTATTGATTCCTTCTAGAGAATTTTAAATTTCATTTATTGTGTTGTTCATCATTGTTTGTTTGCTCTTTAGTTCTTCTAGCTCCCTGTAAATGTTTCTCGTATTTTCTCCATTCTATTTCCAAGATTTTGGATCATCTTTACTATCATTACTCTGAATTCTTTTTCAGGTAGACTGCCTCTTTCCTCTTCATTTGTTTGGTCTGGAGAATTTTTACCTTGTTCCTTCACCTGCTGTGTGTTTCTCTGTCTTCTCATTTTCCTTAACTTACTGTGTTTGGGGTCTCCTTTCTGTAGGCAGCAGGTTCATACATCCCATTGCTTTTGGTGTCTGCCCCCAGTGGCTAAGGTTGGTTCAGTGAGTTGTGTAGGCTTCCTGATGGAGGGGTCTAGTGCCTGTGTTCTGGTGGATGAGGCTGGATCTTGTCTTTCTTGTGGGCTGGACCTCGTCCGGTGGTGTGTGTTTGGGTGTCTGTGACCTTTGTATGATTTTAGGCAGCCTCTCTGCTAATGGGTGGGGTTGTGTTCCTGTCTTGCTAGTTGTTTGGCATGGGGTGTCCTGTGCTGTAGCTTGCTGGTTGTTGAGTGGAGTAGGGTCTTAGTGTTGAGATGGAGATCTCTGGGAGAGCTTTTGCTGTTTGATATTACGTGGAGCCAGGAGGTCTCTGGTGGACCAGTGTCCTGAACTTGGCTCTCCCACCTCTGAGGCAGAGGCCTGACAGCGGGCCAGAGCACCAAGACCCTGTCAGCCACACATCTCAGGAGAAAAGGGAGAAAAAAAGAAAGAAAAAAAAAATAAAAAGAAGTAAAGTTTTTAAAATAAAAATTAAAAATAAATTATTAAAAATTAAAAAAAGTAATAAAAAAGAAAAAAGAAAGAAAGAAGAGAGCAACCAGACCAAAAAACTAATCCACCAATGATAACAATCTCTAATAACTACTAAAAAAAAAAGAAAATGACAGACAGAACCCTAGGACAAATGGTAAAAGCAAAGCTATGCAGACAAAAGCACTCAAAGAAGTATACACATACACACTCACAAAAAAGAGAAAAGGAAATATATATATATATCTATATATTTAAAAAAAGGAAGAGAGCAACCAAATCAATAAATCAATCTACCAATGATAATAAACTCTAAATACAAAACTATGATAAACACAAAACCAGAAACCAGTCAGTCGCATACAGCAAACCCCAAGTCTACAGTTGCTCCCAAGTCCACCACCTCAATTTGGGAGGATTCGTTGTCTATTCAGGTATTCCACAGATGCAGGTACATCTAATTGATTGTGGAGATTTAATCCGCTGCTCCTGAGGCTGCTGGGAGAGATTTCCCTTTCCCTTCTTTGTTCGCACAGCTCCCGGGGTTCAGCGTTGGATTTGGCCCTGCCTCTGCGTGTAGGTCGCCTGAGGGCGTCTGTTCTTCGCTCAGACAGGACGGGGTTAAAGGAGCAGCTGCTTCGGGGGCTCTGGCTCACTCAGGCCAGGGGGGAGGGAGGGGTATGGATCCGGGGCGAGCCCGCGGCGGCAGAGGCGTCGTGACGTTGCACCAGCCCGAGGCGCGCAGTGCGTTCTCCCGGGGAAGTTGTCCCTGGATCACGGGACCCTGGCCGTGGCGGGCTGCACCGGCTCCTGGGAGGGGCGGTGTGGAGAGTGACCTGTGCTCGCACACAGGCTTCTTGGTGGCGGCAGCAGCAGCCTTAGCGTCTCCTGCCCGTCTCTGGGGTCCGCGCTGATCATCGCCGTGGCTCGCGCCCGTCTCTGGAGCTCGTTTAGGCGGCGCTCTGAATCCTCTCTCCTCGCGCACCAGGAAACAAAGAGGCAAGAAAAAGTCTCTTGCCTCTTCGGCAGCTGCAGACCTTTTCCCGGACTCCCTCCCGGCTAGCCGTGTCGCACTAGTCCCTTCAGGCTGTGTTCACGCCGCCAACCCCAGTCCTCTCCCTGCGATCCGACCGAAGCCCGAGCCTCAGCTCCCAGCCCCGCCCGCCCCGGTGGCTGAGCAGACAAGCCTCTCGGGCTGGTGAGTGCTGCTTGGCGCCGAGCCTCTGTGCGGGAATCTCTCCACTTTGCCCTCCGCACCCCTGTGGCTGCGCTCTCCTCCGTGGCTCCGAAGCTCCCCGCTCCGCCACCCGCAGTCTCCGCCCGCAAAGGGGCTTCCTAGTGTGTGGAAACCTTTCCTCCTTCACGGCTCCCTCCCACTGGTGCAGGTCCCGTCCCTATTCTTTTGTCTCTGTTGTTTCTCTTTTCTTTTGTTCTACCCAGGTACGTGGGGGAGCTTCATGCTTTTTGGGAGGTCTGAGGTCTTCTGCCAGCGTTCAGTGGGTGTTCTGTAGGAGTTGTTCCACATGTAGATGTATTTCTGATGTATTTGTGGGGAGGAAGGTGATCTCCACGTCTTACTCCTCCGCCATCTTGAAGGTCTCCCATATATCACTCCTCAACCATACCTGATGACAGGTGTGTGTGCTTGGTGTGGGGAGATGATTTTAAACTTAGAAGTCAATAAAAGTATTAGTAGAGAGTAAATGTACTGCATATAACTCAAACTCTCTACACATACACACTCATATGCTCAGATATAATCACAATGCTCAGATAAGCAGTAGTATAATCCTAGTACTAAATACAAATTTCTGCAACTAGAAAATTTTAGTGAAATTCATAGTATTGGATAAGAGAACATGTTTTCATCCCACGTATGTCCAGAGCTTGATTCCATGTGATTTGTGGTTGCTTAACTGTCTCCACACTTGTTCACATCTACATTAAAAGAGGTCCTTTGTTGTATCAGAGCTAAGAAACTCATTATACAGATTTCTGTGTGGGTTCACAATTATACAACATTCATAATGTAAGTCTAAGATTTTTCATCATTTTGTTTTGATAGTTCTAGTTGCTGCACCTCCTAATTTGCTACTGTACATAACATTAAAATTCTGACATTTAAACAAGTTTACACTCCTTCAGTGAGCACTGTAATATTCCCTTTGACTTCAAATAGCTTCTTTCTCTACCTCATTATTGGGTGGTACATGACCACCTTAGTTGTCCAGCCCAGCCCAGCGTTTTTTCTCTGTCTCTGCTCTTTCTCTTTCTTAGTCTAAGGCTCTCAGTTGGCCCTTTCTGTAAGGCACTAAGTGTCCTTCTAAAAGATAAAGAGGCTGCTTCTAAAACTCTAAAATGACAAATGAGTATTACACTTGGGCTGCAGTTCTTAGAGCCTGGGTTGGCCTCAGAGTAGAGCTGCTCTGGCCAGAGGCTCCAGAGTAGGGAATTATGGGAGATCGAGAGCTAAAGCCTGGATCAGGCCAACTGGCCTTTTCTGCTGAGGTATGAAGGGCCTGGGAAGTAAAACAGAGCAGGCCAGGAAAGGCGGACACTAGGACACAACAAGCTGACTTGGAATAGGAAGTGGAGAGCAGAGCCTAGAGACTGCCTCTAAGGGGCTGTAGCCACTAGACCTTTCCATAGGATACCTGCAGACTTGCTCAGGGGTGGAAGGGGGCCATTGAGGGGACTGAGACTTCCTGGACACCAGCTTTAAGTGAGGGATGCCTGCAAAAATGTGTTTCCATTGAGCCAGTCACTGACAACAAGACACTTTCTACGTTGAACTACCAAACATCCTTCATTCCTGTGCCAGTGTAGAAATTCCCCACTGTACCATCAACATCTGGCTCTCCAGGGCTCTCTCGCTGGGTGTTATTTTGTGTTTGTGCTTGTCCTATATCTCAGGGCCCGTGGTCTGCTCGTGGACCAGTGAGGTTCAGATATAGTTCAGTAGAGAACTGAGAAAGGATTTTTAAAAATCATTATCAATGAACCAAAACCAGGGTGGAGGAAATATTCAAGGCATGTTAGATTTCATGGTTTTAGATAATGAGAACTTAGTTTCAACCCTTTGAGGATTTGTGAATTTTTATTTGGAAACTCTAAAGTACAGATTGGAACTCTATGGCTTCGCTTTTCTCTGACAGAAGTGAGGCCACGACATGATCTAACAATTCGTCTACTCATTTCTAGTCAGGAGGTCTTTTATGAGAAGTATGTCATTTTCATAAAAGTCTCACCCCTCAACCTCATGTTCTATTTTACAAAGAGAATAAAAACCATTTAACATTTATTTTATGCAACAAATATTTATTGAACACCAACTATATGTCACGATCTGTGTTACATGCGAGGATACAGTGGTTGAAAGACACAGGTAAGTAGGCACCTGTAGTAAATATGACCCAGTCCTGACTAATTAGACATAAAGAAACCTCTAAAGGGCTTCTGGGAGAGATGACCTCCCCTGCCAAAGGGCAAGGACACTACAAAAGAAAAGTTCTTGGAATCCCTTCCCCTTGTCCCTGCTTTCGATTCTATTGTTTGAAGTCAGATGTCTGTGAGGATAAGATGGGGTCCATTTTTCAACCAGTAGAGACAATATGGAGGATGAAAGTCAATACACTTATTGTGGTGAACCAGAAGGATGGAAGAACCTGGGTCTATGTGAATATATTGAGTTGCTGAACTAACCATCCCAAGGACAGGCATTTAATGTTCTTATGATTTAAGCCACTGATAGTTAGGTTTTCTGTTACTTGCATCCAGAAGCATCTTGACTGACAAAATGTCATGGGGGAGCTTAGGAAGGATGCCTACTTCAACCTTCTTAGAGAAGTAGTATCTCTGATGGAACCTGAGAATCTACTAGGAGATTGGTATTCCAAGGAGGGCCAGGTCTGAGGGCGAAGGATGTGCCAGGCAGGAGTAGCAGCACACAGAGGGGTTCAGAGGGAGAGTAAGTGTGAGGAACTTCAAGTAATTAGTGTGAAAGGAAAAAAGGACATGACGGGAGCCTTCCAGAGTGATCATGTCACTCTTCTCTTCAAATCTCTGCAAGCGCTCCCCGGTTCCCTCTTAGCAGAAGCCAGAACTCTTGGAATGAGTTTTAAGATCTCATGGTCTGGCTCTAGACACTGCTTGGGCTTCACCTCCTGCTATTCTCCCCTCACTCCTTCTTCTTAATCCACAAGGACCTAATTTCTCTCCCTCAAACATCCTTAGCTTGATCCTGCTTCAAGGCCTTTGCACCTGCTGTTCCGTCCACCAGGAATGCTCTGTCCACACATATCTGCGTAGCTTGCTCTCCCTTGCTTTTTTCAGTCCTTTGCTGAAGTATCACCTTTCCAGGAAAGCTGCCTCTGGCCACTCTATGTACAGTAGCAACTCCCAATTACCTCTGCCAGCACTCCAGATCCCCTTTATCTTGTTAACTTTTCCTCTAAAGCATGTGTCGTTATCCTATCCTATATAAGTTTACACATTTATTTATCGTCATTCTTCCCCTGTGTGAGCAGGAACTTGTCTGTTTTGTTTTGCAGTATATCTGTAGAACCCAGATAAACTGTTTCACTGCTGTATCCCTAGCACTCCAGCCCTTATCAGAGGCTCAAAGCAAATATTTATTGATAAAATGCGTGAATGAATAAGGATAAACCAAATTCTCTAGGTTTTTGCATGCTATGGTAAAGACACATTAACTACCTTAACTTGCCCCTTTCCTAGGCATTTCCAAACTTTAACCAACTCTTCTTTAATCCTTTCCTTCTGAGAGGATTGTAAGGAGTTGTGGGCATGAAGATAGAGAGGTAGGCAGATCACAGCATATACTATGGTTGCATAAGGGAGCTCAGGTTTTATACTGAAAGGTTTTATAGCAAGAGAGTGACGTTTATCAATTCACATTTTTGAAAGGTAACATTTCCTTCAGGGTAGAGAATAAGTTTGGAGTGGATACAAGTGTAGAAAAGGAGACCCATGAGGAAGCTATTGCAATAATACAAGTGAGAAATTATTAGGGTCTTAACTAAATAAGGGGCATCTGGGATTGAGAAAAGGATGTTGATTGAGACCTGATTGTGAGGGAAATGATAAAGGATTTAGTGTAAGATTAGATGAGAGGGTATGAAATACAGGGCAAACTCTGAAATGCCCCCAACTTTGGGTCCTGGGGACCTAGCTGACAGTTCATCAGGATGGGCAGGTGGCAAGCAGAAGTGGAGATCCAGGAAGTGACACAGTGAGCTTGATTTCAGACATGCTGAGTCTGAGGTATCTGCAGAGATATTCTCAGGCAGCTGGATACGTCAATCTATACAACTCACAAAGTATCAACCACTAATATCTAATGGGTGCGCAGAGGAAAAAGAATTGCTGAGAGGCTAAAAGGAGAGCTTCATAAAATGAAGATGGAAAAGTGGGCAAAGTGCTGCATGATGAATACCAAAAAGATATTACTGTACTTGACAACCCTAAGAACCTTGATGACATTTGATGGAAACATTTCAATAGACTTACAAGGACGGAAGCCAGATTCCACTTGGTTGAAGAATAGGAACAGTAATAGCTAACATTTTCTACTTATTTATTGAGTGCCAGGCCCTTTCCTCTGTCCTCTTTGAGTATAAGTGCATTTAATCCCCACAACTGCTCTGTGAGGTCAGTCGTGCTATCAGAATCACCCCCATTTTTCTGATGAGGAAATGAAGCGCAGAGATAGTGATTTACGAACATCACACAGATTAAGAAAAGTAGCAGAATTTTAGGATTTGAACCGGGCCGTTTGTGCTCAGAGCCCATCTTAACCGCTATGCTCCACTGTTCTCTGATGAATGAAAAATAAGGAAACGGAGGCAATAGGTACAGGGGTTTCTTCGAAATATTTGAAATGAAGGAAAACAGAGACAGAAAATGTTAGCTAAAGAAGAAGGTAGGGTCGAAGGGTACAAGATGCCGTGCAGAGAGTATGAGCTTTGAAATCGGAAAAAGGCCACTCCACCTCCTGCTTGTACTGTTATTGCAAGAAATTAACCCTTATTCATGTTCTTCATGTATAAAATGGAAATAATTACAATGAAACATTAGAAATGTTGCAAGGGTTAACTGAACAATAAATACAATGTTCCTAACATAGCTCTAGATATACAGTAGCTGCAAAGAAAAAATATGCATTTCCTTCTTTCCCCACACAGCCAGCCAAGGGGCTGGTGCCCTGCCAATCACAACACCCGCTGATTTCACAGAGGTTGTCATGGTTTCCTCCTACTTGGCCACGAGCTCTTCTAATTCTACTAAAAGCATTCCTTTTTTTCCCAGACTCTTCACCTCTCACTGCTATCTCTTTCATGCCAGCATCTTATCACTCTGGGAAAGCTGAGGGCCCACTAGCTGACTGACGGTGTCTGTCTCAAATGGCAGGCTGCGTTCATGGTTCCAATTTTTCACCCACTTTGTGTCTGTGCCCTTTGCCATGGCTGGCCGTGCGATTGCCTTTGGCTAATGGGATGCTGGCAAACTCAATAACAGATGAGAATTAAAAAATGAGGTTTTGTTATCACTTTTGCCCTCTTGTGCCTCTCTGCCACCGGTGTAAGAATATACACGGGCCAGCCTGCCAAGGGCTGAGAGACACATGGAGGAGAGCTGGGTCACCCAAGGTGCCCCACTGCCCCATCCATCTAAATTGCTAACCTACAGACCCATAAGCTAACTAAATGCTTCATATTTAAAGCCACAGAGTTTGGGGGGGGGGGTCTGTTATCCAACACTACTTTGGCCACAAATAACTGATGAACTCTGTCAAATTTGAGCATTTTATCAACTGCCAGTAGGGTCCCAGTGAAGCTGAATTAGTTACAGTTTTTCCATTGAAAACTTCTGGCTCTGTTCTGCCATAAATGGAAGCCGGACTTTACTCAGAAAGATTGAGGCATGTTCTTGGGGCCCCATCCTGGCTTAACGGCCCCTGATGCTGCAGCGTTCTCCCTCTTCTCTCCCCCTCCCCCTCTGAGGGCTAGGTGGGAGAATTAACTCAGACTAATGGTCTTTTGCAGATCATACATTTCTACCTCTCCCAGTTCTATGATGGTTGGGTGTTAGACTTAAAATCTCAATTTCAGTGTTTTGACGACTCTCTTTTAGTAGAATGGCAGAGATTGGCACACATCCTCCTATGGAAACGTCATTAACCGGCCTCTCTTTAACCCCCCATACTCTGCGATATAAACAAATGAATAAACTCTAGAAAGCCTGGGAGCATGTCCGCAGCTCTGGCCTCCACCCGCATGAGAGCTTTCAATTGCTGCTGGGTCCTTTTGCCCTCGTATGTCTGGGAAATGATTAGAGGCTAACACAATTCTTTTCCTATGGCTGGTGCAGGATAGCTGCAGTCACAGAAGGTTCCACTGTGAGAGACAGTGAAGCCAGTGGATGAAATTACCTGCACTTCCTGACCCTCATCTAACGCATTCCAGGCGACGTGACTATCTCAGCAGTTGCCCTGGTGCTAGTGCCAGCCTTTGGTCTCCTTTGCTGTAAAGTAATATTATTTTTATACAAAGAGTATGTAATATAAAATAGGTAACATCTAACTCCGCTGTCTTTGTGAAACTCAAAATGTAGAAATTTAAGGTCAGAAAGATGTCAGAATAATAGCCTTTAAACATTGTGGCCAGTATGTGCAATTCTTGGGCATCTTTTGGGGGGTGTGGAACAGCTGGAGAATATGTATCTGTTTCACACTTCTCACACCACCCTTTACCTCTCCTGTCTGTGCTGTCATATGCCCACCTACCATTGAAATAACTCAGTAACTTAGCTTAAATATATTTGCAAACTGTGTACCTTTGTTTCTGTTATGACAGGCCTTCCTGTTAGGCTTTCTGCTATTTAAGTAATGACAGTTTTGCTTGGTAGGTGAGAAAAAAGTCATTCTTGATCTTTCTTTAAAAACTAGGTTGGGGGCTTCCCTGGTGGCGCAGTGGTTGAGAATCTGCCTGCCAATCCAGGGGACACGGGTTCGAGCCCTGGTCTGGGAAGATCCCACATGCCGCGGAGCAACTGGGCCCGTGAGCCACAACTACTGAGCCTGCGTGTCTGGAGCCTGTGCTCCGCAACAAGAGAGGCCGCGATAGTGAGAGGCCCGCGCACCGCAATGAAGAGTGGCCCCCACTCGCTGCAACTAGAGAAAGCCCTTGCACAGAAAAGAAGACCCAACACAGCTAAAAATAAATAAATTAATTAATTAATTAAAAAAAAAAAACTAGGTTAATATCTCCTAGGTTAACAGAAATTTTGAGGCTACCATACTTACTTGGAGATTGTTTTGGAAAGGAAAATGGCATTCGTATAAAATGCCCTTAAAAACAATAGGAAAATTCTTAGACTAAAGACTGAATATTATTCCAATCTCAAAGACTAAAACTTAAAGTTGGAAGCTCACACACACACACACACACACGCACACACACACACACACACACACACACACAGGACCAGTCTGATGTGTCCTAAATCTTCTTGGCCTGTCCCTAAGTAGAATCCCAGTATACTGGGGTTGAAGACAGGCCAAGATCAAGATCAAGAGCTAAGTTTTGGTTTTTAATTTTTTCCTTGAATCTCTTTATCCTTCTTCCTGCGTTTCACTTACAAGGAGGTGAATACAGTAACGAGTAACCTATATTCTTTATTTTCTTGGTTGCTTACAGTGTGATTCCCCTTCTGTCAGCCCCCTTCCCTTTTTCTTGCTCTCTTTCTTCCCCTCCCTTAAACAAAGGCGTTTCCTCCCGGAGAACTGCCTCTGCTACGGTTGCAGTTCCTCTCTTCGCCTTGCCTTCTGGAATGTTTTATGAAATGCCAGACAAGATGACTCAGGGAGAACAGGGAAAAAAATCCTGTGAGTCCCTTGGTCTCACATCGCGTATGGAATAGAATACTATTTAGGAGAATTCACTTTGCCAAAGTAACTAGAATAAGATGCTGATAATATTTTCCACTATCAGGTGCAATACCACGAGGACACGTAAATGATGGATGTGAGCGTGAAATGTCCCTGATGGCTGAACTCATGGAAGGAACGTGGACATGAGGTGTCACAGGCTGGCTAGAAGCTCTGTGCACATTTAGACACAAAAAATAATGTGAACTTGGTCTAAGGAATGAGACCAAATGAGGAGCTACAGAATTCAGAGACGTGTGCTTTTCATTTAGTGCAAACGTGCCCTTGAGTTCTCTCAGTGTAATTTGACGTGTACCGTTCAGTATTTGAAGTTTTGCCTCTGTTTCAAAGAATCCTCAAGGATGGAAACTCAACAATTCCAGAAATCCCTTGATCTCAGTCTTCCCGTTTTCATGCTGCAGAAACATTTCCTTCTTGGGTGGAGACACAAAGAGGACCAGGAACAGGGAGGTCTGGGGTTGGAGGGACGGGTGAAGAAAGATGAAAGATGAGGAAAGCAAGTCTCCATAAATAGGCCTTGTTTTTGCCAGACTTTTCACTAGGAAGTGAAAAATCACTAGGAAGTGACTTTTATTTTATTTTACTTTACTTTTACTGTATATTGAAGCTGACTTCATGGCTAGAGAAAAATAATTTAATGGTTAGTTATGTCAAAATTTCACACTTTAATTTCCTTTTGTCATAACTGCTAAGATTATATTTTTGGGAGGAGGAAGGAGCAAATTATCACTAATAATATCACTTCAAGTTATATGATGATTTTAACTTCTCAAAGTAATTTTATTATTGACAATCTTATTTTATCCTTTGTAAACCAGAAATATTTTCTTAATTTGCATAATGTCAAAATCCTGAAGGGAGAATCCTGGAATGAGCAGATCTGTAGGATAACCTGATTCCTTCCAAGAGGCGTTGATGTACTGTGTTCCGTGTGAGTGAAGCTGAAGTGAGGAACTTCCTTTCTAACATTCTACTTGAGGATGAAGTTCTCCATTTACTCATTCACAAAATCAGGGGGCCGGCCTAGATGTCTTCCCAGAGTATTTTCCTTTGAAATTCTGTGGTTTGGTGACACTGTAAAGACACATGTCTCTCGCCTTCCATACCAAGACAGGTATCCTTCTGTGTGGAAATATCCAGCTTCTGGAAGTTGCCAGAACACAATCAAGTTGCTGTCCTCAGGTAGAACAGCCTGTTAATACTTCAGTATATTCTTGTAGATGTGTATATTCTTGTTGTAACTATCTCAAATTCTTCATGGGTAAATCTGGAGGGAAAAAAAATAAGAAACAATCAAGAAGCCTACTTTGCCAGTTACCAGTGGGGATAAAAAGCCACAGTTAAAGCCATAATCCTTGACTGGAAGGGTAAGATCATGTCGACATTCTTGACTGACAGTTCCCAAGGAATATATGAAATTACTTGGAAAACAGGTGAGGAATACCTGTGTCAAGAGAAAATAATAAACAGTCCACGGGGGTGCAGCCTTACCAGGTGGTTCAATGAATGGATTGGTTGCCATCAATGAAATGTGCTATCACCAGGAAGATAAGCTGGGCCCTTCAGGTCTAGGCATATAGCTCACTCGTTAGGGGAAGTCAGAGCCTTCAAGCTCTTTGGACACAGAGGACCCCACGGGGAGGCCCAGCTAAGAGCACAGGATGGAGGGTGTATGCTGTTGTTCTTCTGATGACCCTGCATCCCTTAGCTCTCATTCCTTATTAAGAGGTGAAGAAACAGAAGCTCAGAGAAGTCATATAAATGGTTTACCAAAAGATGTTTACTAATTAATGACCAAATTGTGACTCGCAGGCAGAGGCTGGTTTGAAAGCTTTAAAACAGACGGTGGCAGGGCCCATCTAAGTACTTAGATGGAACTCTTTACACTTCAAGGACACTTTTAAAGCTCTTTTTCCCCTCTGCTCTATATTAAACTTAACTTCACATCCAGGTGGCTAAGTGGCTTACCTTAAATCTATTGACACTATTTCTCATCAGTTCAAATCATGCAAATTGCCTGGAAGAGGAAGGCCATGGACTTACTGGAGAATAGATGGGCTAAAGAGGAATAACACGGGTTTCGAATCAGCCTTGAGGCTGAATCTTGACTCCACTGTTCACATGGGTGAGACATTTAAACTTCCAAAACCTCTCCTTTCTCATAATGGAAATAATAATACACTATAGGGCTGTAGTATGGTTAAAGAAGTATAGGAAAGATGTAGCACAATGCCTGGCAGATAATAAACAGTAGGGAACTCTCATTGTGATAAATGCTAAATCTGATTACCTATCAAATTAGAGACAAAAACTGGGTTCGACAAACTTTTCCTATAAAGGGCAAAATAGTCAATATTTTAGGGTTTTCAGACCAAACGGTTTCTGCAATAACTACTCAAACTTTCTTGCTGTAGCACAAAAGTAGCCAGACAACAAAGAAATGAATGTGTGTGACTGCGTGCCAGTAAAACCTTATTTAAAAAATGGGAGGTACACCAGATTTGGCTCATGGGTATAGTTTGCCCACCCCTGAGGTTAAGTGGTAAATAGATTAATTGTAAGAACATAAATATCTCAATATAATTGTTGGACTGTGTCTAACGGTCTCTAAATGAAATATATCCAGAGTTAAAGTGCATGTAACTTGACCTCCACAGGTAAGGCCCAAGGGTCTGGGTTGGAAGGCAAGCCTCGTGAACTGTACATCACTTCCCTCGCGAGTCGTCCTTTGTGTGGGATGGCATTTACCATTTTACGTCTGTTAATCATTTTTGTTGACTAACTGCAAATGGATTCAGCTGTTCAAATCACATGCTTGGGTATACCAGGAAAATCTGGGATTCGGGAGATCAGTTTACATGGCATTTCATAACAAACTGAAATCCATTACTGAACTGCCGCATAAATTTTCCAGTTAAGGGAGTCTTTGGGAATTTGAAGCTTTTCTGACTGAATGCACAATTTGGCAGACCCTGCCTTGTTTGAAACCATGAAAGCCTGAGATATTTAAGTGATGCAGTGCAATTAATAAAGTTCTATTAATCTTTCTGAGTTTTGTCCAAAGCTTTTAATAACTCGGTTCTATTTTTTCTGATCACTTTATCTTCTGTTCCTATGGGAAGTTTTTGGGCTATCGATTATAATTTGATGTGATCAAACTGAATTCTATTTCAACTGTGGAGGGAAAACATTGAATTGAAACACAATGCAATCAATTTTATATGTACAAACAGCTTAAAAGAACGAAGTAATATCTAAAAATAACTATGCTTCGTCATTAACCAATTTAAATGAACAGTTTTATTAAATTGGTGTCTCATACTCAAATCTCAACCTCATGGAATGGGAACTATGGCATTGAGTTCTCAGGGGTTTCTGTACTTGGGGGAAACTACTTGGTTTCTCTGCTCCAGAGTGAAATGTGATTGCCCCTGAAATGCTGAGTTTTCTTGCCAGAAAGGCATTCTCACATCCAGAAAAATAAAATATTCCCTATGATCAGCCATAAGCTAAATTGCTCACTTTGGAACGTTAGTTTGCTTATAAAATCTCCCTTTTTCTGCTTTATATCATAATCCAAAAGTTTCATTAGTTTGTCTTTGTTATCACCTTATGTTACCTCAATTCATCTCACTTCTGACACTGGCTACCTGGAGTTACGTCACATCCCACACGTTAAGATCTCAGTCCCACAAGACTGCCCCCAATTTCACTTCAGATGCCAATCACAGGTCCAGGTTGTTAAGACCCACTGGTGATAAAATCAAAGATTCCCACCTCCCCCTCCCCCCCCCCACTTCCAGTTAGGTTCCGTTAATTTGCTAGAGCACCTCACAGAACTCAGGAAAACAGTTTACTTCCTAGATTACCAGTTTATTATAAAAAGATATAACCCAGAAGCAGCCAGAAAGAAGATATGTGTGTGGGTAGGTAGGCGGAAAGGAGCACGGAGCTTCCATGGTCTCCCTGGGTGCTGCCTTCCCAGCATCTCCACGTGTTCACAACCAGCAAGCTCTCCAGACCCTGTCGTTTAGGATTTTTATATACGATTCATTACATAGACATGATTGATTAAATCATTGACCAATGGTAATTGATTCAAACTCCATCTCCTTTCCCGTCCTCAGAGGTCAGAGGGTGGGGCTGAAATCTCTAACCCTCTTAGTTACAGGGTTTGTTCCCCTGGCAACCAATCCCCCTCCTCCGGTTATCGAGGAGCTTTCCAAAAATCACCTCATTAATATAAACTCAGGTGTGGTTGAAAACAAGAGACACGCATTTCACTTTTATTACTCTGGATCCATTTCAGGAACTGGAAACAAAGTTTAAATATTATAACAAAAGATGGCTTTCTGGCTTTTATCACTTGGTGAATTACAAGGAATGTAGGAGCCGTGTGTCAGGAGCCATGGATGAGGACCAAAGTATGCATGTCTTATTATAAATCAAAACATCTCAGGTATTTTTCTATATTATAGTAAAAATACTACTCACTGAGTTTAAATCAGCTAACAAGACTTAAACATCAGGACATAAATTAGGAGTTTGGGATTAAAATATACACACTACTATATATAAAACAGGAAACCAACAAGGGACCTACTGTACAGCCCAGGGAGCTGTACTCAATATCTTATGATAACCTATAATGAAAGAGACTGTTAAAAAAGAGTTTATATATATATACACACATATATATGTATGTATAGTATAACTGAATCATTTTGCTGTACAACTGAAAATAACACAACATTGTAAATTTTAAATTTACATTGTAAATTGTAAACTGTATTTCAATAAAAAAATTTTTAATGGAAAAAAATTAAACGAAGACTTAAACATCAGTAAATTGTACATAAATATCCTGATTTATTGCTGTCTTGGAAAATTACGATGTCAAGAATGTTGGGATGGCCTTCCTTCTTGTGGTTTTTAAGGGCGCAGGTTTGTTTCACTGCTGGGGGGGCGGGGGGAGGCCTTTGGTTCTGGGGATGGTCTAGTTTTTGTGCTCAACTTGTACTGCAAAAAAAAAAGTGGCAGTCTTTGAGTAGAATCTCTGTGGGACTTTGTGATGTCTTGCTGTCATTAGTTTTCTTTTGCAATGAGGGACTGGGGTTCTCTCTTCTCCTGCAGACATGAGATTTGACGGCACACTTGTTACTTTGGCATCCGAGGTGACAAGAGATTCCACTGCAGCAAGCAGGAATCGGGGCAGGGAAATGTGGGGGCTCATTAGTGGCCAAAGACACTACTGTATAGCACATTCTTGGGTGGGTTACACCTTACACCTGCAGTTCCACAAACCATTGAGAGTGGTTTTTGTTTCTAACGAGAACTCCACAAAACCCCACAAGGAACTATTCGTTATGATTCTTTTTTTAATTTATAGTTTGATGCAACTTGAGAAATATTGGGTACTTATGTTCAATTTTACATTACCTCATCCATCTCTGATCAAAGGATTTCTTAAGGGCCACAAACAATTTACATTGCAAAAGAGTACGTGATACATGGTATAAATATATTAATTATTATTATTGTCATTACTATTTTAGCATTATTCTGCATTTTTAAAAGAACAGGGTGTTTGTAAACCTTCAGTCCTCAATGTAATTCTTGTATTCAGAATGTTAACAAAAAGAAAATCACTATAACATGGACTGTAGAGATTAAATATTAAATTTTATAATAGAATCTTTTAGTGCTTTTTGGGTGAAGACAAGACAGTTTCAAGTCCTTATTTCTTTTGAGGTAAATTCTTACAAAGAACAGTACTGAATGCTTGAGGTTATTTAATCAACACTTACACAAATTTTGTATATTTAAGGACAGACTTTGCCAAAACCATGCTCATTAAGGTAGAGTTACCATCATCACAGGATGAAAGAATTTGGTAGCCTTTAAAAAGTTGAGAATGCCAGTGGTATTGCTTCTGCAGGCAGTTCTGCTTTTAGCACTCTGACCCATTAAACACCCTAGCAGCCTGCTGACAGACTGTCGAATAGAATTTCCTTTTCAAATTTCCATCCTAGCCAGCTAAATAATATGAAAGCTATTTGTCATGCCACATAGATCAAACACGAACTTGCAAAATAAATTACCTTTGAGGTTATTTGCAGACAAATATGATCCTGGAAAAAATGTGTATATGGAAAGATAATGCAAGTCAGTGAAAGAAATAGCTGATATCCAGAGTGAAGAACAAGTATTAAAAAGTTTTCCAAGTTGGAAAAAGTGAATAATTAAAAAAGCCTTTACTTTCCATTAACTCTCTTTTAAGGGCAAGAACTGTGTGGAGATATAAGCGAAGCTGCTGTTTTGTAGTCTAGCATCTGATTTTGTTGCTCACGCTTTGACAAATAAGAAGATGAGATCATTTTTTCTGCCGAGGCCAGGTGTTTCTGTGGTTATACCTGGTTCTGAGGTTTCCTTAAAGAATAGAAAAATTAATATCAACCATCCATACAATTAAGGTTGTTATGAAGTACATATGTGTATGTTATGATTGCGTGGATGTGTGTGCAATTAATTCTGCAAACAGAATTTTTAAAGTTGAAACATGAGGCTTTTGCTGTGCAGATTACGAAACATTTTCCCAGAAATTAGTGCAATAGTTTTGTGCATGCGTGCTTGTGTGAGGCAGAGAGTTCCTTGAATGCCAGAACAGTGTTCATTTGTCTTTGGATCTCAAGCACCAATAGAGTGGCTGCCTAGTAGATGTTCAATAGATCTTCCTGATAAATAAATCCTGCGACCAGAAACTGCCGGTGAGGGACCATACGATAAGTGAATGGGTGTCAGCTAAAAAATATTATAATTCGAGGTGGCACTAGAATGGGGAAAAAATGGATTTGAAGTAAAAAATAATGAAAAGAGCTGGATTCAAGTTCTGGTCCCCATAAATTACTGCTGTATGGCCTAGAGGTGAGCATTGTGTCTTCAGTGGAAAAAAGTGGGGTGGGGAGAGGTGAGGAAGGGTTAAAAAATTACAACATAAAAAGATTAGAAGAGGATCATTGATTTTTAGGTAATTTTTTTCAGTCATTCAAAAAAATATTAAGTTCTTACTCTATGTCAGGCACTGTTGTTTATAGGTGATGGAAGGAAAGTTTCATTCTCAGGGAGCTTACATTCTAGTGATCTATTATATTATGTCATATTATGTTATACGTGAAATGTTATATTTTTCTACTTCATGCTACATAGTATGCAGTATATTTGATAATATTGTATTGATTGATATCTTAGAAAATACGTTAAATCGTGAGATATTATAATAAGCAGTATGAAGAAAAATAAATAGTCGTCAGGCAATGGTGCTGCCATTTTAGATGAGGTGATGAGGGAGGTGACCCTTGAGGAGAACGTTGAATGAGGCAGGAGAGGAAGTCATGGAAGAAATAGGTCTGGAGTATTCCAAGCAGAGCACATCTCAAATAAAAGGTCCTGAGGAACAACTCGGGTTTATTTCTTCAAGAAAAAAAATAAGAAGTCCTGTGTGATTGAGGGTGGAGAGTCAGGAAAAGAGTAGAAGGAGAGGATGACAGAGAGCGAGGCAGAGGTCAGACTATGGAAAGGCTTTTTTTTAGAGTCATCAACCCATAGATACCAGCGAAAGTAAACAGAGGAGAACGATTTTCGATGACTGAACCCTGGAGAACAGCTGAATTTGGGATTCGGCATCTGGATGAGCATACAGCCGCGGAGACTCAGGAGTGGGCGTTGAGCTGGGGAAGAATGGGGAGAACGTGCCTCTCACACAGCAAGTATTTGAAGAAGCATGAGTCACCGTCTGTGCCCAATTCCCCTGCAAGACTGAGGAAGACGAAGACTGAAACCACCCTTTGTACTCATGCCCTCCCCAGGAACAGTTTAGTGAAGTGGTGGAGACAGAAGCTGCCTGTAGCTGATTCGAAAGAGAATACAAAACAAGGACTTGGGGACAGAGAACAAAATACTCTCTCGAGAACGAGAGATGAAGAAATGGAGCTACGGAAGGATGAGCCCATGCAGTAAAGGAAGCATTTTTTTCCCCCAGGATGGGAGATATTATACCATACTTGTAAGAAAGACAGACGGATGCGACAGATGGAGCGTGTGACGGGCAGAGTGTCTGGGAGAGCAAACACAGGTGAGCCACGGTCACAGGTACGGTGGATGCTGAGGGTGAGTGGAGAATAAGAGCCATATTGTCTGTGATCTTATCAAGTTTACAGTCTCATGTTTCCAACCCTAATTGCTGCTGAAAGCACTTTGCATTAAATCGAGATGGAGCTATAACCTAATACTTTCTTGGCTCTTTTAAAGTCATACCCCATTTAAACAGCTGATAGTTGCATACCATAGAGACCAAAGACAGGGAACAGTCCCTGTTCCTCCTCTAAGTCAGTTTTTCTCATGACCAGTGGAGTATTGATAAATATTTAACCACCAACCCTCTGGAGGGAAAAACACCCTAATTTGCAGTAATTGCCAATTATTGTAGTGTCAATACTGTTGCCATGGTCAATTTCAAGTTACTAACTATGGAACAACCAGCTTGCAGCATTCTGAAATATTTCACAAGCAGCTCTGACAAGTCAGTAGAAGCTGGGTGCAGCATTCCACCCATCAGTCACAACTTCAAATTTACAATCCCTCCATGACTCTAAGCTTCCTGAAGATAAGAAATGTGTCTGGTCCACTTTCTATCTCCTTAAGCACTAAGCACATTGATTTATGTAGTAGAGCCACACACCAAATATTTGGGGAAGGAAAGAAGAAAGGGCAGATACTCTGATCAATAGCTGAGATAAATGTCATCTGTGAGCCACTCTGCTTAGAACACACCTCCCCATTCTACCTACCTGGCTCTTTGCCTCACATGTCTTATCTTAAATGTTGCCTCGATAGAAATGCCTTTCTACTGATTCTATCCAAGCAGTCCCTGCAGTTATTTCATAACTCTGCATTCTGATGCTTTTTTTCATAGTACTCATTGTGATCTATCATTTTCCACAATTGATTTCCTTCCCAATTTACCCCACCATACTATAATTCCCAAACAAGACGGGACCATGTTTATTGTATTTCCAGTGCGTAACTAGCAGCCTGAATGGGGCCTGACTCATACGACACACTGAATAAAAATATACTTTGAACAAATACGTGATTTTACATGATTTATTAGTAAAAAGCAAGCTATTTAACCAAATGCTAATCTTATTGGTAAATTATTTTGATATCTACAATACCATTAGGATACTTCGTTTTGCATTTTTCTTCTTTGTCACTTATCAGAGTAGGAAGTTAGTGTTACTAAAATGTTCATCAACTTTGTTTCCTACACAAAGATGTCACTGTCATTTGGAAACTGTAATTTTACATGGTTTTATATTCAAGAATGTTGTTTATGTTCTCTCTGCTTTTCATCTAAATTTACATACACACACTAACAGCCATACATGTATTAAAGATGGAAGCAAGTACCAGTAGACAAAAGTTTGGACTCATCCTGCTAAAAATCATGAGGGAGTATAAATTTCTATATAGAAGTAAAATACCAAAGACTCCTTTCCTGTTATATCTACAGTCCTCAAGCCTGTCTTATATCACAGAGTGTTGCTTACCTGCTTCTATGCCCTTTGCTTATGCTGTTTGCTCTGCCCTTTGCTCAGGTTGTTTGCTTTGAACCATCCTCCTCGTCGCAGTCTCCACTCATCAAAATTCTATTATCCAACAGATTTCATCTCTGCTTCTCTCTCTAACCATGAAGTGTTTCTCATTTTCATATATCACTCCTTAAAGAGACATTTGCTGAGACTGCTGCATCTCTGGCACTAAGCAAGTACTAGGTACTCGGAGATAAATAAGATACAGCCCTGCCATGCGGAGCTGACTGTGTAGCTGGGGAGTCAGACCAGCAAGCCTAGTGGGCTTCACACAGGGTCAAATGCGAGGCTCTGGTCCAGAATGAGCTGTCAGAGAATGCTTCCTAGAAAAGAGTGCCTCTCCAGAGTTACAGTCACGCTAGATGGATTTCCTCTTCATTCAGGTCCCATAGGATGTTTCTTTTTCTTATGGCATTTGTAGAGTTCCTTATTTTATTATAGACATTATGGGCATTTTTATATATTACGGATGTATAAAATATCCTTATATTTTTATATGCGTGTGTATTTATTGTCACAATCGAGTTTGTTTCTCATTCATGTCAATTAATTATTTGTCAGGTGGCCAACAAGGTGATTCAGGGACCCAGGCCCCTTCCACATATTGGCTGCTCCAAATAGTCCGTTGGCTACTCTGAGTCTGGCGTGGAGATGAGGGGAGAGAGATCACCAGCAGAGAATCTCAGGACAAGTTCAGAGGCCACGTGCAATGCTATATACATTCAATTGGCCAGAGGTAGGCACATGGCCCCAAGTAATTTGTACCTATTATCAAACTGTGAACTTGGTAAGGCTACTAATGTATAATGTAACTGCAATACACTTCAAAATACATTTATTTACAATAACTTGAGCATTTTTTCCTCTGGAAAAGAAGTTCAGAAAGTTTCATAATATACTTTTCAATAACGTTCTTGTGCACCATTTAATCTACACACCTGGCAGATGATCTTCAGTACCTTCCATGCCGGGGAGTGAGGCATCCAAGAGACATTTCTTCCTTGTGTTAAATGTGCAGCCAGGCCCAGCGCTAGCTGTGGGTCACCAGAAGGCTTGCCTGTTGAACATAACTCTTTCTGTCTGCTGGTTTGTAAACCGAATTCAGCATTGTGAAGTGAGATTTTTTTTCCAGAATTTTATGGCATGTGGTATTTTTCAAAGCATTCATCTAAAAGAAACCTAGCTAAAAACTACCTATGATAATACCTCCATGTCTCCCAGTTTTTGCCTTTAAAATCAAATGCATTTGTGTTACCATGCCCCCTAGGTAGAGACTGTCCCCGGGTACATTCCAGTAATACAGAGAAGGCCAGTGACAGCTGAAGGACTATTTTTTCCTAAACAACTGTGTAAATTGAGAATGGGCATAACCTCTAAAAAGTGGGTAACCGTGTTATTTATCATCTTGTAAGACTGTGTAAATTAACATCAAGCCAGCTTATCAGCACAGTCAGCAGGAATTACACAGTGTGAATTTGATAAATATGGAACAGACACGTGAGGTAGAGAAGATCAACGTGTGCAATTAAAATAGTAACAGAGAATCATTTGCAGCTCTAATCCAGGAAACTTCACACATTCATTAGGCAAGGCGGTCTAATGGAAGAAATAGGTGTGAGAGTGCATAGCTTTCCGTTCCATTCAACTGTTTATAACCTGTGATCCTAAGGAAATCATTTAATAAATTCTCATCTAGACAGAGGTCTAAAACACGTACTGTAATCATTAATTATAAGGATGTAAATTTACCTGCAACAGTACCTGATACAGGGAAGCCTCCTGAAGGAGCTATCGTCCAACTTAACTAATTTTATTTATTTATTTATTTATTTTTATACATCTTTATTGGAGTATAATTGTTTTACAATGTTGTGTTAGCTTCTGCTATACAACAAAGTGAATCAAAGTATATACACATACACACACACACACAAATGCAGACATTTTTGAAGAAAAGATATCTCCTATGAACTCCAATACCAAAGAATGACCATTATAAGATTTTGTTGTATTTGGCATATATTGTATGTATGTATGCATCTCAATATTTTATAAGTGGCAATATTTCAAAATATATTTTAAATAAATGTGGGCATCGTATAGTTCTGTATGCTTATTTTTTAACTTAACATTAAGAATTTTCCGACTTTTCAAACATGATTTAGTTGAAAACAAAACTTAGAGCACATCAAATAAAGTTCTTTTGTCAGCCACAAATACTGAATTAACATAGCAAATATAAAATTAAAGGAAAGATATGCATGAACATACAAGATCAGAGGGACTCAGGACAAGAAGAAGAAATAATATTCAAAATATTTAAAAACCTGAATGGCATGGGACACTGTATCTTTCAGAATCCACGTCAGCCATGGAGCTGCTGGGCTAGGTATTACACCGTTATTTGCTCAATTTGGGGGCCATCCACGGGGTCCTGGAGGAAAGGCTGAGTTAGGGGGGAAATGAAGGACTCTCAAGGGCAATGGCTGTTCACAAACAAGTACGGAAGTGTCAGGGAGGGGGAAATTTCCCCCTACCTTTCTTGAGTTCTTTTGGCTGGTGTAATAATTAAATTGACACAAGACTGATCAAAAGGAGAAAAAAATTTAATTTGCTCACATGGAGGTCTCAGAGAAATAAGACCCCAAAAGTGGCCAAAGCAGGCAGCTTTTATACTTTTTAGATGAAAAAACAATAAATTTGTGAGGAATTGACTGGACAAAGAAACTTAGGGTCCTTAATTAATAAAGAATCTAAACAAGAGTTTGGGCTTGGAATAGTAAATTAGTAAAGAAGTAACAAAGTATGTTTATGTAGGCTTCTTGGCCCCAAATTCCTTATCTCTGGCAACAAGGGTATGGGAGATTTGTTTCCTGCTCTCAGGGACACAGCAAGGAGGGTCAAAGTGTCCCTCTTGCATTGGCTGTTTCTTAAGTCATCTTAATTCAAAATAATCGATATACTGCTTTTGCATGTTTTGGGCTGGCCTGCCCTAAGCCCCAACAGAAGTAATTAAATATTTTGACAACCAGAAAGCAGAACAGTAGACCCAGCATGGTCTCATCCACGGCAGGAGCCAGGCAATCTAGGGGAACCTTAAGGACCTGCAATGAAATGAATAAACTATGACTATCTCATTCTTCTTTCCATCGATCTGAAAATATTCAAATTTGACGGAAAGACTCCGTTGGCCTAGCTTGGGTCAAATGTCTATCCTGTGACTAAGAGAATACGGAACACCTAATCTCTTATAGGGAGAGATTTGGGGAAGTATAGTTACCAAAACAAGATGGAATGAATATTGTCATTTGTGTGATACAATGATTCATTTAATTATTCCCTGTTGTTGGACAATTAAGATGTTTCTAATTTTGTTATTGTATATAACACAGTATACCATATTTTATAAATACATAATACTAATACATATTATATATGTGTACATATATAATATGTATTAGTATTATATATAATTCTATAGCATCTTTGCTCCCTTCTCTGATTTTTGAAATTATTTTCCTAGGAGGAGATTACTAGATTAAACAGATATGAACATCATTAAGCTTTTCAGACATAATGGGAAATTGCTTTTCACAAAGATGGTACCAATTTATATCCTGATGAGCAATGATCAAAAATGCTGTCAAGAGCACTTGATACTACATTTAACAAATATTTTTTCGCAGTTGCAATGGGCTGGTAACCATTACAGTCTCCAGATAGACAGTGATAAACAGGTGTCTCTGCTAATGTAGAGCTTAAATTATAAATGCACAAGAGCATTTCAGAACTGAAGAATCCAATGAAGAAAATTAATCAGGGGAAGAAAATTAAAAGTTATTGTCATGTGAGTGTGGAGAACATTAGAAAAAGTGGCCAGGAAGGCCCCTCTGAGGAGGTGACATTTAAGCTGAATTCTGAACAATAAGAAAGATCTGTCATGTAAGATCAATGGGAAGAGCTTTCTAGACTGGGAGAAGGGCAAGTGCAAATGACCTGATGCAGGAAGGATTTTACTATATTTAATGAAGGAAATAAAGGCAGTGTTGCTGGAGGTGAATTAACAAAAGCAGGAAGAGATAAGAAGAGTAGGATGAGAGAGGGCCAGATAATGCAGCAGCTTCTATGCCCGAGGAAGAAGTTTCAGATTGCATTTAGTTGTTGAAATGTTTTAAACAAGACATGGACATTTTATTAGTTTGCTAAGGCTGCCATTACAAAGCACCACAAACTGCATGGCTTAAGCAACAGAAATTTAATTCCTCACAATTCTGGAGGCTAGAAGTCCAAATCAAAGTGTTGGCAGGGTTGATTTCTTCTGAGGCCCTCTCTCCTTGACTTGTAGATGACTATCTTTTTTCAACATCTTCTCATGGTCTTTCCTCTGTGCCAGTCCGTGCCTTAATCTCCTCTTGTAAAGACACCAGTTGTAGTGACCCATATGACCTTATTTTACCTTAATTACTTCTTTAAAAGTCCTACCTCCAATACAGACACGTTCTGAGGTCCTGGAGGTTAGGACTTCAACATATGAATTTGGGGTGATATAATTCAACCCGTAACAGATGTGACCTGATTCCCAATTAAAAAAAAAAAAAACTTCTCTACTTGCGTTGTGGAAAACAGATTGTAGAGAAACAGGAGTGGGAACAAGAAGATGCGTTAGAGGTGTTCACAGCAATTCAGGTAAAGCATGACAGAGACTAGAACAAAGGCTGTGGCAGGAAATGAAAACTATTAAACAGGTTTGGGATATATGTAGAGACAATAGAACCAGCAACTCTTCTCAGTAATATAGTAAACTTCAGTACCAAATAGCCTCACGTAGAGAGAGTTAAATACAAGAGAACTTTATTTCTCACTCATGTACCAGTAAGTATGTATCTGGTGAAGTATTTTCCAAAGCATGTTCTGTGGAATATAATTAACGGAATCCTAAAAAAATGGATTCTCTGGTCCCTTAAGTTGAAAAATGTTGGTTTAAACAAGACAGTCTGATCTATTTACTGACACTTCTTGGAATCTTTAATTACTTTAAAGTACAGCACCAAGAAAAGGCTACCTTTCCCAAAATTATTGATCAAGTAGTCTCCTTTGTTTAAGAAAACAGCGTGTGAGACTTGTGCACCAAAGAATGGCAATTTGGGAAGCAGTTGTCTATCTCTAATTAAGTATGAATCTGGCTATTACTTTAAGATACTTTTTATTATATTAGGTATGGAGCTTTCTATTCCTACTTTATCTAGTTTTGCTTTTTTTAAATAATGAACTGGCATTACATTTAATCACAAAACACATAAAAAACTATTAAAAAAAACTATTGATATTATCATGTATCTATTCTTCTCTAATCTATTGATAATGATATACTATACTAATAATTTTTGTAATATTATAACATCCTTTAACTCCTGGAATAAATTCTATTTTATTAGAGTGAATACTTCTTTCTAAGAACTATAGAAATATGCCTATTAAGTATTTATCTAGAATTGATGTATCACACAACTATAATTGCTCTGTAATTTTTTTTGTGCTATTGTCAGCTTTTAGTATAATGGTAATGCTGATTCATGAATGATTGATTGAATCAGTGGCTGTGCATTGTTTTTAATCATTTGGAACAGTTTATTATATTTAAATTTGAAAGTATGTCCTATGATGAACCTGGAGTTATTTTTATATGTAACTCTTTGAAAACTTTTTCAATTATTTACATGATTATTTCTATCTTTATTAGATTATCTCTACTTCCTTTTTTTCTGATTTTGCTTATTTTGACTAATTTTTAGTAATTTTTACTTTTAATATACTTGTCTACTTTGTGCATCTCTTCAAATTAATGAGCAAAAGCCATTACCTGGCTTTCCTTACACTTAACAAATCTCTGTGACTGCTGATACCTTCACATTCTCCTTTCTGCTTTTGTGTTGTGTTTCTCCTGTTTTCTATTTTTCTTAATTTTATTATAACTTTCATTAATTTTTCTATCTCATTGCTAGTTTTTTCTCAAAAAAACATATTTTGGATTTATAAATATTTAAATTTTCTCTTTGGTAATTTATTTGTCATATATTTTTATGTATGAAATCATTTTGTCCGCATTTATTTAAACAATATTAAGAGCTTAAGGTTATAACAGACAAATGCCTAGTGCATTTTCGGGCAGTCTGAATTATAAAACTCACTTGCCATTTTTTTTGACTTCTGATTTTTCTATATTAATTATGACTTAGTGACTTTAATCTTCTTCCATGATAATCATATATACGTAATATTTTAAATTATGTAATAGTAATGTTTAAGTTTTTGAGAAATAAGCTTTTATCCATATTTTTCAAATTATCAACAACAAATATAATTTTGACTACTGCATATATCAATACTATTCAACACTCTATTACTTTTTCCATCTCTCTACTTTATAATTTCAAGCTATGTAACCTGGCTATCTTCACTGGATTATTATTTCATTAAGCATAGTTTAAAATATATTTTTATATTTTCAGTTGTATTAATGGTACTATCATCCTTCTATTTCAATAGCCTCTTTCCTTTTTTGAGTTTCTTCTTCAGCCCCTCTTTTTGTTAGTTGGCATGTATGTTCACAAAAGTTTTTCCCAGTGACATGCAGATGACAATGGAGTTTTTCTTGGAGTAGAAAGAACCCACTTCTGCCTCTTTCCTTACTGGTCATTTCGTGCTCTCCCAGAGGCTTACGTATAAACTAGCCAAAGAACATTTCTTAATCCAGCATGTTAATTCTATGGTTAGGGTGATTTTTCATGAAAACTAGCAAACCATTGGTCAATATCTTGCACTTCTAATTTTCTTGATATTTGTGAATTTTTAAGTGATTTTTAAACATGGGAAGTTAGAGGAATTAGCCTCAATCACACTCTAAATTATAACTAAATGTTTAAGGTTAAAAATAAGACAATATCTGTGCGATTGTTTTGTCTGTATTGCAAGGGTCTGAAAACCTTTTCTACAAAGGGTCAGATTGTAAGTATTTTAGGCTTTGTGGGACATACAACCACTGTCACCATGACTCAACTCTGCTACTGCTGTGTGAAAGCAGCTCTAGAGAATATGTAAACAAGCACATGAGGCTGTGTTCCTATAAAACTTTATTTTCAACGTCAGGTGGTATGCCAGATTTTGTTCCAAGAGCAGTTTTTTGCTGACCCTTCCTGTATACAATTACAATATTGTGATTTAAATGAGATTATTCTGTGAAACAGTTTATTATTAAGTTTCTGTGTCTGACGTGAGGCATTGGGATATTTATAATAATTCACAATTTAATAAAATTTTCAGATTTTAGTCATGTGTGTAGTCTGAAGACCATAAAGTGATTATAACCTTTGTTTTCAGTATAAATAGCTCAGCTACAATGCATTGATTCATAGTTTTTTACTGAAATAATGATAGACAAGATGTATATGATAAGTTTCCTATGGAATATATGATTGGTGAGAGTAGCCGATTTTCCTTAATTACTATACTCAGTGAATTCTTATTCTCAAGGGAATGAATCTTGGCTTGAGGAAGCCCATTGGTAAGAGAGATCTTCTGTACTGCTGCTAATTAATAAGAAGAAAGGTTAGATTAAGATTAAATTAAGTCACAGGCAATCCAAACACGTACTTCCTGTTTGGTTAAATGTGTGTTGAGGCTTGGGGAGAGCTGTGAAGGCAAGAGTAAGATAAGATGCTGTAACACTGGAGTCTGCGTCAGGCCTCTGAAAGCATTCCCTTGCCCACTTGGTAAATTCTTTTACACCAATTCCATAAATGAACATAACTCAGGGATTTTTGTTTGCCCATTTGTTTTCAGGATTGCGTTAGTTTACAATTGCTGTGTAACATATTATCAGAAACTTGGTGGCTTAAAACAACATAAATTTATTTTCTTTCAGTTCTGGAGGTCAGAAGTCTGAGATGTCTCACTGGGCTGAAATGAAGGTGTTGGCAAAGCTCCTTCTGTTGGCTCCAGGAGAAATCCTGTTTCTTTGCCTTTTCTAGCTTCCAGACGTCACTCACATTCCTTGGCTTGTGGCCACCTTCCTCCATCTTCAAAGCCAACAGTAGAGGGACGTGTTCTCACATCACATCAATCTGACCTTCTCTTCTGCCTCCTTCTTTCACTTGTAAGGACCCTTGTGATTACTTTAAGCTCACCTGGATAATCCAAAATAATCTCCCTATCTTAATGTTAGCTGATTAGCAACCTTAATTCCATCTGTGAACTTTATTCCCCTTTGTCATATAGCGTAACATAATCACAAGTTCCAGGAATTAGGAGTTGGCCATCTTTGGGAGACCAGTATTCTGCCAAATGTAAGGATCAAATTATGCACAAAATTAAGTAAACTGAATTGAATTTTCCTATAGAAGAGTTGATCCGCATTGAATTTTCCTATAGAAGAGTTGATCCGCCCTGAGTCATCCTTACATCTGAAGACGTAAGGCCTAAAGAACAAGGCTATAAATTTGCTGGAGAGCTAGAATATGTACTAATTTTTTTAATACAAAAGCCCTAATTTGGATACATTATCATTTACTTAGTGGTTAAAAGCATGGCCCTGAAATAATAGAACCTGGGTTCACACGCTAGCACCACCATTTACTGGCTGTATGGCTTTTGGTAAATCACTTAGCCCTAGGTTTCAATTTCTTCCTCTGTAAAATGGGCATGGTAAAAGGTCTATCTTTTATAGAGTTGTTGGGATGATAAAATGAGACAGCACTTAAAGCTCTTACAAGGATGTCTGTAAGAAAGGGGCAAGGGCACAGTTACCAGGGGAAAAAAAGGCACAGGTGCCTGACTTATTTAAAAGGCTCTTTATTTCTCGCCTAACATTATTGAACTGGAGAACACAAAAAAGGAGATAGGGAGCAGGCCAGAATGTGTTTTCTAATTTTAATCTGGTGCTTGTATTGTTTTTCAGGGTGGATGAATGAAGTCTTCCATGTTTGATAGTGTGAATGCAAATTATTTTCCTAGACTTTGAGAAAGATGAACAGATCAGTGGGCATGTTCCATGGACAAGAGCAGCATAGACACGATGCATAAGACTGCTCTGCCTTCAGGGGGCTTGTGTCTCCTCATTCGGTGCAGTTGGATGTATAAAGTGATAGAATTTGGAATATTGGACTTCACCCATCTTCTTGGTACCCTCGGCCTCTCTGACATTCTCTTAGCCCCCAAATAATGATTAATATCTACATTGATAGACAGATATACATTTCTATATATTCTGACTAATATAACTTTGTACTTTAGAGCTTTGACACAAAGTCCATATCCTAGGCAATATTTCCACAGAATTCCTGTGCCAAAGGTGGTTATAAAATGTAGGAATAAAAAACTAGGGGGGGTCTCAAATAATTAAAGGGTTCTCCTCTGAGTCTCTCTCTGCCATGGTTTAAAGTTTTAGACTCAAGAGCTATCAAGGGAGAGGTCATATGAGTTCTTATAATCAGCCGTGGCTTCTTTAATACCTCATTTTAAACAACTGAATTAAATTCACATAGTAATTCTAAGAAGATGGTATATCTGTGTTTTTTCTACCTTTTAATGAGAATTTATTACTTTGCATGCATTTCTATTGTAATTTGAATTAAATCTACTCATCTGAAAGATGATGAAAAACTAATATTAACATTGCTTATGGTACTTCCAGTAGCCTCACCAAATGGTTTTATGATTTCATGTTCTTCTGTTTCTCGCAACTGGATTGAAACAAAAGAACATCATTTTATTTTTTAATAAATAAATAACTTGAAAGGATACATGCACCCCAATGTTCATAGCAGCATTATTTACAATTGTCAAGATATGGAAGCAACCTAAGTGTCCATCAGTAGATGAACTGATAAAGAAGCTGTGACACACACAATGAAATACTACTCAACCATAAAAAAGAATGAAATTTTGCCATTTGCAGCAACATGGACAGACTGGGAGGGTATTATGCTAAGTGAAATCCAGACAGAGACAGACAAATACTGAATGATATCACTTATATGTGGACTCTAAAAAAATACAGCAAACTAGTGAATATAGCAAAAAAGAAGCAGACTCACAGATATAGAGAACAAACTAGAGGTTACCAGTGGGGAGAGGGAAGGGGGAAGGGGTAATAGAGGGGTTAGGGAATAAGGAAGTAAAAACTATTAGGTATAAAATAAGCTACAAGGATATATTGTACAATAAGAGAAATATAGCTAATATTTTATAGTAACTATAAATGGAATATAACTTTTAAAATAGTGAATCCCTATACTGTACACCTGTAACTTATATAATATTGTACATCAACTATACATCCAAAAAAAAAGAGCATTGTTTTATGCTATTTTTGTAGCTAAATGGTATAGAAAATGTGTAAGGAAATAAGATTTATTGATTAACCTATACGTCTTAAACAGCTTATTTTATTTAAGGCTTTCAACAATCATTCAGGAAACATTATTATCCCCATTGCAAATTAAGAAAATAAGACCAAGAGGTTAAGCAACTAATCCAGTTAAGACAGCTGGTGAGCAACTAAGTGTGTATTCCTGAGTAATCTTCTCTGAAGTCTTTGACTTCAAGCCCAGGTTCTAGTACCTGTACTGCTCTGCCTCCTTCAGATCCCATGTATCAAACTGAATGTGCTAGCCAGAGTGATGCCACCTGACAGGTGTTCAGTATGTCAGTCACTCTTAAATCAATTTCCCTGTGGATTTTGAGACTTGTATATAGCACCCCCTGTAACCTGGCAGTATATGATTAGAAAGTCCTTGTACACTGGCAACAAGACATTTCCATCACTCTGCTTTCTGCTCATGCAAAATGTTACATAGACTTACATAGCAGGAGTGACTGAATTATATGTGCATGCCAGAGGAAGTTCAAAGAATATAATAAAATATACACTTAGGAAAAAAGAGCTATGACCCTACAGAATTCAATATTAAAAGTTGCTTAAAATAATATATATTTACCTTGCTTCAGTTATATTTTGCTTAAAAAAGTGAAACCAATCTATTTTTATTTGGTCAAAAATCATCTAGTGACCATTTGCACTCACCAAAAAAGGTCTAAAGTGGGTACGAAAAGATTATAGTTAACCTATTTTACTTGGAATTTTATATAATCCAAATAAACAATTTGTCTTGTATGAAATTATTTCCATTCTACTAAGGTTTTAAATTCTGCTTTTGATTATTACATTTCATTGAGAAAATGCTTATTCTTTTCCCTGAAAAAAGAATTCTACTGTTTCCACTTCAATAGTCATCCACAGTGTTCCATAGTTGCTTATAGCAAATATCTGGTATTTCTAAATGAAACCTCAGAAACTCCCTGAATCATAGTCTGAAAAACTAATTAAAATATCAAATGCTGTATAATGATATACTTCACAGAATGGGAAAATAAAAATCCTGCTCAATAGAACAGAGATCTTGAACAATGCCTACATTATTGATTCTGTGTAGAATGGATCCTTTATGGAATTAAAGGCCTAATTGTTCTCCCATTGATGCACATGTGTAACTTCCTTTAGAGAAACTGACAATGAACCCCTTAAGAGGCTTCAGCACTCACATCCTCTACTGTGTATGTGACAGCGAATTGGGGCAGCAAGCTAAGACTCCAATCGCTTACCACATGGTTCTGATCAATGTCGAAGAGACTTTTAAAACCCTACTTTTAGGAGATTGAGGGAAATAACAGATTCTTCTAGGTTCTCCACATCTTTTGCTTTTGGGGGGACAAAATGGGCAAACCTTTTTAGCTCCTTTTCTTAACTGATGTCAATAAAATTACATACTCTGATCCTATAAAACATAATCAAACTTGATACATAAAATAGTCAGTAGAGATCCACAGAATTCCTATCTTGGCACCTAACAATTACATTTTAAATTCAAATAATACAAGAACTATTTGTTCATGGAACACATTTTCTTGACCAATAAAATAACCAGATTCCCACAGAGCACACCTTTTCCACCAGTCTGTGCGTATAATGTCCACAAAGCCAATATTAAATAGTGAACCCCACCCATCTGTGTCTTGCTAACTACCCTGCCTGCTTCCTCTTCCTCCAGGTCACCCACTGGCCCTCAGAGGCCTGCCCAGCTGTACTTTCATTTGCGTACCACAACCCGTCTCCCTTCCTGTTTCTGACGAGTAGGTTGTTTGTTACTCTTCACTTCCTCCTACACAGCCACTCTGTGAGAACTCATGGATTCTTCTTTGGGTGGTATTTCTGGGATTGGACCTTTTTACAATGCTGTAAAAAGAAACAAAGAAAATTGCTAGAAAATTGTACGCATCATACTCTTTCAAACCAGCACAATACGCTCCTGCATACAATGGAACATAAACAGAATCGTTCTCTTGTAAGGTAGAGAAATGCAAATTATTTTCTTTAATATTGTAGATGGGTCAAGTATGTTTGTAATGGTTAATTACATTTCTGGCCACAGAAAGTGGTGTTGATGGTTCCCCTGGAAATTTAAACCACAACCCGGGCTCCAGCCCCAATATGCAGGATCCAACCTCAGTCTAGCCTCTGGCCCTCTTAAGTTAACACCTATCCAGTAACTGAGCAGAGCCACTCTTGGATGTGGAGGATTTGTACAGGGCTTTAATACAGTCTACCATTGTAATGGCACATGAGATTAGTCGTTCCCATTTTAAGGAGAGGTGAAATTATTTTTATCAAAATTATGCACATTGATTATTGGATCAAACGAATAAATCTTCTGATTACTAAGAATTTAATTGTTGGTTTCCAGTCAGGTACTCAGCTTAAGCACTTAATAAAAATGTCTTTACATTTCCATCTTGACTAGTCTTTCTACAACCAGGGCCGTTTATTTCTGCTTCTATTCAAGCCCTGACAGTCACTGAACCACTCTTAGTTTTCACACCTTCTTTCATTTTCCCATTTTCACTAATGTAAAATGACCAAGGGCTGGGGACAGTGGACGAACAGAGACATCTTGTCCTCAGCCCTTCCCCAGGTGCTTCACTCTCTCAGGGAGTCTTTGCTCATGCTTTTTGATTCATCCAAATTCCATGAGTCCTAGCTGCTCGTGCCCCCTGCCCAGCTTAATCCTATGGGCTGTTTGTTTTCCCAGCCTGAGGAAAGTGCCTGTATTGGCCAACTGCCTATATTGCTTTGACTGGGACCTGGGTGGTCTAGAGAAATTCTTTGCCTGTTGTTAAACCAATTCCTCAAGGGTGTTTGGTAGCAAGAGGTTCAAACATGGCTCTAAGAGCTTGGTTAGGTGTAGAGTAAGAGGTAACCACAAGTTAGTCACCGTGTGAGAGGTTGGCATTTGCCTATGAGGCTGGTGAAATTTAGCAAAGCTGGACTACTACTAATAATTTTTTAATTTAATGTTAACATGTGTCGTGGTTCTATAAATATACTATGTTATTTTTGTTTGAAATTTTCTATAAAATTTAGAACCTCGGAAAGGGATTTGAAGTGAAATATCTGACCACTAGAAACCTTGTGTTTGGTTTTAATCCAAAAGTATAAGCAGAATGACTGTTGTTTGTTAATGTGTTTGTGCTTCCTATATGCTGAAGTATTTTTTCTAAAAGACTTTATAAGTTCTTTTTCTAACATCTTATTAAATGCTTGAGTTAGCGACAAATCAAGATTTCTGTTTATGACACCTAAGGAAAATAAAACTCTGCTACTCGTTGCCAAGTTTGAGAATTCATAAGATGTTAACTTCAGTTACAGTAATGATCATGAGTTTTTCAATTTATTGTTCGATGGAATTTTTCTGATATATATATTCTGATTTTTCTGATGAATGATTTGATCTGTTTCAACTTGCTTTAAAGTTGGAAGAAATAAAGAATAGTTATGATAAGATAAATGGAAGCAACACAGTGCTGTAAGGTAATTCAAATTTAGCTGTATCTATTCCTTGGATAGAATTTTAAATGTTTTGTAACATTTACATTTTTTGGTATTTAATTAAATTTTGCATTTGTATATAAATTTATATCTTTGCTAGCTTTTCACACAACTCATTTGATCCTCTTAACAAATTTGTGAGGTAGATAGGGTAGGTATTTTTAATTCCATTTTGTAGATGAGGAAACTAAAGTCAGAGACGCTATATGGCTTTGGATTAAGGTGTTATAAATTATGCTCACAGACACTATTCATTCATTCAACAAACAGTCATTGTGTGTTGCCATTAGGTTCCTGTCACTCTTCTAACAATGGGGACATGGCAGTGAACCTATGTCTCTTAACTCTTATTCTACTGCTTTATCAACTAGACTACATGGGCAAAGAAAATTGATTTTAAAAAAAAGAAAAGAAAAGCATAATGATGATGGGCATTTTACTCTACTCTAAATATCTAGGTACAGCCCAATATTACATCAGAAACTAAGATTCTATTTGTCTTTCTCTGTCTGACTTATTTCACTAAGCATAATACCCTCTAGGTCCATCCAAGTTATTGCAAATAGCAACAGTAAATAACTGTAAAATTTTTAAAAAGAGAAAAAAAATAAAAAGAAACTAAGGTTCTAAGGCATTAAAAACAAACAAAGTCTTAAAACGCTTGAAAACCACTCTAGTAATGTCGATTGGCAGGAAGATAAGTTACTTTCAACCCTCTGAACTACTTTACTAGGGGGGTGGTGATGCTTTCAAATCATGTGTTCCTCCTTCATATTGCTGGCGTGATCTACTGGGTCAATGGTGTGAAGACTGCTGAATGCTGAGACAGCTGGGGCGGCCAGAAACACTATTTAGAGGTTCATATACACTTCTTCCAGGTAAAGATCTTCTCTGTCTTTTTAATCAGAGATGATTATTGTTATGTGTTTGGTAATTGGTACCCAAACTAAACGATTATTTGAGCCTTGGATACCTTATTAGTACAGTGATCACTTAATTTATTGTCCAAACTGGGACACTTGATTATGAAATGTGGAGCTATTAATAATTATGCTTTTTCAAGAGGCATAAACTGGGGACTATCCTAGGTCAACTAGGACTAACGGCCACCCTTCTTATGTGGCAGTCCCTTGATAAGCAGAAACTAGAGTATACCACCCTTCCTATTTTAAATGTTCCAGAATAACAATTATTTCAAAATCTGGCCTTCATTTTCAAAGGCACCAAATAGATAACCATAGCTTACAGACTTCTGAATATACTACATACTTTCCTCTTCCAATTAAACAAGAAATTGCTGGACTAAATCAATAAGAAGCTTTTGGTTGCCAGAAACAGAAAATCCAATTCAAACTTGCTTATTCAATAAATAGAATTTAATATCTTCCATTCCTAAAAGATTCAAAGACTGAGCTGACCCAGGTAGAGGTGAATCCAGTGGCCCAACAGTGACATCAGGACCTGATTTTGTTCTGCCTCTTCCTTCTACCCTTCCTGGTGTAGGCTTCATCACAGGCAAGTATTTATGATCCCCAAATGGCTTCCGTCATGTCTCAGTTCCACATGTTTCTGTATTAGTATCACACAGAAAAGAGTGTCACTGTCTCAGAATTCACAGAGAAAGTCCATAGATTTTCAGTGTTTACACTGGCTAAGGTTATGTGACCGTCTGGGAACCAGTCTCTGCGTTCAGGATAGTAGGTGCTGATTGGTCATGTGCTTTATCTTTAAAATAAAAGGTGGTGCCAGATTCTCTGGAATCCAGATGAAAATGGGGAGTTACTGGGCCGGAAGGGCCAAGGACTGGGTGGGAGAGGGTGAGGGGTGATGATGGTGGTTGTAATGGGGTAAGGGGAGATAGGGCAGATATAAAAGCTGAGAAGGTGATAAAAATGACTACTTCCTGAACATCAAGAAATCTGTCTAGGATACTGACAATAGAAACTGTGAGTAGGGACAGATATGAGAGATAGCAGAGAAACTGAAGCTGCAGTAAATGAATGAACTCAGAGTTTGTGCGAGAGATTGGGATCTGGGATGTTTCTAGCATTTCTGGTTTGGGTGATTGACAGGATTATTGACTATATTATTCATAGAGATGGATCCACAGCAAAAGGGGTGAGTATAGGAGGAGAGGAAGTTGGATTTGGGACATGTTGAGCTTGAACTGATCTTGGACTTTACACATAGGCTCTCCTGTAGGTTCTTTTAGTTTTGTGTTTCTGTTAGAGTCTGCTAGCTGCTTTACTCTCCCCTATATTGTCAAGGTGACCAATGTACCTGGTTAGAGATATAAATTTCCCAACATCAATTGCAGTTTGAGGTGACCAATGAGATGTGAGAAGAAGCTTCTGGAATTCAGAAAAGTTCTTTATAACTCTGGACCTAGCTGGTAACTGTACTTTGGGATTTTGCCCCTTCCTCTTTCTTATCCATTTACGTCATAAATTAAACGGTATACATGTGAATATAAACCTGGAGCTTTGGGGATATATCTGAGATATAAATTCTTCATATTTCAGTACAAGTTAAAATATATCTACCAAACAATATATGCAATATCAGCCTGGAGCATATATTGTACTGAAGGATACAGGAGTGATGAATATACAGTCTTTGTCAACAAGAACTTAGTATAGAGGGAAGAGTAATTGTGAAAGCAATATTTAAATTATTATGATGAAGGTACATGTTATGGGCTATGAAGGGGTAGATTTCAAAGGCAACAAGATAATATTGTGTTGGGGGTTCTGGGGCATGTGAGATGGCGCTTGAAGAGTGAGCCAATTTTCAACCGGAAGTTGTGAGAAAGGAAGGGTATTTCAACTGGAAGAAGCAGCTTAATTAACATGTGAGGTTTTAAAAGGATAATCAATTACCCACTTTATTCAAAGGCAAATTGTCACATTTAGGAATTCAGAGCTGTTACAAACAGTAGGAAATTAAGTCTAGGAAGATTTGGGACCCTCTTGATGGAAATACAGTCAAAATGGTTAAACTTTTTTATTTACTGAACTGATCAGGTTTTTTTGGCCCAAGTGACCTGATCATCTGACTATTTTAGCATCAGCTGGGTACATTAACCTTTTCTTTCCTTTAGTTCACTGATGATCTCATCTCTGAGTTTGTAAAATCAGTAACATTAACCTCCTACTAACTTATTTTAATGCTTGCCTGTGCACTGGTTTCTCAATCTGTAAAATATGAAACACTGTGTTTCTCGGCTACATGTGGTAAATTAGTTGGTACAACAGCCAACTTTGAGATACTTGAAGGAGAAATTTCATATTCTATGTTTCAGTATTAGTATATTGTGAAACATTTTCTACAAAGAAAACATAGGTAAAACAAACTGAAACAGAATTGTAAAACTAATATTAAGCCATCTGACACCTTTATAGAGAAATTGAAACTTAGATATTTCCTCCTAATTTTAGTCTAATCCTTCAATCATTTAGAATCTGACCCAGATGTGCCAGACCAAAACATAAAGTTATTTCCTTCAAATGGAATGCTGAATAAGATAGTGACATTAAGACTGAATGTTCTGTGGCCACAGTGCATGAACCAAGACTGAAAAATGTACTTTTTATACTAGCCATTTAGATTACCTGCCATATTTGGTAATTCAACTTCTGTACATGTGCATATATACATATAGATAGGTAGATATATATATATGCATAGATATATTTTATTTCCAACTTTTTTTTATTTTAGGAAAATAGCATTGATCATTTCAAGCTTTAAAAGAATTTAAATCAGTGGGTTTGTTATCTCAAAAAAGTAAAAACGTTTTCAGGAAGCAGAAATTTGAAATGAATTTTTTTTATTATAAGAGTAAATGATTGATAGATTAAATAATCCAAGAGGGAAAATATGTACTTCACACATGCAAACACACATTAAAAACAAACACACACCACATGATCTTTTGGTGTCTCCCATAACTTTTGTCAAAATGGTCATTCCATTAGGAGATATTTATAGAAGTTTCTAACTCGTAGCATGTTATTTATCAGTTGATAATAGTAACTTGCATTCATATGATATTTTACCTAGCATTTTAACATTCAGTCTTTTATTTGATTCTGATCATAGCCTTGTGAGTTAGATATTATGGATAATGCATCTCCTTTTTACATAGGAAGACACTGATTTGGAGAAGACAAGTAACTGCCCTGAGGCCGCACAGGAAGCAAGCAAGTTTCTAATGCCTCTTTGACAACTCTTTCTACTGCAACATAATAGCTGCCTTTTATTTTTATGAATACAGTTTTAAAGCCCTCTACAGACTAGTCACTGGCAAACAAGGAATCAGACAAATATTGAAAACCGGTGGACACAGTTCAGTCAAAAAAGTGGATATTCCTCAGGAAAATATAATAGTTATCATATTTTTCATGATTAAGACATGGTTCTAAAATTTCTCCTAGACCCTCTTCTATGAGAATTAATAATATAGCTAAATGTCAATAACCCCACAATACTAGGTTTATGTTTTAAATGCAAGATAGAATGCAAAAGCAGATGGGATGCCACGTACCCAAGACAACTTGATCCATTGCCCAAATCAACAGCCCTCAAATGCCTCATTACCAACCTATTTGCAAGGTTCCCCCAGACATGACAACTCAGGAAACACGAAACCCCAACCAATTTGGATGGGATTTCTAGGTCAAACCCTGAATCCTTTCCTTATTTTCTCTCTGCCATCACAAAGTACACAAAAAATGTCTGGGTGTTTTTATGATACGAGCCCGGAACCATTTCCAACCTACCCAAAATGGCATTCCACATGGTAACTTGAGTGGAGTGAAAGAGATGGCAGAGAAATTATTCATGCCTCAAACAGCAAGCTAAAGACCTCCTACCCTGCAATTTGGGCTTTACTTAAGGTCCTACAGAAAGAGCTGCATTCAGGAACTTGGGTGGTCCCACATTGGCAGGGGCTAGGGGAAAAGGGAAGCAATGCATGAGGCAGAGAAGACAGGCCTACAGAACTAAATGCAACTATGCCACCAACACATCAGCCAATATCCACCCCTTTCTGTTGTAATGCATGCTCTTTTAAATGTAGTGATTTGTTCCTGGCCAAAATGTTACAAAATATGTTCTTCCATTCTTGAGTTTTCCATTCAGAACACTGTGTCCTAAAGGAGACTAGTTTCCACAGTGAAAACTAATTGGGTATGGCCATGTGAATGAAAGAAAAATCATTTAAATCTCTTTTCTTCTACTCATAAATTAACAAGGTTTCAACATGTAGCATAAAAAAGTAACAGGACAAGAACAGTCAGTACACAAAGGAAAAAATACAAACAGCCAACTGTATTAATAGCCAAAGAAATGCTAAACAAACCAATAGTATTTTCACCTATCGTATTGGCAAAAAATTTTAAATAATTTAAAATATCTAGTGTTGTTTCGGATATGAGGAAACAGATTCTCATTAACTGCTAATAAAAGTGCAAATTGATAAAATGTGCTGGAAAGTAATGTGGAAATTTATCAAACAGATTTAACACATGCATGGAAGAACTTCTGAGTCAAAGAATATGATCTATTTTGACATTATCCATCAGAAAATGTGTAAGGCTTTATGCTTCAATCAGAACAGAGAGCTGATTGGTTGGATGGCTATTCTTTGGTCAGTGCCATACTGTACTACTTGTAAAATATTTTGATTATCACCCTTGAATATGCCAGCACTCATTTGAATGTATCTCCCATACTAGATATTGGTGTATTTTTTAAAAATTAGTGATGTGGTAAGAGGTAAATGTTATCGCTCTGATTTAATTTTCATTATGTAATTGTTGGTAATATTGAACATGTTTTCATATATTTATTCAACACTGTAATTTTTATGGAGAACTGTGAATTTCTTTTTATACTCCCCTTTTCTGTTAGAGGAATTATAGCAAGTAAGGTAGGTTTGGGGAAAGATATGACAATTTTTCATTCTTTGGTTGTGACAAACTGGTGAATGAACTAAATAACAGAACCATAACTAATGAATTATTACCTGCCCAAAAAAGGGTTGTCATGGTCTTAGATACTGAAAACATTCCAAACATTTTTGGTTTTTGGTTTTATTGTATATGCTGTTTTTAAACAAGATTTCTCATCTTAATTACTTTGTTCTCGGCTCAAATGAACAGCAGTCTGGAACCACTGAACACACATCAGCCAACATGGGAAGCAGACATCTAGCCCAGGAGAGAAATCAAAACAGGAAGGTAAAATTCACCCCAGTTAGCTCATAAAATCAAAAATGTCCACACGAAAGATAAAATACCATCTTCTCGTTCTGCAACTTTAGTCTTTCACTCAAATAGCAGGATGCAAATTCTCATACTTCAAGATTTATATATCCCATAGCTCAAGACAGACAAATGACCAGATGACAGTTTCATAGCATAATACCCATTGTCAGCTACTAGTTAAAAATTAACTCATGGCAAATTCATGTCATATATCTGGAAGAAAACTGCTTAAGTTTTCTTTAAAGCATCCTTGAGAACAAGCTTCTGGCATGAAAATGGAAAATAGGTTGAAGAATATTAATAAATGTTAATAAAACTTGTAAAGTACTAAAGTATAAAAAAATTGGGTGGGAAATTTTTTTGCTCTGAAAAACAGCTTGAATTGCTTGTCCCTTAAAACTCCATAGATGATTTCCATATTCACATCTGTATATGTCATGCCAGAAAAGGATGAAAGGGAGAAAGAAAAGGAACGTTAAGTGTCTGGGAAGGAACAGGAAAGCCTGATGTGCTTCAGGGATTCAGGTTTTACACCATACATAGTCAAGATGTTACTCTTACCAGAGATAGATCATCGAGTCTTCCTCTTATTTACATAGATACACTGTCGTGGAAAGATTTTCCCAATTAAACTTAGGGTTTCTTTTCAGTATTCCTTCAATATATTTGACAAATCCACAACTGATATAAAATTTCAGATGGAAATGCTTCTATAAACATGCCACCATTTTCCATCTATTCTCTGATTTCTAGATACTTAGACTTGTGCCTTAATCTCTTAATAACAACTCAAACAACAAAGACCACAGTACCATACAGGGGAAATAATGATTTGAGAATCAAAAATTGCTAAAGAGCAGAACTGACTTTCATGTTCATTTAAGGACTTTCCATGGAACAATGATTTTTTTTTAAAATTAAGTTCTTATCTCCTTTATTATGAGAGTTTCCTGGAAGAATTACAGTTGGGAAAGTGGCCACTTTCTTATGATTAAGCTCAGTCGTTCACTGCAGCATGCTGCGATCATTAGGGCTTGTAAAATCCCTTTTGCAGATTTGCAAGGAGGCTAAATTACATTATCTCCATCAGAGTTTATGTACCTAAAGATGAAAGATAGACTCATTGAACTCATAGAGTTGCAGAGTTCAGTGGAATTCGGTTATAGAACTACTATTGCTAACAACGAAATACTGTAAGACTTCTATTTTCAATATTACTGTTAACAGCAAAGCTAGAAAGAAACTTTTAGATAATCTATGTAAATAAAATATCCCTCATAAAAATTCATAGAAAATGACTTATTTCTTTTTATGATCCATATTCCACATGTAAACTACTGTGATAAAATCTTCTTCTATGAAAAGAAGTAAAATTATTTTTATATTTCTAATGTTTTATTTGGCTCTTACATAGTCTAATATATGGATCATTGATCAAAGTTTTTATTTTTAATCCAAATATTTTTTATCATGTAGTCACAGTATAAATTTTGATTATTAATTTTTAGCATATCGGAGAACGAGGAAGAAAAGAATTTGAAAAATAAAAAAAAATCGACTTTTGCAATTGAAATGCTGCAAAACTTATTTAACTCCTTTAGAGCTTACTGAATTTATTCATTTCCCATTCCTTTGCAAAAAAAAATGATAAAGTAGATACAGAGAATTTAAGATAACTAAATTTATAAAGAAAATTTGAAAACAGATTAAGAGAAAATGATACTGAAAACAGTAACCAGTACTTTCAACAAGACATGATAACACATAAAACCTGGTTCTTAACCTCAAGGAACCAAATGTAGTGGAAACCAACACCTTTTTCCTTTTCCCGCTGGACGTACAGCTACAGTATGTTTCCCACCCACCCTTGCCCTGAGAGTAGTCAGGTGACTGAGTCCTGACCAGTGAAATCCGGACCACAGAGATGTGCAACGCTTCCATGCCTGGCCTTTCCCCATCTGCAAGATGAATGGACCCTACTGTAGGACTTAAGAGAGGATGGACCAGCAAGCTAGAAGGAGCCTGAGTTTTCAAGTGGCCACATAGAAGGTGACCTACAACCAGAAACACACACGTCAGCATTTGTGTGAATGAGAAATAATTCTTATTGCATTAAGCTGCTGAGATTTTGGAGTTTATCACTTAGCATAATCAATTCAGCAAAGCAAAGAGAAACTGTAAAATGTTAATAATTTTACTTCAATACACACATACATACACATAAACACAAGTGATAGTATGCATAATTGGAGAAATCTGAACAAGCTCTGTGGGTTGTACCAATGTCAATTTCTTGGCATCCTTATCGTACTATAGTTATACAATATGTTAACTTTGGGAGAATCTAAGGGGAAAAGTGCAGAGACCATCCTGTACATTTATTTGCAACTTCCTGTATATCTATAATTATGTCAAAATAATTTAAAAATTTCCCTTGATTAGAGGCAAAAAATTGTATCAAATATTTAGGGAAAACCAAATTTGATTATTCTTAATTGTTTATTATGTAGGTACAAACGAGGTATTTATATCATTAAAAAGGTTGTAGAACATAGAAAATGTCAAAGTGGAAATTATATGTCTAATTCTTATAGTAACTTTTCGTAAAAACTGGAAGACAATAAAAGTTGAAGCATTATTTGGTAAAGATGATTTGATAATGATCTAATATGATATGGTCCAAAAGTATAAATGCCTATTTGAAAAACTAGATTTTAAACAAATAAAGGAGGGTGTAACAGCCCAGAAATGTTCAAATATTTCTCACTTTGATTCCTACCAGATTATGCTTGCATGCACAACACACACCCATGTGCATCAGATACAACTTCCCTCTATCACTCAAGGAAGATAATGGAATCAAGAGCATAAGAACAACACAATCACGAGGCCAGCCTTGACTTTGCTCTGACTTACTTTTTATTATACTATAAATTATTTGTCAACTTCAGGACTTTCCTATTGTTAAAAAATAAGTAGTAATACACTGTGGAAGAACTCTTTGCTGTGGTCAGAAAGAATCCATTAGCATGAGTTTCTTGGTCTTTCAAAGCCAAGACCAGTATTCTACCCCTTTTTGACAAATAAGCAAGGTGTCATACTGCCTCTAAAACTAGGTGTCTCTGCCATCTCCTCACTAGAGTGGGTTCCACATGTCATCTGCCTCACTAGAGATGTAATGCCTGTGATTGCTACAGCAAGAGTTCCTCACTTTTACTGCAAGAAGGCTGCACATTTCAGCCTTGTGCCCCGGCAAAGCAAGAACTTACAAGGTGAGAAATTTCTTATTATAGGAAAGAGGTTCAGAGAATGAGGCAGCCAAAAAGAGTGACAAATATCTGCTACACAGCACATGTATAGATTAACATTATGAATAAGATGTTATTTTTCTATTTGGCAGTAAAGAACCCTGGCAAACACTGCCTTAGCCAGGTGATGAAGGTCAACCTCACCCCAGTGATAAGTCATGTACCCCCAACGTACACCCATGTGATGTCATGAGAATGGAAGTTCATCTCTGTGGTCACCTTCCCCTAAATGCACAACCCCCGTTTAATCATGAGAAAAGCATCCAGCAAGAGACAAAATACCTGACAAAATAACTTTTGTCAAAAGAAAGTCATCAAAAATAAGCAAAGACGGAGACTCTGTCACAAAGCAGAGAAGGCTAAGGAGACATGACCACTAAATATAATGTCCCGGATTGTATCCTGGAACATAAAAGACATAGGAAAAAACTAGTCAACTCTGAATAAAATGTGAAGAGCTCCGCAGACTCTTGGCTAAGATCAAATGTGAATAAAATGAGTTCAGTTAAAAGTAATGTACCAGTGTTGGCTTCTTAGTGTGACAAATGTACCATAGTAATGTAACACATTAATAACAGGGAAACTGGGTGTGTGAAGGATATAGGGGAACTCTCTGTACTGTCTTTCCAACTTTTCTGTAAATAAAAAACTGTTATAACACAAAAAGTTTATTTAAAAAAAGAATACTTTTGCACCAGCTGGTTAATGTTCTTACGGACACTAGTGTGAAAATATTCCCCCATTTTCTCCCTCCCCTTTACATAAAACAGTAATGACTGGTAAAGTACTTTAAAATAATACCATTGTCATTTGTGGCTTCTTTTCATTTTAACTAAGATTGATTCAAAGTATTTAAAGCTTGTCATTTTCTATTTCTACAGCATCTCACAAATAATCACAAGCAAGCACAACTAACAATGTCCTTAGATTGTTAGATCTGGGAAACATTTCTTTGCTGAGGTTATATCTGGATAGTAGTGGTTCAAACTTACATATCCTGATAGGATCTGGGGCTGGGAATATTCATATCCATATTAAAAGATGGGATTTAGCCTGTGATTGTGAACATAAAGGGGCTAAATCAGTTATTCTCATTGAATGAAAGGCAGATCTCTTCTCCATATGGAGGTAAGCTGTGGGAGATTTACCTCAGGAATTTAACAAACCATTATAAAGTTGTTCTGAACATTTTCAAAAAAATATTATTACTTATAAAACTGATGTGTAACCAAAATATATTAGGTCCAACCCTTTAATTAAAGTCAAATTCTTACTCAAGAACATACCTGTGTGTCTGAATTCTCAGCCACTGACGAGTAACATTATTAAAAAGTGTTATTTAAACCCGATTAGCTGCTGACTCCACCAGAATTTCCAAAGAGAAGGAACTGTAAACATTTTGGGCAGGATATGGGTTTCGTGGGAAGGTTTTTTAGCAACCCTGTGTTCACAGACATGCAGTAAACATTCTGTCTACCCAGAAAGTACCCAGAAGGTACCCAGAAAGTACCTCTCTGCCAAAATTCAAACTTGTTTGATGTTCATGATGTTCATAATGTTTCAAACATCCAACTAGTTCTGATGTTTATAACCAATAAAAGGGATTTAGTTATAACTTCTCGTGATACTGGCTGTTCTTCAAAGGACTCTCCCAAAGACAGTTTTTTCATGATAACAATTATTAAAAGCAGCAGAATGATAAGTTGTAATGGAATGTACACTTATATGATGTTGAAGGAAAGGTATTTTTATATCTTAATGATGAAAATAATACTTAAGGACTTCTTTAAACTATGCTGATAAGAGTAATTTATCCGAAGTAGGTCTCTGCCAACGGATCTTTCAAATGAAAACTACTGAAAAGAGTCTCAAAAACTGACATAAAGATTTCTGGATCGTGCTGCTACCGTAAAACTGGACCCAGCCATAGGATATGGACAACTCCGGAACACAACTTGATAAACAACCTTTAGTACACAAATTTCCAATGCCAAGACAGCTGATTAATATATGTCAAACTTCTCTGCATAGCTAAATATGCCCATTGTTTTGTGCTTTCTCATAAAATTTATTTTTCAAACTGTCGAACACAGCTGAGTCATCACCACATTATTCCTATGTTATCTTTTCTGTCCTTTGGGAACATTTTGCCCCACTGCTTAGGTGAGATTTCTTCTATTTGTTACTTCTATTTCTTGCCCTATTCATAGTTGGACTCTAGAGGGTCACACATAATTACCCCAGAGAACTATTTCATGGTATACAAAATTGAAGAGTAAAGTGATTTTAAACAACTCCACACTGTAGTGTGGTGTGCCTACACGTAGGCATACAATCATTCATGTTCTGACTGGTATGGCTGCAAAGTAGGCATAGCCAAAATGGGTGCTGCCTCTATTCTTGCAACAGGATGAAATGGAATGAAATTAAATGGAATTTAATTCTAAATTGACTTCGTATTCATCTAATGCAATGCCTTACATTATTAAAAGTAGAATACATATTTGTTGATTAATAAATGATTGGGGAATTGTTGCAGTTGCAGAATCTGGATTATGGCTTTTACATTATATTTGTTTAGTACTGCTTTTACTTTCTTAGCCAGGATTAATTTTGCACATAGGCAAACGATGGCCAACTATGCAGCATAATTTTAGTGTGCAAATATTATCTGACAGAGACTAAAGGTTTAAGGCTCTAGTCCTCTTGTAGCAGCCGGAACCCGAAGCCTGGCGGGCCCTTCCCTCCTCCCTCCTTGGCGCGTGGCCCGCGCGCGGTTGCATCAGGGGACGCTCCGCCGCTCCTTAGCCCACCAGACTGTCCCCGCGCCCACCCGCACGCTCACTGCGTGAGCGGACAAGGGGGAGCTCTGCTCCGGGGACACCAGCCCCCCGGGCCTCTTTCTGGTGTCACATCTTTCTGCTCCTGGTGTGGTAGCTGCGAGGCAGGCGAGGGCTACAGCAGCCCCGCTCAGCCATTGGCTGGCGCCGCAGTGGGCCCCTCCCCAGAAGCGAGTAACTGTCTACCAGCGACATTAGTGGTCCCGCTCAGCCATTGGTCAGTGCCACAGTGGGCCCCGCCCCCTTCCCCTCTTGTACATAAAAGGAGCCCGGAGTCGGTCGGAGATGAGTTGGTTTCTTGAAATGCTAAGCTGCCATCTTCTCAGTCTGTTAGCTTTCCGATTAAAATCGTTATTCCTTGTTCCAACAACTTGTCTCCCGATTTATTGGCCTGTTGTGTGGCGAGCAGAATGAGCTTGGGCTCGGTAACACCATCCCATTAATCCAGTAGCATAAATTATATATCTATATCTATACCTGTTAAGACTTTTAACACTCTTAGAAAGAAAGAAGTGACTTACTTCCTAAGTTAATGAGACGTATGTCCAAATAGTTTTGATGGAGAAATGGTGATAATGAACAGGAAATGACCTGGGAGAGATAGACTTAAAGGCAATAAGATTTAGGGTTTTTAGCAACAGCTGAAAAGTAGAGGGGCATGATATATATGAAAACGGGGGGGCCATCAAGAGATAATGAGTTCTCTTGTGAGAAAAACTGCCAAATTCACAATATAAAGCTGATCATATTTGTGATTTCATGGCAATAATAAACATGATTCTTAGAAGTCATATCTTAGGCTTTGCTCTCACATGAACTTTATAGCTATGCTTTGACTTAGAGAAGATTTCAATCTTCTGTTTTTAGCTTCTACCCTTCAGTTAGAGTACCCTCATTTCAAAAACAGTCGTAAAACATGCTGATCATTTTACCCACCGAAATTGTTATAGTGGTAATTTTAATGGTTTTTAGCTATCAATGGCTGTGGGTCAACTGTTATCCCTCTGGCCCACATGTCTTTGTATTCCAAGACTCAGACTAAAGACAGCACACAGAATATATCTGATAAGGACTCATATTTAGAGTATATAAAAACTCCTATAACTCAATACTAATAATAGAAATAACCCTATTAAAAGAATCTGAATAGATATTTCTCCAAAGAAGATGACAAAGGACCAACAAGCAAAAGAAAAGATGATCAACATCCTCATACATCAGGGAAATGCAAATGAAAAGCATAATGAGATAGCACCTTGTATCCACTAGAATGACTATAATCAAAAAGATAAAAACAACTGTTGATGAGGATGTACAGAAATTAAATCCTTATCTAGTACTGGTAAAAATGCACAATGATGCAGCTTACTTGGAAAATTAGACTGGTTATTTCTCAAAATGTTAAGGGTAGAGTTGTCTTATGACCCAGCAATTTCCCTTCTGCATATGTATTTAAGAGAAATAAAAACATGTCCACACAAAAACTTGCACACAAATGTTGATAGCAATGTTATTCATAATAGCCCAAAAATAGAAACAACCCAAATGTCTATCAACTCATAAATGGATAAATAAAATGTGGTATATTCATATACTGCAATATTACTTAGGAGTGGAAAGAAACGAACCACTATTACATGCTAAAACACTGGTGAACCTTGGAAGAAGCTAGTCAGTAAATTTGGTGTGTCTGTGGGTGGAAGTGAGCTCAGAGTCTTCCTACTCTATCATTTTGGCCACACTCTGTACACATTAAATAGATGAATTGTATGCTATGTGAATTATATCTAAGTAAAGCTGTTATTAAAAATATATAATAGGGGATATTTAAATCAAGAATTTAAACAATATGTGGACAAATGAAAGAGCAGTTGCAGAAGCTGGTCAAGCAACAGCTTTTCAGTAAATAAAGTCTCATGTTGTCATTGAGACTATTGGTAACGCATGCTTCTGGTCAGTCAGACAATAGAATTAAATTTTTCCTTAAATGGAGAAAAAGGTGACTTCAGAAAAAGAGATTAAGGTCTCATTTGCCTATTTGAATGGTTGTCTGAGGATAACTTGCTTAAGAATTAATATATGGGTAGCAACATCTCACCAATATCAAAGTGGATCTAAAGAACATATCTTATGAAGATTTCACTTCATAAATACAAAGTCACCTCATGAGTTTAATAGGACAATCTCATCTTCAGAATCTTTGGCACAAAAATGGACTGAAGAATTTAAAAGTCTTATTTGAACCAAAAAAAACCTTTTCTACTTGTCAAAACAAAAATGGACTTTTGGGGATATTTTATTGATTAAAGAACTCCCATTCCAATATCAACATGTTCCAGCCTTACTAGATATCATAATCTCCATAGATCCATTGATCAGGGAGGCATGGACAAGGAGAGAGGTGTGAACTTGTATAAAAGACCTTGAGAATGGACCTTGAAGGGGGAGTAATGGCATATTATCTCTACTTCTATTCAAAGGAAATCTGCCTCTTACTTCACCAAGACCAGAGATATCCACTCAGCATAATCAACTGTAGCTATAAACCCTCAGTGTTGAGGTGTGCTTGTGTGTCTGCCTGTGAATGAAATCTCATAATTGATGAATCTATTGAAAATAATTATTTCCATATTTTATTTCTAGATATTATATCCTAAGCTTTCCTCCCTAAAGTCTCCTATTTGTAGAAATAACATTCTTCTCTTCATTTGAAAATAAGCCTCAGATCTTTTTAAATATTAAATGATAAGTATTATTTGATCAATATATATAAAGAAGACTATCTAAGCTAGTTCACACATCTTGTCACGGGAACTCATCATCAATATAAGATTACCTAGTCAGAAGATGTAATTCACTGAAATATGTACCTTAGACACACCTGTTTAAAATACATTTTGGAATAATAGTGGTTGAAATGTGGTGTGTCCCAGAAAGTGTCAAAAGACAGACATCACTGACAGTGGGCCTTTCTACTGAGGAAAAGTTAGTTCAGAGCTTAGTCTTAAAATTGTGTTCAAATTTCACGTTCATCCCCCCAAAGTAATTGATTACGTAACTAGTTGACCATAAGAGCAATTAAGTCACAGGTCTCTCACAGAAACAGTTTATGCAGTCTTTGGCAATTGATAGCTCTGATGAAACACTGCAATTTAGAAGTCTGTTTTACATATTTTTTCTTATGGAGTGATAAACATATCCTGATTACATTTCATCTTGGATTTGGTAACATATTATTGATGATTACAAGCCTTTTCTTGTGGTTTGAGAGTTGCTCGAGTACTATGAACCTAATCTGCGATCATTCTCCAAATTTAGTTTAAATAAACCCAATATGAATGGTTTACCTTATTAGGTAAAAAGGCTAAAAATGTATTCAACCTCAACATTCCAAATGAATGAAGTTGGCCTATTAACTTGCGTAAAGCAATGTCTTTCTCAGAAAGAAGAGTGAAAAAGCAAAATCCTCTCTGAACACATAGTTTGGATTTTGAGTAGGTTATCACCTAATGCTAATACTTAATTAATTCTGTGAGCACTCTTTAAAGGAGAAAAGAATACATAAGTTTCAAAATGTTTAAGACTCTCCCCTAAAGAGGCAGATTTCAATAAATAAAATCCTATATTCTAGAGTCTGCACCTTACTGAAGACAAGGTACTAGGTAGCTAGAAATCTGGATGATAATAGTATAATACTTCAACTTTTGAATGAAAATTTACAAATAAATCTGTGGAACAGAATAGAGCATATCCCTGTAGAGCTAGTTAAGCATTTTCAAATTATCCTACAACCACACTCATATTAAACCCAAGCAATGTCAAGAATCAAATCAAACCCATATTACAATACCATACTAGAAACTTCATGTCTAAACTAAGAGTCATGTACCAAAATGTTCATTGCAGCTCTATTTACAATAGCCAGGACATGGAAGCAACCTAAGTGTCCATCAACAGATAAATGGATAAAGAAGATGTGGCACATATATACAATGGAATATTACTTAGCCATAAAAAGGAATGAAATTGAGTTATTTGTAGTGAGGTGGATGGACCTAGAGACTGTCATACAGAGTGAAGTAAATCAGAAAGAGAAATACAAATACCATATGCTAACACATATATATGGAATCCAAAAAAAAAAAAAAAGGAAAAAAAAATGGTCAGAAGAACCTAGGGGCAAGACGGGAATAAAGATGCAGACCTACTAGAGAATGGACTTGAGGACACAGGAAGGGGGAAGCGGGGAAGGGTAAGCTGGCACAAAGTGAGAGAGTGGCATGGACATATATACACTACCAAACGTAAAATAGATAGCTAGTGGGAAGCAGCCGCATAGCACAGGGAGATCAGCTCGGTGCTTTGTGACCACCTAGCGGGCTGGGATAGGGAGGGTGGGAGGTAGGGAGATGCAAGAGAGAAGACATATGGGGACATATGTATATGTATAACTAATTCACTTTGTTATAAAGCAGAAACTAACACACCATTGTAAAGCAATTATACTCCAATAAAGATGTTAAAAAAAGAAAAAATAAATAAATGAATAAACTAAGAGATCAGTGAGAACAATGCCATGTGTGTCTTCTTCAATAGTGAAGCAAATATTTTGAATAAATATAAGAGCATGAGTTGTGCAAGATAAAACAAATAAATGCAGATCTGCAGACTAAAATCTTACCTACTTACAAATGTGATAATAAAGACAAATCAGCAATGTGTGCAAATATAACCTACATGTACCCAAGACAAAATTTGGATGTTGTTAAGCATAAAGAAGTTTTGTGATATTTGTGTTCCTGCTAATTGGAGTCTGAGTGAAATAAGGAACAAACTAACACCTCTCCACACACACAAATGCTCATACATACACCAACACACACACACACTTTTAAGATCCCAGTATGTTGACATGATATCAGTATGTTGACATGGCGTCCACTGATGTCTTCAGAAATCTGGATGACAGATTTGTCATCCTTGTCCTGGTGTCCATTATTTGTCCATTACTTGTCCTGATGTGACAAGTAAATTCTTGATCAGGAGGACCCAATTATTAAGACTCTATTGACAATGAACTTGGAGTAAGTTGCTAAGTAGCTACATAAAATAAACATTGTCTTTCACTGCTGACCACATAAGAGCATGTAAATATATTTCACATAACCAACGGTGTGAAAAATAAAGTTGAGCTACAGCAAACAACATGAGCCATGAACACATGTTGTTTGAAGCCATGATGAGTGGTCCACATAAAGAAGATCAACAGGATAAGAATAACACAAGAAGACAAATCCATATAGCGCTCAAGAAGAAACATTGGCTTGACAAATTAAGAGATTTGCATGAATTTCTTGTGTGAAAAACTTGAAAATAAGTATGAATGCTCAATTTTAATATCATTTCATAGTAAACTATAAACATTTTTTCCTCAAAAAAATCCAATCATTTCTATTAATTATAATTCTTATAGATTTCCAGGTTAAATAATCACAGTATGTTGTTCCAGGTAGATACAAGAAGGAGAATATCACCTCTGACAGTTGTACTCAGGAGTCTGGTTCCCAGAGTAGGAAAAGCCAGAAAGAAGTACCCCTAACAGAATGGCAATTTATTTAGGCTTACTTCTGACTAGAGACAAGGAGATTGCTGGAATGACAATAAAATAATAGCGATTTTTATGAATTCTTACTAAGTGCCAGACACTGTTCTAAATGTTACATATGACTCATTTAAGTAACAACCCTATGAGTTAAATATTATTATTAACCTCAGTTTATAGAAGAAGATACTAAGACACAGAATGGTTATAGAAAAATGAAAAAGAGGATGTCCTAATCTAGTCTATGAATCAAAGGAAGTTTCTTTCCAAAGAAGTTTAGCCTCTACTTTCTTATAATGGTTAGGGAAAATGCTTATAATTATTTGTACTTTTATATTTTGACACCTGGTTAAGATGAATCAATTGCAATGGTGACTTGGCATTCTGGATCAGACAGAATTTCTATCCTTCTATATTCATGTAATTGCTATAAGTTATATATATGAGAGAATCTGATTAAAAGATGCAGATATGCCAGCAATTAATTCTAGATATTATAACTTCTGATGAGATAACACAGATGAGTTTATAACAATTTTAAATTCCACATCTAATCTTCATTTCTTCTTACACATTCCACTGGATCACTAGCTTAGCATCATTTAAAATATTTATCATATAATATATAGTACAGTGGTTTTCAAGTCTGGCAGTGCATCAAAATCAGGCTGGGAGTGTATAACATTCAAGATGAAATAAGTCAAAATGTCTAGAAGAAGGGTCCCAGAAATTTAAATTTTTAACCACCTCATTAGGTAATTCATATGACTCTTAGGTTTGCAAACCAAAAATCATGTACTAGACCTAGACTAACCTGGGGTGTCTGACACTGCATACATCAAAGTTTGGAAGGGGCCTTAAAGAAGAGTGAAAAAAAAATTTAATCCAGTTTCCTGGAAGGATTGTTAATGAAGGAGGCAACATAAATGTTTTCATTTAGCTTAGGCTTGGACCAGAAACTGAATAACGTAAATTGAAATATGTTGGTGTCCAGATGTGCGAAGTCACACATACAGAAACATGTCAAGACTACAGTCAAAGCAAACTTTAAAAGGAGACTCAGAACTGGTTTTAAGTCAACATTTACAGGGCAGAAATTATTTAAGTGCCAAAATCATAAATCTAACAGCTGGAACAAATGTCATGACATGATTGTAGGAGATCATAAAGAAGGAAAAGTTTTATACAACATATAGCTAGTTTTTTTCAAAATACTGAAGATTTTAGGTTTCCCTGAAAAATTAATTTCTATCAAAAGGGAGAAACATCTTAATTTTCACTGATACCAAGAAACCCATTATTCTGTTCACTGTATATATTACACAAATATACGCATGCTATGGAAGGGAAAATAGTGTATTTTTAAGTAGTGAGATTTCCTAACCATTTACAATTCTGTAAATTAAAATTTTTTTTAACATTTTCTCAGTAGCATTTTCCATTGTGTATATTTCTCTCCAATAAGAGGCTCATGGTGAAGTCTGTAAATCACCACTTGCTATTTACCCCCTATTGGATATTTATAATGTACATTACTACATAGTCTTTAGACAGACCTGCCATGATCTGTTCAATTTTATTTAATTCAGCGTTTCTCAAACTTATTTCACAATAGACTCCATTTAAAAATTTTAAAACATCTATTATCCCACAAGGAACATGCTCTGGAAAACACTGGGTAGACAAATTTGAAAATATAACTTTATGGGGAAGTGGCTTTTCACTAAGAAAACAACTTCACAAACAAAATAGAAAGAGTAGTCTCAAAGATTTTTAAAATAGTGTAATTGTTCAGACAAATTAAGATAAAGATACTCAGCAAGTTGTGCCTTCTTAAGAGTGGCACATGTTTTAGCTTTCTCTTTTCACTTTATTAGCTATTTTTCAATAAAACATGGCATTTTATGTAATCATATTTTATTTGAATTCTTCCTTTTTTAAATCTTTGGATATTGCTTCATACATGTGACCTCAGTGCAACTAGTCAATTTCTAAATATAGCAAAATACATAACAAGCTAGTTGGGAAAAGTAGACTAAACAAATGGTTGTAATAGAATCTTCATTTTTAACTACTAATTTTTGCATCATGTAAGGAAAAAACCCATAAATCCTAGGCTATATTTATATAGCATAAATAAAAGCTAACAATCAGTCAAAATTTAAGATGCATTGCAATATGTTTCTATATAGGTAACGTCTATGTATTTTTAAATTACCTTTTGCAATTTACCAATGCATAATAAAATAGTTTTAAAAATGGAAGGAATTTTTAGAGACTGTTTGTTTCAAACTCCTCATATCATTTATGAGGTAGAAGGTGGTCCCAAGCAATAAAGTATCTTAACCAAGGTCATATCAGGTTAAAACCTTCTCTGGTAATATTAAATTCTATTTCTTAATGTAATTAAGTTCATCCAACATTTATTAAGCACTTAATATGAGACAGGCTTATCCAATTCCAGTTATAAGTACAAAGCTACTGAGACTGTAGGATGTTGCAATCACTCAGCAAGCTTATCCCAAAGGAAATGAAGGAAACAAGACAGAATTCAGTCCAGAAACCCTCAAATCACTTAGAAAATATGATTGTAAAGGGTATCCTGAGAAATGGGCCCCCAAATGCAAAGTGTTTACAACTTAAAATTCCTTCTGGGACTTCCCTGATGGTCTGGTGGTTAAGACTCCGGGCTACCACTATGGGGGCACAGGTTCCATCCCTGGTCGGGGAACTAAGATCCAAAAAAAGTTCCTTCTCAGAAACTATAAATCCCCCAGAAGAATTCCCCCATAGTTCTCTGAAACAGTAGCATGTGGCTTCTGGGCAGCCTTCAGAGATTTGCTGGTCAAACTAATAACATGCTTGAAAACCTGAGAATGAAGTAGCAAACTCTCTTCTCTCTCCTTCTCTCCCTTAGTGAAGAAATTTCAGTAAAAAGCTAAGAAAGGTTACAAAACTGGGGGCTTGGGGCTTTGAAAGCTAAAATTATAGAGTTTTGCTAAACACTGACCCTCTGTGGGTACAAGGCCACAAGTGCCACTCTGGCTGAGCCTCCTATTTACACAGCCGGTGTTCACAGAGACTCTGAATTCCAGGGGGCTTGAGAATGTGGGATGATGTTCGGGCGCTCGGGATGCCCAAACGAACCCAGATCCAGCTGGATGTATTGTTCGGCTACAAGGAAAACCCAAATGTGTGGCTCTTACCCCTTGATTTCACAGTGGGGAAAAACAAACTTTAAATCTTCGGGGATCAAAATATGAAACAGACACACTTAAAATACTCTTCACTCTTTCCCACATTCAACAGCTTTTGTGCCACTTCTAGATACTTGATATCCAAAATGTCCATTATTTAGATTTTACTGAAGGGTATGCATACGTATACATATGTATATAGAAACACATTTTTTTTTGTAATGGTGATGGGCAGAAATTTTACAGCTTGTTATCTGTATATTTAAAGATGTCCTCATACCGCCTTACAAACAACAGTGTTACATCCCGGGGTGTGTATCTAACTTATAAAGATGTATAGTATATTTATTTTGTGTATCCACAAGTGTTTATTTTACTGTTTTAGATCCTGCCACTCTTTGTGGTTCATTTCTCTTTGCCTTGTGTTAAAAAGAGCACATTTCTAGTCACACACGAAGTCCACTGGGGCTTGGCCATGAAAGACCTAGATAGCGGACCTGTGTAGATATGCCAAGCCAGTCCCAAGGCCTCCACATCTAATCAAGATGGGAAGCAGATCAAACTTTCCAAAATTCACAAAAGTGAATAGTGACCTGGAGCAACTGATAGGAGCTACTGAAGCAGGTTTCCACTTCCACTTTACTGTTGTTCTTACATGTTGTGGCCAGAATTGGCTCTGCACACAGGCAAGTGAGTGGCCATCTATGCAGTCCTAGAATAAATAATTATCTTTAGCAAAGTCATAATTAAAAATTCCATGTAAAAAAATCAACACTTTCTATATACTTATAATGAAAAATTGGATATTGATGTTTAAAAATAAAAACATAATTTGTAATAGCATAAAAATATGAGATGATTATGGACAAGTTTAATAAAATACTTGGGAAGTCTGTACCCTAGAAATGACAAAACACTGCTGAGAGAAATTAAAGACCTAACTAAATTAAGAGACATCCCAGGCTCATGAATGGGAAGACTCAGAATTATGAAATGTCAGGTTTCCCCAAGTTGATTTATAGCCTTACCAAAAGCCTAAAAAAAAAAAACCTAGGTTTTTTTTGTTGTTGTTGTGACATACACAAGCTGATTCTAAGAGTTTTTATGAAAATGCAAAGGGCCTAGAATAACCGGAACAATTTTGGCAAAGCAGAATGAAGTCAAAAGACTTCCATTACCTGGCATCAAGACTTTATATTATAGAGCTAGAATAAACAAGGCAATGAGGTATTGGTGTAGGATCAGACATAGATCAATGGAGAAGAATTAAAAGTCCAGAAATATTCTACATATGTATGGAAAATTGATATTCAATAAAGGAGCAAACACAATTCGATGGATTCAATGGGAGGAAAAGATGTCTTTTCAACAGATGGTGCTGTGATAATATCTATGCGTCAAAAAAAAAAAAACCAAAAAATCTTAGCCCTCATATTACACCAGTATTACTACTACAGACTCATTCTTCTCAGTATTATAAGCTCAGTGTTACTAACCCATTCTACAGATGCTGCATATATAAGGTAGTTGAAAGAATTCAGTGTTTGACTTTGGGCAGGTCACCTCATAGATCACCATCAGTCAAATCAGGGACAGGGGACTTTCTACTCTCCTATTTTCACTAAAAAATGTATAATGTTCTACAAATACAATTAAAGTTTGTATCTATTACGGACATAAACATTAAATATGCTACATTTATATATGTTTACATGCATTAGAACTTTAAAAAATTTAGTGTAAGGTAGATGTGAGACTTGTTATAGCAAACAAAACTGATCGAAATGGAGATCTAACTATGTACAATGTTTAATTCACCAGGTGTTTGACAAAACAAAACAAAAAAAAGTGAGTTAATCAAAAACTGTGTGTATGTGTGTGTATTCCTTTGCAATTAGTAATTTTGGCTATTTCATGGCATAAGTAACAACAAGAATTGATTAGTTCTTATGACTTGGTCTAATGGGTCTGATAGTTTCCTTTCTGGAATTTAGACTTATTAACTTCCTCATACATACTTGAGAATTGGTTATTTTCTGAAGATGTGCAAGAATTTTGCAGTATTTTGTGGTTGATTGAAAATTGGAAAATGATGAAAATATATTGGATGGACTAGGGCCCTGGGAGCAGCTAAAAGAAAAAAAAAATGTTTCTAAAGTACTTAAAAAGACATTTATGAGATGGAAAATTACTGTGGATTTTTATAGAAATCTCCTTATTAGAATTCTGCAACATTTTTCTTAAGGAATTCTTTCTTTTAAAAGTGTGGTTAATACCCATATTATGCTGTAGGCAATCAGAGTTTAAGATTTTTATTTAATGCATAAATATATTCTTCAAGGAGTGTTTCCACTCCAGTGAATATTTAAATATGCTCTAAGGCATTTGGGGTATTAAGGAAAGCTCGAGGAAATATATGAGCATTTGTTTTTCCAGAAAGCTATACCAGGAAAATGCATGAGGCATAAAGCTTGAAAATACCAAATTTCCAAACAAAAGAAAGAATGTGTCTTCCACTCCCTCTTTTTCACTATTAGAAAGTGAGTAAAATAAACATATCCTTCTTATAGACTTAAAGTTCAAATTGCTGTATGAGTCAGACTGTAATGATGTTTTCTATATCTTTCAAGTTATAATGAAATATAAGCAAACTACTATGGAAAAAATCTAGCCACAGGCTCCTTTTTCCTCCCTCTTCTATATAAATTAGGTTTTTTAAGCCAAACCAAACCCTCATGCATGGTTTACAAACTTTATTTTGATTTCATTTTTAAATGACCCAACCAAAAATCCCTAAGCCAAATACCACAAGGAACTCTCTGCCTTCTCCTCCCCAAAGTAAGATTCTGGAATTAACCTCTCTTGGTTACAATTACAGAGTCACTTTAAAAGTATATGGTAGTCCCATTTTTGTCATTGAGGTAACTGATATACTTGAGCATAATATATTATTAATATTTAGCTCTTTGGCTCCTAAAGGAAAATATTTTTCTTTAAAAATTGATGTCATCAATCACTACAGAGTACAATTTGGCAATATTGATCTATTTATCATCTATCTCTTACAAATATACCTATTCTTCTACTGAGAAATTTATTTTTAGGAATTTATCCTGCAACTGTATTTCAAAAATTTTGCAGAGATTTATGTACAAATATATTTACTGCAGCATTGTCCTGTAAGAGCAAAAGATTGAAAACAACCCAAATGCCCACCAACATAAGGCTATTTAATAAATGAAGGTAGGTCAGTACAATGGAAAGCTATCCAGAAGTTAAAAAGCAAAAAGCAGCTCCAATTTGACCTATATAGAATACCCAATGAGATACATTATCAAAAGAAAAAAACTAGGTTTTATAAAAGTATGTAAGATATACAGTTGCTTGCAGTTATAAGTGCCTATACACTCATAAATAAATACAATATCTCTGGGAGCTTATGTAAGAAATTGGTAATACAGTTTGCCTGTGAGATAGGATTAAATATCAACTAGTGTACAGAGTGGGCAAGAGACTTACCTCTCACTGAATTCCATTTTATTCATTTTGAATATGGATTATGTGCATATATTATCTATTAAAATAATCATCTTAAAAGGTAATATACACCTAAAAAGCATTCTTTATACTGAATATGATGAAGAAGAGAAACGCTGCTTATGGGGAAAAAATAAACACGCTAGAGAAAAATAAAACCTAGCCAAAGAACACAAATGATTTTAAGCTGTTAGTATTTGGTGCTAACATTTAAAAATATTACTGAGACAATTGCAATGTGGTAAACATCTCCACTGTTTACATAAATTTTGTTGTGGGAAGAGGATACTTGTCAGAAGCAATTAGAAAAAAATTAAAAGTAAAATATTGTTGGCTGATTGAATATTTGCGAACCACACGTGAGGAAATAGGATTTATTTAGAGTGGTTGGAGTCAAGGAGAACAAAGTTCCTAGAAAGAAGTTAGACTTTTCTTTCATGAGTCAAGAGCAGTACCTGTGTCCAGAAGCTAATAAATACAAGTCAGGATCCAAAGGACGAATACAAGATTTACCCAAGAATATTCCTGCAAAGTGGGGTTAAGGTGAGGTTCTATCATCTCTTAATTAGCAAAAGAATGAACTGTAATCAGAAATTTCTTCTAAAAGCTTAATTTGCTGGTTGAGAGGGAGGAACTGCAGTTCACTCTTCTAGAGCTATAAATCCATGACATATCCAGCCAATTTATCAATCTGGTTAGAATTATATGCTGTTGGTGACTGATTGCTTCTTGATTCTTCTTGTCTTTAATGCTTTCTAACACTTTGGGATCACTTTGATAAGTTCTAATATTTATAAAGTTGGGGTGAGCACGGTAAGACCTTAAAGAAACAAATTCTCTGCACTCCCATCTCTACACAGTGGCTTCAACATCTTCAGTGATTGTTGACAGATAATAACAGGGACATTCCATCTATTGTGGGGAAAGGAACCACATCACCTAGACTATCGAAAACAAATACCTTTAACTTGTAAACCATGAAGTACATCCAAGGAGCAAAAACAAAAGTTCTTAAATAGCAAATATTTATCATGATATAATTTATATGAATCTTTTTGTTGTTATTTACTCTCCTCCTCTTCTACTCTGAGTAACCCCAGGCCCTTTTTCCCTAAGCCTTATCCTCTATGCCAACTTACATTTAGTTGCTATTAAGTAGGTAGATATTAATTATTTTCATAACAAAACTTTATATTTTTATAATATATATAATTTCAATATGCTTTGACAAGCATTGTTTTATTAGAATTTCCCAGTAAGCCTATTAGGAGTTCAGAATAGAAATTATTGGTGCCATAATATTTTAGATGAGGAAACTGATGTTTGTAGTTCTTAAGAAAATTGCTTAAAGTTCTACAAATAATATGGAATAAAAGAGAAAACACACTGCAGTCTGACTGCTCCTCAACTGGGACAGCAAATACGCCCCTCCCACGAAAAACAACCTGCCAGAGAAATGTGCACCAAAAGGAACAGGATAGCGCTTGTTTCTTAAGGACTTCTTAATAAGAATTTCAGTTAGTAGGTCTACTTGATGAGAGGTCAAATCACTGATCATACAATGCATTGAAAGATCCTCTGATGGACTGTAAATCTCTTTATTATCACAGAGATTTTTGTCGAAAGACTTTATCCAACGATGGGAGATGACTGAAAATGCGGTCTTTCATCTATCACTGTCACCATATTGAGTTCCAGACAATGAGTTCCAGAAAGAGCTATCATTGTTCAACTCAGTTTTATTTTCTTTGCAAATCTATAATGAGTGCAATAAAAGTATTTTAAAATATATTTTTGATAAGCATCTTTCCCTGGAAAAAATATCTGCTAAATAATCTGTTTAAAAATTGAAATTCAAAAAGTAATGGCAAAGAGTGAGTTCCACAGGCTTCCTCATTTCTCAGCTACTGTTACAGGTTGAATTCTGTCCCTTTCAAAAACAGATTTGTATATCGAGGTCCTTAACCTCCAGTACCTTAGAAGGTAATCTAATTTGAAAATACAGAGTATTTGCAGATACTTAATTAATTAATTAAGATGAGATCATAATGGAGAAAGTTGGACCCCTAATCCTGTATGTCTGGAACCTTTATAAAAAGGAAACTTTGGGCACAGACACACACACACAGGGAGAACACCACTTAGAAATAAAGGAAGAAATTAGAGTGATGTTTCTATAAGCCAAGGAATGCCAAAGATTGCCAGCAAACCACAGAAAGGTAGGCAAAACTCGCGGAACAGATTCTCCCTCACAGCCCTCAGAAGAAACCATTCCTGCTGACACCTTGATCTCAGGCTTCCAGCCTCCAGACTGAGAGACAGTATATTTCTGTTGCTGAAGCCACTCAGTTTGGGGTCTTTGTTCCCACAGCCCTAGCGAACTAAAACACCCACCAGTATGACCAATTTAAGGAGAATTCCAGCTACGTACGTAATTTTAAGATGTACAGCTGGCAACACTGGGGAATTAGGAGCAGAAATCACCAAGAAAAGGAATAACTGAGATAGAAAGAAAAGGGATAAGGATTAAGGACAAGAACGCATATAGGATGAATGAAAGGAAAACTTCCTGGTTGAGAGTTAAGAGTACGTGAGAGAAAGGTGTTAGCAAGGGGCTACTGTAAAGGACGGCGAGTCAGACAGTGACTGAAGAAGAGGAATTTTAAGCTGTTTGTGTACCCAAAAAGTGCTCCCCCAAACCTCCAACCCATGCATACAAACATCCTTCCAACTTTAAATGTTTGTAAAAAATGAATATATCAATTACATATGGATATATTTAAATATATAGACATACATTTTTTTCCTGCTAAATGCTGTTTCTTTGAATCAACACTGCATGAAGACTAAGCCAAAATTGTATTATATCTATTACATTTAGATTATATGTATGCAAAACATATTATGTATATTATATATTTTATTGAATTTTAAAGTATGGATTATTTGAATATCTATAAAATACAGATACTTAAGTACCCACCACACAGACTTTATATTTCCACCTTATGTAATGAAATAAAACATGAATTAGTTTCTACCACTATCATCATAAGTTACCACAAACAGTGACTGAAACAACACACATTGTTTATTTTTCTAGAGATTAGAAATCTGACATGGGTCTTACTGGGCTAAAATCAAGGTGTTGGCAGGGATGAATTACTTTCATAGGTTCTTAGGAGAGAATCCCCCTTTTCCCTTTTCCAGTTTCTAGAGGCTGCCTGCATCCTTGGTTCACAGTCTCCTTCCTCCCTCTTCAAAGACATATCAGAGGGTCTAGTCCTTCTCACATCACAGCACCGTGCCCTCCTCTTCTGCCTCCTTCTTCCCCCTTTAAGGACGTTTATGATTACACTGGGTCTACCCAGAAATCCAAGATGATCTCCCTATCATAAAGTCAGCCAATCAGCAACCTTAATTCCACTTGCAAGCTTAATCCCCATTTGCAGCATAACCTGACGTATTCACAGGTTCCAGGGATTAGGATGTGGACATTGTAGTTGGGGGTTAGAGCATTATTCTGTCTATCAGATATAGTAAATGCCAATTGCCTCATCTCTCTCTCCCTCTTCACTCCTAGATTATTTTTTTTTACTGTTTTTCAACATATTTGTGAAATATGTGTTTTTATAGTATTGTTTTGTGTATTTAAATTTTTCAATGATATTATATTTAATGAGAATTTACATTCCAGTTTACTTAAGATAGTCTGGTTTACATTCATTGTTCTAACATAAGTACTAATAGCACTCTTATTCTCAAAAGCAGTTCAAGTCATACCATTCATACCCTTTCAACAGCTATTATTTTTCACTCAACATATTTTTAATATCCATGTTTTTGCCCATACATCAACATTATAAGAGACTGGCTATATTCTCTCTGTTCTCACTTATTTTGGATGTCTCAATTCATCAACACTTCCTCTACACTCTTTCTCAAAAGAGATGTGCAAAAATTCCCTCTATGACTGAAGTTTTTCGGTTTTCCTTTTACTTCTGTCAATTTCTCCTTTAATGTATTTTAAAGTTATATCATTAAATGTACAAGGTTCAAAATTGCTTTACTCTCAAGTGTTTGAGAGTAAAGTTATTGCTCTTATCAAATTTTTTCTGATAATAAAATAAAACTTTTCTTTGGTTGGTATTTATGTAGTTTATCTCTTCCATCTTTCCATTTGTTTTAAAATTTTTGTCATTAACATTCAGGTAATGTCACTAATAACTTTTATTTTGTAATTTAATTTTTTATTTTAACCAGTAAAATTAATCTCTTTACATTTGCTTTAAATACTAATATTTTGGGACTTCCCTGACAGTCCAGGGGTTAAGACTCCCCACTCCCACTGCAAGGGGCATGGGTTCGATCTGTGGTCGGGGAACTGAGATCCCACATGCCACGTAGCATGGCCAAAATAAATAAATAAATAAATACAAATTAAATACAGATATTTTGCATTTTTCTGCCATGCAATATTATGCTTTCTATATGCCATCTTTTTTCTTTGCTTCTTTAACATGTTTAATTTAGGGAGAATCTATATCCCTTCTCTCCTCATGAATAATGATGAGAACATTTTAACTCTGGTTAACATCTTTCCCTTAACTTATTGCTGTCCAATATTTTAGTTCCACATTGTTTTTACCCTCCCCCATTATTTCCTATAATTATTACTGGCTTTCACATTCTGTATTTTTAGGCTGTCTTATATAGTCACAAATTTCTTTGTTCGTAATTGCTTCTTGCCAACTCACTTCACATTGGATTCAGTTTCCTGAAGTATATCTTGTTAAAGATGCTTCAGTATAAGTCTGCTCATGGTCAACTCTCAGATTTTGTTTGAATAAAGGTACCTTTATATTGACTTTTGAGATTTAAGCGTTTTTTTTAAATTTTAGGTTGCACTTGTTACACTTCGGCCCTGTAGAAATATTTCTTGTGACCAACTATATCTTCCAAAGCTTGACATAAAAATGTCTCCCACCTTATAAGTTCTTCTACAATATGACCTTGATTTTCCCACATCGAGTGGTGGGAATCTATGCTACCCTCCTCCCAACACCAAATCTGGCAGTTTTTTGACTCACTTGTAACCAGTAGACTCTGGCAAAAATGAGACTGTATAACTTACATGCAAATTCAAAAAGGTTTATGCAACTTCTATCTTTTTCACAGACATTACTTTTGAGCTCTGAGTGGCCATTTAGGAAGTCTCACTATCCTGAGGCCACCTGGGGAAATGTAGGCCAGATGCTCTAGTCACAGCCTCAGGTATGGTCCCAGTTAACAAGCAGAATCAGCCAACACACACATGAGTGAAGACTCCTCTAAATGACTCCATTCCCCAGCTGCTGAGTAACCCCAGCTGCCTTGTTGTCCCAGCTAAGAATTCAGACATTTTGGAACAGGAACAAGACCTTGGCTCTATGCCCTGTCCAAATTCCTGGCTCACAGACTCTGTGAGCACAATAAAAGTGTTGTTTTAAGACACTAAGTTTTACGGTAACTGGTTATGCAGCCATAGTAACTGGAACACTAGTGAACCATCTTTTGATCTATTTTTATTGTTCCAAAAACTTCTTGGTCTCATTCCTCTTTATATAATCTGTACCATCACTCTGGTTGTTTTCAGATTTCTCTCTTTGTCTTTGAGAAAGAAAGAGATTTTCAATGATGAAGGTAAGTTATACCATTGGAGTAATTAAAGAAATAAGTGTAACTATTATTTGTTTAAATAAAAACACCACCTCTGGACTTCTCTGGTGGCGCAGTGGTTAAGAATCCACCTGCCAATGCAAGGGACACAGGTTCGAGCCCTGGTCCGGGAAGATCCCACATGCCGCGGAGCAGCTAAGCCCGTGTGCCGCAACTACTGAGCCTGCACTCTATAGCCCATGAGGACAACTACTGAGCCCTCGTGCCACAACTACTGAAGCCCGCACACCTACAGCCCATGCTCCACAACAAGAGAATCCACCACAATGAGAAGCCCGTGCACAGCAAGGAAGAGTAGCCCCCGTTCACCGCAACTAGAGAAAGTCCACGTGCAGCAATGAAGACCCAACGCAGCCAGAAGAAGAAATAACAGAAAATCGGCAGAAACAATATTTGAAAAGATAATGGCTGATAATTTTCCAAAAGCCTCAGATTTAAGATGTGTAGCAAAGAAAACTACACTTAGACAAAAATGATAAATTTGCTGAAATTCAAAGAGAAATAGGACATATGTTATAGGCAGCCAGAGAATAAAAGACACATAACGTTCAAAGGAGCAACAATATGAATCTCAGTGTACATTTTTTTCTTTCCTTTTTATTAAAAAAATATTTTTCATCTATATTGGAGTATAATTGCTTTACAGTGGTGTGTTTCTGCTGTATAACAAAGTGAATCAGCTATACATATACATATATCTCCATTTCTCCTCTCTCTTGCATCTCCCTTCCACCCTCCCTATCCCACCCCTCTAGGTGGTCACAAAGCTGATTTCCCTGTGCTATGTGGCCACTTCCCACTAGCTATTTTACATTTGGTAGTGTGTATGTGCCCATGCCACACTTTCACTTCGTCCCAGCTTACCCTTCACCCTCTCCCTGTCCTCAAGTCTATTCTCTACATCTGTGTCTTTACTCCTGTCCTGCCCCTAGGTTCTTAAGAACCTTTTTTTTTAGATTCCATATATATGTGTTAGCATATGGTATTTGTTTTTCTCTTTCTGACTGACTTCACTGTGTATGACAGTCTCTAGGTCTATCCACCTCACTACAAATAACTCAATTTCGTTTCTTTTTATGGCTGAGTAATATTCCATTGTATATATGTGCCACATCTTGTCTATCCATTCATCTGTTGATGGACACTTAGGTTGCTTCCATGTCCTGGCTATTGTAAATAGAGCTGCAATGAATATTGTGGTACATGTCTCTTTTTGAATTATGGTTTTCTCAGGGTATATGCCCAGTAGTGGGATTGTTGGGTTGTATGGTAGTTCTAGTTTTAGTTTTTTAAGGAACCTCTATACTGTTCTCCATAGTGGCTGTATCAATTTGCATTCCCACCAACAGTGCAAGAGGGTTCCCTTTTCTCCACACCCTCTTCAGCATTTATTGTTTGTAGACTTTTTGATGATGGCCATTCTGACTGGTGTGAGGTGATACCTCATTGTAGATTTGATTCGCATTTCTTTAATGATTAGTGATGTTGAGCACTCTTTCATGTGTTTGTTGGCAATCTGTATATCTTCTTTGGAGAAATGTCTATTTAGGTCTTCTGCCCACTTTTGGATTGGGTTGTTTGTTTTTTTAAATTGAGCTGCATGACCTGCTTATATATTTTGGAGATTAATCCTTTGTCAGTTGATTCATTTGCAAATATTTTTTCCCATTCTGAGGGTTGTCTTTTTGTCTAGTTTACGATTTCCTTTGCTGTGCAAAAGCTTTTAAGTTTCATTAGGTTTCATTTGTTTATTTTTGTTTTTATTTCCATTACTCTAGGAGTTGGGTCAAAAGGGGTCTTTCTGTGATTTATGTCAAAGAGAGTTCTTCCTATGTTTTCCTCTAAGAGTTTTATAGTGTCTGGCCTTACATTTAGGTCTTTAATCCATTTTGAGTTTATTTTTGTGTGTGGTGTTAGGGAGTGTTCTAATTTCATTCTTTGACATGTAGCTGTCCAGTTTTCCCAGCACCACTTATTGAAGCAGCTGTCTTTTCTCCATTGTATATTCTTGCCTCCTTTAACAAAGATAAGGTGACCATATGTGCGTGGGTTTATCTCTGGGCTTTCTATCCTGTTCCATTGATCTATATTTCTGTTTTTATGCCAGTACCATTCTGTATTGATTACTGTAGCTTCGTAGTATAGTCTGAAGTCAGGGAACCTGATTCCTCCAGCTCCGTTTTTCTTTCTCAAGACTGCTTTGGCTATTCACGGTCTTCTGTGTTTCCATACAAATTGTGAACTTTTTTGTTCTAGTTCTCTGAACAATGCCATTGGTAGTTTAACAGGGATTGCATTGAATCTGTAGATTGCTTTGGGTAGTATAATTTTCACAAGGTTGATTCTTCCAATCCAAGAACATGGTATATCTCTCTATCTGTTTATATCATCTTTAATTTCTTTCATCAGTGTCTTATAGTTTTCTGCATAGAGGTCTTGTGTCTCTTTAGGTAGGTTAACTCTTAGGTATTTTATTCTTTTTGTTACAGTGGTAAATGGGAATTTTTCCTTCATTTCCTTTTCAGATTTTTCATTATTAGTGTATAGGAATGCAAGAGATTTCTGTGCATAAATTTTATATCCTACTACTTTACCAAATTCATTGATTAGCTCTAGTAGTTTTCTGGTAGCATCTTTAGGATTCTTTTTGTATAGTATCATGTCATCTGAAAACAGTGACAGCTTTACTTCTACTTTTCCTATTTTGATTCATTTTATTTCTTTTTCTTCTCTGATTGCTGTGGCTAAAACTTCCGAAACTATGTTGAATAATAGTGGTGAGAGTGGGCAACCTTGTCTTGTTCCTGATCTCAGAGGAAATGGTTTCAGTTTTTCACCATTGAGAATGATGCTGGCTGTGGGTTTGTCATATACGGCCTTTATTATGTTGAAGTAAGTTCCCTCCATGCCTACTTATGGAGGGTTTTTATCATAAATGGATGTTGAATTATGTCAAAAGCTTTTTCTGCATCTCTTGAGATTATCATATGGTTTTTATCCTTTAATTTGTTAATATGATGTATCACACTGATTGATTGATTTGCGTATATTGAAGAATCCTTGCATTCCTGGAATAAACCCCACTTGATCATGATGAATGATCCTTTTAATGTGCTGTTGGATTCTGTTTGCTAGTATCTTGCTGAGGATTTTTGCATCTACGTTCATCAGTGATATTGGCCTGTAGTCTTCTTTCTTTGTGACATCTTTGTCTGGTTTTGGTATCAGGGTGATGGTGGCCTTGTTGAATGCGTTTGGGAGTGTTCCTCCCTCTGCTATATTTTGGAAGAGTTTCAGAAGGATAGGTTAGCTCTTCTCTAAATGTTTGATAGAATTCGCCTGTGAAGCCATCTGTTTCTGGGCTTTTGTTTGTTGGAAGATTTTTAATCACAGTTTCAATTTCAGTGCTTGTGATTGGTCTGTTTATATTTTCTATTTCTTCCTGGTTCAGTCTCAGAAGGTTGTGCTTTTCTAAGAATTTGTCAATTTCTTCCAATTTGACCATTTTATTGGCATATAGTTGCTTATAGTAATCTCTCATGATCCCTTGTATTTCTGCAGTGTCAGTTGTTACTTCTCCTTTTTCACTTCTAATTCTACTGATTTGAGTCTCCTCCCTTTTTTTCTTGATGAGTCTGGCGAATGGTTTATCAATTTTGTTTATCTTCTCAAAGAATCAGCTGTTAGTTTTATTGATCTTTGCTATCGTTTCCTTCATTTCTTCTTAATTTATTTCTGATCTGATCTTTATGATTTCTTTCCTTCTGCTAATTTTGGGATTTTTTTGTTCTTCTTCCTCTAATTGCTTTAGATGTAAAGTTGTTTATTTGAGATATTTCTTGTTTCTTGTGGTAGGATTGTATTGCTATAAAATTCCCTCTTAGGACTGCTTTTGCTGCATCCCATAGGTTTTGGGTCATCATGTTTTCATTGTCATTTGTTCCTAGGTATATTTGATTTCCTCTTTGATTTTTTCAGTGATCTTTTATTTAGTAGCGTATTTTTAACCTACATGTGTTTGTATTTTTTACAGATTTTTTCCTGTAATTGATACCTAGTTTCATAGTGTTGTGGTCAAAAGAGATACTTGACAGGATTTCATTTCTTAAATTTACCATGGCTTGCTTTGTGACCCAAGGTATGATCTTCCCTGGGGAATGTTCCATGTGCACTTGAGAAGAAAATATTCTGTTGTTTTTGGATGGAATGTCCTATAACTATCAATTAAGTCCATCTTGTTTGTTGTATCATTTAAAGTTTGTGTGTCCTTATTTTCATTTTGGATGATCTGTCTATTGATGAAAGTGGGGTGTTAACGTCCCCTACTATGATTGTATTACTATTGATTTCCCCTTTTATGGCTGTTAGCATTTGCCTTATGTATTGAGGTGCTCCTATGTTGGGTGCATAAATATTTACAATTGTTACATCTTCTTCTTGGATTGATCACTTGATCATTATGTAGTGTCCTTCTTTGTCTCTTGTAATAGTCTTTATTTTAAAGTCTATTTTGTCTGATATGAGAATTGCTACTCCAGGTTTCTTTTGATTTCCATTTACATGGAATAACGTTTTCTGTCCACTCACTTTCAGTCTGTATGTATCCCTAGGTCTGAAATGGGTCTCTTGTAGACAGCATATATACGGGTCTTGTTTTTGTATTCATTCAGCCAGTCTATGCCTTTGGTTGGAGCATTTAATCCATTTACATTTAAGGTAGTTATCCATATGTATGTTCTTATTACCATTTTCTTAATTGTTTTGGGTTTGTTTTTTTAGGTCTTTTCCTTCTCTTGTGTTTTCTGCCTAGGGAAGTTCCTTTAGAATTTGTTGTAAAGCTGGTTTTGTGGCACTGAATTCTCTTAGCTTTTGGTTTTCTGTAAAGGTTTTAATTTCTTCATTGATCTGAATGAGATCCTTGTTGGGTAGAGTAATCTTGGTTGTAGGTTTTTCCCTTTCATCACTTTAAATATGTCCTGCAACTCCCTTCTGAGTTGCAGAGTTTCTGCTGAAAGATCAGCTGTTAACCTTATGGGGATTCCCTTGTATTTTATTTGTTGTTTTACTCTTGCTGCTTTTAATATTTGTTCCTTATATTTAATTTTTGATAGTTTGATTAATATGTCTTGACGTGTTTCTCCTTGGATTTATCCTGTATGGGACTATCTGTGCTTCTCGGACTTAATTGACTATTTCCTTTCCCATATTAGGGAATTTTTCAACTACAATCTTTTCAAATATTTTCTCAGTCCTTTTTTTTTCTCTTCTTCTTCTGGGACCCCTATAATTCGAATATTGGTGCATTTAATGTTGTCCCAGAGGTCTCTGAGACTGTCCTCAATACTTTTCATTCATTTTTCTTTATTCTGCTCTGTGGTAGTTATTTCCACTATTTTATCTTGCAGGTAGCGTATCTGTTCTTTTGCCTCAGTTATTCTGCTATTGTTTCCTTCTAGAGAATTTTTAATTTCACTTATTGTGTTGTTCATCATTGTTTGTTTGCTCTTTGTTTTTCTAGGTCTTTGTTTAACCTTTCTTGTATTTTCTCCATTCTATTTCCAAGATTTTGGATCATCTTTACTATCATTACTCCGAATTCTTTTTCAGGTAGGCTACCTATTTCCTCTTTATTTGTTTGGTCTGGTGGGTTTTTTCCTCGCTCCTTCATCTGCTGTGTAGTTCTCTGTCTTCGCATTTTGTTTAACTTACTGTGTTTGGGGTCTCCTTTTCGCAGGCTGCAGGTTCATAGTTCCCATTGTTTTTGGTGTCTGCCCCTGGTGGGTAAGGTTGGTTCAGTGGCTTGTGTAGGCTCCCTGGTGGAGGGGACTGGTGCCTGTGTTCTGGTGGATGAGGCTGGATCTTGTCTTTCTGGTGGGCAGGACCGTGTCTGGTGGTGTATTTTGGGATGTCTGTGAACTTATTATGATTTTAGGCAGCCTCTCTGCTAATGGATGGGTTTGTGTTCCTGTCCTGTTAGTTGTTTGGCATAGGGTGTCCAGCACTATAGCTTGCTGGTCGTTGAATGGAGCTGGGTCTTCGCCTTAAGATGGAGATCTCTGGGAGTGCTTTCGCTGTTTCATATTACGTGGGGCCAGGAGTTCTCTGGTGGACCAATATCCTGAATTCGTCTCTCCCACCTCAGAGGCTCAGGCCTGACACCCGACCAGAGCACCAAGACCCTGTCAGTCACTTCACTCAGAAGAAAAGGGAGAAAAGAAAGAAAGAAAGAAAGAAAAAATAGTATAAATTAAAATAAAGTTATTATAAAAAATAAAAAAATATTATTAGAAGTAAAAAAATTTAAAAGTAATTTTAAAAAAAGAAAAAATAGAGCAACCAAACCAAAAAAAAAAATCCGCCAATGATAACAAGTACTGAAAAGTATACAAAACAAAACAAAACAAAACAAAAAACAGACAGACAGAACCCTAGGACAAATGGTAAAAGCAAAGCTTTTACCGACAAAATCACACAAAGACTCATACACATACAGACTCACAAAAAGAGAAAAAGGAGAAATATACATATATATATATATATATTTTAAATGTTGAGTTTCTTTAGGAGTTTTTGTTTAAATTCCTCTACTTTTTTTAAAAAATTTATTTATTTATTATTTATGGGTGTGTTGGGTCTTCATTTCTGTGTGAGGGCTTTCTCTAGTTGCGGCAAGCGGGGGCCACTCTTCATTGCGGTGCACAGGCCTCTCATTATTGCAGCCTCTCTTGTTGCAGAGCACAGGCTCCAGACGCACAGGCTCAGTAATTGTGGCTCACGGGCCTAGTTGCTCCGCGGCATATGGGATCTTCCCAGACCGGGGCTCGAACCCGTGTCCCCTCCATTGGCAGGCAGATTCTCAACCACTGCACCACCAGGGAAGCCCTACATATATATTTTTAAAAAAGGAAGAGAGCAACCAAATCAACAAATCTACCAGTGATAATAATCTCTAAATACTGAACTAAGATAAACATAAAACCAGAAACAAGTCAGTTGCAGACAGCAAACCCCAAGTCTACAGTTGCTCCCCATGTCCACTGCCTCAATTTTGGGATGATTCATTGTCTATTCAGGTATTCAACAGATGCAGGGTACATCAAGTTGATCGTGGAGATTTAATCCGCTGCTCCTGAGGCTGCTGGGAGAGATTTCCCTTTCTCTTCTTTGTTCACACAGCTCCTGGGGTTCAGCTTTGGTTTTGGCCCCGCCTCTGTGTGCAGGTCACCTGGGGGTGTCTGTTCCCCACCCAGACAGGACGGGGTTAAAGGAGCAGCTGATTCGGGGGCTCTGGCTCACTCAGGCTGGGGGTATGGAGGGGTACGGAATACGGGGTGAGCCCACGGTATCAGAGGCCAGCATAACATTGCAATAGCCTGGGGCATGCCGTGTGTTCTCCCCGGGAAGTTGTCCCTGGATCACGGGACCCTGGCAGTGGTGGGCTGCACAGGCTCCTGGGAGGGGAGGTGTGGATAGTGACCTGTGCTCGCACACAGAATTCTTGGCGGCTGCAGCAGCAGCCTTAGCGTTTCATGCCTGTCTCTGGTGTCCGCGCTGATAGCTGTGGTTCACGCCTGTCTCTGGAGCTCACTTAGGTGGTGCTCTGTCTTCTGTGGGCACACAGGGAAGGAATCCCCTCTCCTCATGCACCCTGAAACAATGGTCTCTTGACTCTTAGGCAGTTCCAGACTTTTTCCTGGAGTCCCTTCCAGCTAGCTGTGGCTCACTAGCCCCCTTCAGGCTGTGTTCACGCAGCCTACCCCAGTCCTCTCCCTGGGACCTGATCTCCGAAGCCCAAGCTTCAGGTCCCAGCCCCCACCTGTCCCGGCAGGTGAGCGGACAAGCCTCTCAGGCTGGTGAATGCTGGTCGGTACTGATCCCCTGTGCGGGAATCTCTCCACTTTGCCCTCTGCACTCCTGTTACTGTGCTCTCCTCTGTGGCTCTGAAGCTTCCCCCCCCACCCACCCTCCATCTCCACCAGTGAAGGGGCTTCCTAGTGTGTGGAAACTTTTCCTTCTTCACAGCTCCCTCCCAGAGGTGCAGGTCCCATCCCTATTCTTTTGTCTCTGTTTTTTCTTTTATCTTTTGCCCTACCCAGGTACTTGGGGAGTTTCTTGCCTTTTGGGAAGTCTGAGGTCTTCTGCCAGCATTCAGTAGGTGTTCTGTAGAAGTTGTTCCACATGTAGATGTATTTTTGATGTATTTGTGGGGAGGAAGGTGATCTACACATCTTACTCCTCCGCTGTCTTGAAAGTCCATCTTTAAAATTTTTTAATTAAAGTACAATTGGTGTACAATATTATATGTTACAGGTATACAATGTAGTGATTCATAATTTTTAAAGGTTATATTCCATTTATAGTTATTATAAAATATTGGCTATATTCCCTGTGTTGTACAATATATCCTTGTAGCTTATTTTATGCATAATAGTTTGTACCTCTTAATCCCCAACTCCTATTTTGCCCCTCCTCCCTTCCCTCTTCCCCTGGTAACAACTACTTTGCTCTATATATATGTGATTCTGCTTCTTTTTTGTTATATTAACTATTTTGTTGTATTTCTTAGATTCCACATATAAGTGATAACATACATATTTGTCTTTCTCTATCTGACTTATTTCACTAAGAATAATACCCCTAAGGTCCATCCATGTTGTTGCAAATGGAAAAAATTCATTCATTTTACAGCTGAGAAGTATTCCACTGAATATATATACTACATCTTCTTTACCCATTTATCTGTTGATGGAAACTTAGGTTGCTTCCATATCTTGGCAGTTGTAAATAATTCTGCTATGAACAGTGGGGTGCATGTATCTTTTCAAATTAAAGTTTTGGAGTGTTTTTTTTTTAAATATATACCCAGGAGTAAAAATGCTGTGTCATATGGTAGTTATATTTTTAGTTTTTTGAGAAACCTCCACACTGTTTTCCACAGGTGTTGCACCAGTTTACATTCACACCAACCGTGTACAAGGGTTTCCTTTTCTCCACATCCTCACCAAAATTTGTTATTTGTGTTCTTTTTTTTATTAGCCAATCTGAACTATATGAGGTGATGTCTCATTGCCAGTGTACTTTCAAAAGAAGATATGGTAGCCAGAAGACAATTAGTCTTAAAAGCAAATAAAGAAAAGAAAATTACTGCCAACATACAATACTATATAGAGCAAAAATATTCTTTCAAAATGACTTTGTAGGTAACAAAAATGGAAAGAATCATGAAGAGGATCAGCAGAAAAAAAAATTAATAAAGGGAATTATTTAGAGAGAAGGAAATAATTCCAGATAGAAACACAGGTATATAGTAAGGAATGAAGAGCAACTGAAAGAATAAATATGTGAGCAAATCTAAAATGATACTGATTATATAAAACAATAATGAGAGGCTTAAAATATACACAAAATTATAATATACAACAAACATTATAAAAGATGGGTATGCAAATAGAATTAAAGTGTTCTAAGGTCCATTCATTGTTCAGGAATTGGCAAAAGTACTTATATTAGACGTTGATGAAGTAAAATGTAGATTGTAATTTTAGGTTAATCATCGATAATAGTTTAAAATTTACAGCTAAGAAGTTAATTGAAAGGAGAAATAGAATAATAAAAGTATTTAATAAATCCCCAAAATGTAAGAAAGGAGAGAAAGAAAAGAGTGTAAAACAAGTCAGACAGAGAACAAAGAGCAAGACAGTAGATTTCAATACAAATATACCTGTAATTGAATTCCATTGTATTAAAATTAAATTCAGTTATAAGGTAAAAATGTCAGATTCAATTTTTAAAAGCTAAAAGACAAATATTTTCAAATTAAAAAATCACAAGTGCACAAGACACAAACTAAAGAAAACTCGTGAAGCTAAAAAATACAGATGTATGTCAAGTGGACATGAAGGCAAGAAACAACATAAACAAAGTGGGATATTTCATAACGATAGAAGAATCAATTGTCAGTAAAACAAATTCTAAATATATATGCACTTAATAATATAGACTCTAAATACATCAGGTGAGTTAAAGGGTTACATAGACAAATAGAAAAGCACACAAGCTTAGGGCAAGATTTTAATACACTTCTCTCAGTAACTGATAGAATAAGCAAACAAACAATATATATAGTGGATTTAAACACCATGATTAACAAACTTGGCCAAATTAACATATATGTAACGTCGAGTCTAACAACCACAGAATACATGTTCTACCCAAGAGCGCACGAACATTTCCCAAAACTGATCATATTTTGGGCACAATTAAATCTCAACAATATTCAAAAGATTAAAATCATAGAGAATCTGATTTTTTATTATAAGGACACTAAGCTAGAAATCAATATTTAAATTATTTCTAAGTCCCAAAATATGTAGAAATTGAATAATAAGTTTTTACTGACCCATAGATCAAAAAAGATACAAAAATTTTAAAATAGAAAATATTTTAAGTGAAGGATAATGCAAATACAATATATTAAACCTTGTGATATGTAGCTAAAGCAGTACTGAAAGAGGGATGTAGTCTTAGATGCATATATTAGAAAAAAGAAAAGACTCAGTGGAAATCAATGCTCTAAATATTTTTGTGTTAAAAAAATTTTAAAGCAGCAAATTAAACACAGAGAAAGTGGAAGGGATAGAATGATAAGAAAAAAAGAAGAGAGCCAGGGACTTCCCTGGCAGTCCAGTGGTTAAGACTTTGCCTTCCAATGCAGGGGGTGTGGGTTCAATCCCTGGTCGGGGAGCTAAGATCCCATATGCCTAGTGGCCAAAAAACCAAAACACAAAACAGAAGGAATATTGTAAAAAATTCAATAAAGACTTTAAAAATCGTCCACATCAAACAAAAAATCTTTTTAAAAAATAGAGAGCCAAATTGATGAAATGGAAAACAAATGTACAACAAAGTGATTATACAAAGCTAAAACTTGGTTCATTTCAACAAAAAAAATCTAATAATCCCTTTTAAAACTGATTATGTAAAAAGAGAGGTGTATAAATTACCAACTCCAACAATGAAAAGGTATACAACTTTAAGATCCTATCAATATTAAAAAAGATATTTTGATGAGATGGACAAGTTCTGAGAAAAACATAACCAATAAAAACTGACAGAAGAAGAAGAAATTGAAAAACTTAGTAGTCATATATCAAAGAAATTAATTAAATATCCTCCCACAAAGAAAACTTTAGTCACAGAATGCTTTACTAGTAAATTCTTCCAAACATTTTAGGAAAAGAAGCAACAATCTTACACAATTTTTTTTGAAATTAGAGAATTGGAAAAGAGAAAACACTTCCTGACTTACGTATGAGACCAGCATAACTCTGATTTCAAACCATGACAAGGACATTATAACAAAGGAAAATTATAGATCACTCTCATAATCATAGATGCAAACTTAAATAATCAAAATATGAACAAAATAAATCTAGCAATACATAAGAAAGATAACACACCATAACTGAGGGTTTTTTAAATTATTATTCCAAGAATGCCATTGTCTACCCTTAGAAAATAATCAATATAAATACTATATTGTTGAATAAAAGGGAAAAAAATCTTATGATTATCTCAATAAGTCAAAAACAGGTGACAAAATTCACTGTTCACTCATGATTAAAACATAAACATAGCAAAGAAAAAATATAATTTCCTAATCCGAATAAGGGTGTCTACTAAAGTTACTACTCTGGGTAAATGAAGTTTAATTCCAAGGGGGTACTCTGAGAGCTGGTGTAAAATACAAACTTCAGAGGTACCTAACTGATTAGCAAAGGAACTGGGCTATACAACAACTCCTATCAGTCATTGGTTGTGTTCTCCTAACAGAGTTAATTCCTTCGAAATTCTGATTTGCTACTGCTGGCAGCAAAGAGTCTCCAGGGTACTGAGAATGTTTTCAGCAACAACAACAAAATGTGGTTGTTGGCATTTAGAAGCTGGGCTGGTGATGTGCACTCAGAGGTGAGGGCAAGAGGATTTGATTGGGTTCCAATGAATCTATTTCTGAACACCTAAATAAATGGAAAGGTATGCCATGTTCATAGATTTAAAAGCTTAATATTGTAAAGGTGTCAGTTATCCCCAGAGCAATAGTGATTCAATGAAATCCAATTCAAAATCCCAGAAATTTTTCAATTAACAGGCTATTTCCAAAATTGATACTGAAATTTAAAGAGTTAAGGACAGCCAAAGCAACCTTGAAGATGAACGAAGTTAGAAAACTTATGCAAACAGATATCAAGAATTATTTTAAACTTACAATAACTAAAATTATGTAGTGTTGGAACAAGAATAGACAATGAAACATCAAAAGGAATCAAGAAACAGACTTACATATACATAGACACATGCTTTGACAAAATTTACACTGCACAGAGAAAAATAATGCCTCTCTTAAACAACCACAGCTCAGCTGGATATGCACATGAAGGAAAATAAATGAATCCTGAGACCTCTACCTAATTGCAACAACCAATTCTAGACTGATTGTAGATCTCTGTGTAAAAAGTAAAACAATATAGCTTATAGAATATATCTAGAATAATATCATCATATCATTGGAGTGTGCATGGATTTCTTAAATGGTCAATAAATGCACAAACCATAAAGGAAAATATGAAGACTTTCTGTTCATAAAATGAAGACTTTCTATTCATAAAAATCTACCATTACAGGGGTAAAAGGCAAACCACAGAGTGGGAGATGTTAGCAATTTTTAATGCGTAAAAGACCTTGCTATGCATTGAATGTGTCTTCCCAAAATTCATATACTGAATCCTAACCTCCAAAGGTGATGGTACTTGAAAGTGGGGTCTTTGGGAGGTGCCTAAGTAATGAGAATGGAACCCTCATGAATGGGATTAGTGTTCTTATAAAAAAGACCCCACAGATAACCCTTGCCCCTTCCACCATGTGAGGACCCAGAAGCTGCTGGCTGTGAACCAGGAAGAGGGCCTTCACCCAAGTATTCTGGTGCCTTAATCTTGGACTTCCCAGTCTCCAGAACTGTAAGGAATAAATTTCAGTTGTTTATAAGTTAACTAATCTGTGTTTTTCTGTTATAGCAGTCCAAATGAACTAAGACAGGCCTCGTATCTAGAGTATGTGAAGAATTCTTACATATCAATAATGAAAAATTAGTTAACCAATTTCAAAAATGAGGAAGAGACTTTAAAAGGCAATTCATGGAAGAGGATATCAAAATGGACAATAAACACATTGACCCCATTAATCATTAAGTAAATGTAGGATTCCAGCAAACATCCACAAAAATACCTAAAATTAAAAACACTAACAACATTAAACAATGATGAAGATGTGAAGCAACTGGAACAGTTATATGCTGCTGGTGAATGTCTAAATTGGTACAATTTAGAAGACCATTTGTCAGAATCTCCTAAAGGTGAACGAATGTATGACAAAGCAATTTTCCCAGAGAAACACATAGGTTTATTTAAGGATACATACAGAAATATAGTAGTGATTTTTGTAATAGGAAAAACTGGAAAGAGTAAAATAGAGTTTTAAAAAATATGGTACATTCATATAATGGAATGGTGTACATCAACAAAGCTAATACTACTCCAGGAACATGGATTAATTTCTCAAAAATAATCTTAAAGATCAAATACAGGAGTGCATATGATGTGATTTCATTGTAAAAGTTCTAAAACAGATAAAACTAGCCTTTGGTTTCAATGGTGTTAGAAGTGAGAATCATGTTGCCTCTGAGAAAAAGAGAGAGAAGTCCTATGAGGCAGTATGAAGGAATCTTCTGAGATATTAGCAAGCATTTATTATTTATCTCCCTGAGAAGAGGTGATCTGGATGTGCTCACCTGTGAAAATACATTGCTTATGATTTGTTTATAATTTGTTCACTTATAATTTGTTTATTTTTCCATATGTGTTCTACTTTCACTAAAATGTTTAGTTACAAAAATATTTTAAAATAAGTAACAACCTACTAGCTATTTTTAATTTTCTTAATGCTAGTTAAATCTTACTAGGGCAAATATAACTTGAGTAAGGAAATTTTATCAGATTTTGCCCAGTTCTTTCGATGGGTTTCTTTTCATCTATTAATTTCTACTACACATAATTTAATTTATTTGAATAATAATTATGGTTCCGTGTACTTATCTATCACATATTTACATATGTATCTTTCTGTGTATAGCACACAAAGTTGAATCGGAAGATGAACACAAAATAATAACACTGTTTATTTTTCAGCGGTTTGTTGTATTCAGTATTATTTTTATTTTTATATGGAATGTTACAATTTTTTAATAAAAATAATAAACGGTTTATACTGGAGAGAAATAATTCAACCTCTTAAGTGGTTTTTAAATCATGTTTTCTAAATGGGTTAACTATATCATTTGTTAAAAACAAATTTACTCACATTTGTACCCCATGTCTTTGTCAATTTTTTTATTCTTTCTTGATCTTCTCCATCCAAGATAACTGCAAACTAAAATGACTTCAAAAGAAGTTTCAAACATCTTTATTTTATTATTCGATTTTACTTTTTATCCTATTTCTTACTACTCAACACTACCTCTCTTTTCCTTTTAAAGATTCCTGCTGAGTTCCCTTCAAATTTGCATGGATGATTTTTTAGGGTCATTTGAAAGAGTGATGGTTTCATGTATCATTGTCCATGTTTCCTCAAGCAGGTCACTAAAATTAAGATACACCTGTATCTCTACACTAGCATAAAATAAACAAATAAGCATTTGCATATGTTTTATACCTTTACATTGACTTTTGCTGCTCACTACCAACTTATCAGTTACGGTTGGAGAAGCACAGTCTTTCAATTCACTTTGGGAAGCTCACTATCACAGCATTCCCTTCCTGCCGCAGCCCTCCATGATTCAGTTGATCCTTTACTTAACTTGAATATTTTTCTGATTTCAAAGTCAAGTACAAACCTCCTGTTTTTAGCTATGGAGCCATGTTCCCAATTGAAACCATAAATTTATAAAGACTACATCTTAAAACTATCAGTAAACAGCAATCCAAAATCACACGCAGAAAGTACTCAGAATTTTAATTTTTATCTCATCAAGAAACTCCCAGTATTTTCAACTTGTTTATAAACATGCTGATGAAGAAAATTGTGGCTGGAAATTGACCTAATTTTAGGAGAAAATATGTGTTTATATAATCAAAATTAAAAAGAAAAAATCTCTGATTTTTTTAATGACAGACTTGTTTTTCAAAAACAGCTGTATAATCCTCTCTGAACTCATGCATGTAGCTATTGTCTGCTCTCATCAGCAAGCCCTTTTCATGCATTTCTGATGCTTTAAGCATAATCTTTTCATATTACAATGGTAAACAATGGTAAACAAGATGACTACTGGGTTAAAGCTATAAGATCTCCCACTAACAAAATAGTAAATCTTCTAATTACTCGTTAAACATAAAATAAAATTTATTTGTTATCTGGACATTTACAAGTAAATGTGAGATTGGTTAATATGAATTCTTCCAATTTTCCTTCTGAATGGAGTTGAAGCAATATTTTAAGTGTAAAAAAATTTTAAACTTCTTTCCCTAAATGTTTTTGTGTCCCCGGTATAATTTCTCTTACCCAGGGAATATAAGTACCACAATTTGAAAAGCATAGATCCAGGGGAAAGGGTCAAAATGTTACCGAGTCCAAACTTGTACTGCTCACTGTACAACAGGCCAGTAAATCAAGAGACGGAGTGTCGAGGCAAGGAATAGTGACTTTATTCAGAAAGCCAGTAGACCAAGAAGATGGTGGACTAGTGTCCCAAAGAACCATTTTACCTGAGTTAGAATTCGGGCTTCTTTTTACATTAAAAGGGGACACGGTGGTGGTTGGTTGCTGCAAACTTCTTGGTGCTGGAATCCTTTGTTCTGGCAGCTGTCCACGTAGGTCTGGTCACATGTTCCTGTGAACCTCCAGCAAGACACATGTTATTCTCTCTTCTGCAACTTTGTATCTCTATAGGAATAGAAAAGTGTTATACTCTTAAAGGTCAGGGCCTTGAGAATGTGCTATCCTGTATATTTCAGGCTAGAAGAAACATTCTTTTGCAAAAATTGCAGAGCCAGAGTGACTAAGCACAGGCAGCAGAGCACAGACGTTAGAGCTAAAGAAGTAGATCCACTATGGAGGCAGGTTTGTTCTCTGTTACAAAAGGAGACCACTCAGCCAGCATCCAACTGAATGGGCTAAATCCCTTTTATTTATTTATTTATCTATCTATCTATTTATTTATTTTGAGACTCAAACATCATTCAGTTTATTTCACTGGGGATTTGAGCCCAAAGCACTTGAAAATTACAGTGTGCGGAGTCTCTTTAAGCGCTTGTTTTAGAAATAAAAAGGTAACAGCATTCATGCACCCAGAGTCACTGAACGTGCCCATCTCTAACCTGGAAACCAATCAAAAACAATCAATCAACCAATGACAAAAAGAGACCCCTACACTGTGTATTAGTGTTTTACTGGAACAAATAAATCAATGTATGGGTAAAATATCTATAGTTTAGATACACTTTGCCTCTTTGTATTGACCACTGTCCCTAGACTTGCACACTAAAATACAGTCACACTGGCTTCCTTTCAGTTCCTTTCAATCCCAGGATATTCTCACAAGTGGTTTTCTTTGCCAGGAATAACACATACACTCACACACATGCACACACTTCACCTGGCTGGTCAGTATTCATCTTTCAGGTCTCCACAGTCACATCAAATTCAATAAAGCCCACAATTATCATCATGTTTCCTAACTTGTGTGTATTACTTCATCATTTAAAAAATACTTCTATATAATAAGCAACAAGCACCTATTGTATGCCTCCCTTACTTTTTAGATGAAGCTAAGTGATTTGGTCTAGAATAGACAAATAGTCTTTTGATTCCTTTTATGTAGTTCTGGGGGCTTTCTTCTTCAAAGCAGACTCATTTTTGCAATAATTATAAGTAATTTAAAAATTAGCATTTAATTCCAAGAGACTGTGTAGGAAATTTTACTGAATGTAAGTCCTGCCAGAGAGAACTTGATTTTTGTTTTCTAAATGACTGGCTGTTTTTAAATTTATATTCAAGAGAAAACATTTTTCAGAGTCCTATTTTCAGTGAAATGCATTGACATTTCTTACAGATGACATGCTGTACCAATGGAAACCAGCACCAAAAAGGAAAATAAAAGGAGAAACAAAGTTTATGACATTTAACATTGAATGCCAAGCTCTCTCATCATTAGCAGACAGAGCTTCTTTTTGTTAATTTATGCAATCAGAAATTGTGACCTTTGTCTCTTTTTTCTGTAATGACCACAGACTTATATTATTTTTCTGTGCAGTTTCTTCCTGGACACTTGTTCTTTTTTTATTTGCATTTTATTTTTTATTTACAAATTATTTCACTTTACTTTTGAAAGAAAAAAATCTGTCTTCACTAACTTTACTTTTAAATTGACATTGATTGATAACAATTATCCAGTAGAAATCTAAAATAAGGAAAAAACTCCCACCCTGACACCACTGTTCTTAAGAATATTTTTTCTTACACGGGAGAGTGAGAAATGTCATCTCCACCTTGCATGTGGATTCCTAGGATTCTTTTCCATTAAAAGTTACTGAAGAAGCTAAAGACTTCTGAAGCTGGGGTCTTTACAGGAATCTTTCAAGTTCCTAATACCTGAAATTATTGTAATATTTGTTACCTAAGTATGTTCATACATGTCAAGGATGACTGTCAAATTATATGCTTTTCTTAAGTAACTTGTCAGTGAGCGTCTTTATTTCTCATGGTATTTAGGATCCTAGGTTTAGAGCTCAAATACAATCCTTATTATTCATCCATTTTGTATTTTCCAATTTGCCTACTTCCTAAAATTTCTTTGTAACCCCCAAATCTATACTGGAAGTGGTTTCAAGGTCATTCATGGACATGTGCAGACTTGCAAAAATCTTGAGTCACCCACCACACACTTTATCAGCCAAGATCAAACTAAGCATTGTTCTGCCCTCTTGTTTCAGATCTCATACTGTAAACAAGTGTGTCCTTTTCAGTCTATTTAATGCCATATTTTTCATATTTTCATACTTTCTGTTGGTGGTTTTGCTGTTTAAAAGGCTCCCCGCCAAGCATGTTGCTGAAGTATTTTCTAGAGTTTATAAGCACAAGAATACTGCAATGTGCCTTAAGGAGAGAACGTGTCTTGAGGTAAGCTTTATTTAGGCATGAGTTATAGTGCCATGGGCCATGCCTTCAATGTTAATGAATCAATAATACATATTAAATAAGTTGTCTTTTAACAGAAACACACATAAAACAAGAACCAGGAAGAAGTTAAATCTGTATAATGGAACTTTTCACCTATGTCTACTTTCCCACTCTCCACTAGGAATTGTAGAGACTGTGGGATGGAGCCTGTCAGTCATCCCAGACCTCCAATACTGTGAGCAGAGTCAACTCTCCGTCCTCTCCTGAGAATAGGGACCTGAGAATCATGTGGGGTGATAATGAGAAAATACTGCAAACAACTCGAAACCCATAAATTCAACAACTTAGATGAAATGAATAAATTTCTTGAGATGCAAACCACCAAAACACACTTCAGAAAAAAAAAAGATAGCTTTAATTGTCCTATATCTATTAAATACACTAAATTTTTAGTTAAAATATTCAAAAAGAGAGATTCCAGTTCCATATGATTTTACTGGTGAATTCTACAAAACATTTAGGGAAGAAATAAAATCAATTCTACACAGTCTCTTCCCGAAAAATAGGAGAGAACACTTTCCAAATCATCTTATGTGGCTCGCATTACCCTAATTCCCAAACTAGACAAAGATAGAACAAGTAGAGAAAACTATAAACAATATCTCTCATGAACATAGACATAAAATCCTCAACAAACATTAGTAAATCATATCCTCCAATATATGAAACAAAAATACAACATGACCAAATGGGGATTACTCCAGGAATGCAAGAGTTACTTAAAAATCAATCAATATAATCACCATATAAACAGTCTATAGGATAAAAGCCACAGTATCATATCAATTGATGTAGAAAAATCATTTGACAAAATTCACATTACCCATTTACAATAAAACTGTCAACAAACTAGGAATAGAAGAAAACTTTTTTCAACCTGATAAAGAGCATCCATAAAATAACATACAGCTAATATCATACTTAATGGTATAAAACTGAATAATTTCCCTAAAGTCTGGAAAAATTAGGGATTCCACTTTCTCTACTGCAGTTCAACATAGTAATAGATGTCTTAGTTCATTAAAGCAACAAAGGAAATAGAAGACATATAGATTGGAAAGGAAGAAATAAAACTGCCCTATTTGCAGATGATAATTGCCTATGTAGAAAGTCTCAAGGAATCTACCAAAAACCAAAACAAACCAAAACAAAAAAAATCCTATAAGTAACAAGTGAATGTAGCAAGGTCACAGGAAACAAAGGTCAATCTACAAAGACTGTATATTTCTCTACAATAGAAATGAATAATTGGAAACCTAAATTTAAAATACAATATCATCTATAATAGCTTAACAAAAAAGAAATACTTAGATATAAGCCTATTAAAACATGTGCATAGTCTGTATGCTGAAAACTACAAAACAGTTCTGAAATAATTCAAATAATTTATAAATAAATGGAAAGACACAGTGTTCATTGATTAGAAGACCCACCATAGTAAGATGTGAATTTTCACTAAATTGATTTACAGGTGTAAACAATGCCTATCAAAATTCCAGCAAACTTTTTTGGAGCTATAGACAAGCAGTTTCAAAAATTTATATGGAGGGATGAAGGGACTAGAAAAGCTAAAACAATATTGAAAAAGAGAATGTGCTTGGAGGAATCATAATGTTAAGACTTATTATTCTGCTATAAAAACAAAGAAATGTGGAATTGATAAAGAATAGACACACACATCAACTGAACAGAATAAAGTCCAGAAAGAGATCTACACAAGTAGGTCTGCTTTTGACTTTTGCCAAAAATACAAAAATAATTCAATAGAAAAAAGATTTTTTTCAACAAATAGTGTTGAAACAATTGGGATTCCACAGGCAAAAATATAAATCTAGACCTAAACCTCACATCTTGTAAAAAAGTAACTCAAAATGGGTCATAGATCTCACAGAAAAGTGTATAACTATAAAACTTTTAGAAAAAAAAAAAAGAAAAACAAGAAAGAATCTTTGTGACCATGGACTAGGCAAAGAATTCTTAGGACTATCACTATACTTAGACATCTAAATCACTATACATTAAAAAAAATAGATATCATTCATATTAAAGAATTAAAAACTTTTCTCTATAAAGTAACCTGTAAAAATGATTTAAAGACAAGCCATGGACTGGAGGAAAATATTTATAAATCATATATCTGACAAAGAATTGTATCACAATATATGAAGAACTCTTTAAACTTAATAGTAGAAAAACAAAAAAATCCAATTATAAAATGTAAAAAAACTTGTACAGACCCTTCATCAAAGAAGACATACCAATGGCAATAAGCACGTGAAAAGATGTTCAACTTCATTAGCCATTAGAGAATTGTAAATAAAAACCACTATGATATATACTCCAACTACAGTAGCTAAAATAAAAATACTAGCAATATCAAGTTCTGTTGAGGAACAAACAGATATTTTACAATTGCTAGTGATAATATAAAATGATACAGCACTGTAGAAAACAGTTAAGTTTCTTATGAAACTAAATATACACTTACCATAAGACACAGAAATTGCACTTTCAGGTATATATCTTAAAGAAATGAAAAGTTATGTGCACATGAAAATCTGTACATGAATGTGCATTGCAGCTTTATCAGTAATAGCCAAACACTGAAAATAGCACAAATATTTTTCAAAAGATGAATAGAGAAACAAACTGTGATATAATCATACAATGAAAAAATATTCATTAATTAAATTAACTACCAATATACACAAAAACTTGTATGGATTTCAAGGGCATTATGCTAAATTTAAAAAGCCAATATCAAAGGATTGTATAATGTGTGATTCCATTTATATGACATTCTTGGAATGATGAAATTACAGTGTTGGAGTAAAGATCAGATTACAAGGAGTAAGACCTTACCTGCAGACAATCCTAAAGAATCCACAGAAAAACTGTTAGAGGTGATAAACAAATTCATCAAAGTTGCATGGTGCAAGATAAACACAAAAAATCATCTGTGGCTCCTTACTTCAGCAATGAATAATTCAAAAAGGAATTTGGGAAGGCAATTACGTTTATAATAGTACCAAAAAAAATCAAATACTTAGGAGTAAGTCTAACCATAGTGGTGAAAATCTTGTACACTGTAAACTACAAATTATTGTTGCAAGAATTAAAGAAGAACTAAATAAATGGAAATATATCTCATGTTCATGGATAGAAACACCAAAAGAACAGGCAACAAAAGAAAATTAGATAAACTGGACTTCATCAAAATTAAGAATATTTTCGTGCATCAAAGGATACTATCAAGAAAGCAAAAAGACAACTTACTGAATTGGAGAAAATATTTGCAAATTATATATGTGGTAAGAGATTAAAATTCAGAATAAGTAAAGAACTCTTACAACTCAACAACAACAACAAACCCAGTTGAATGGCCTTGAAGAGATGTTTCTTCAAAGATATACAAATAGGCAATAAGGACATAAAAAGATACTTAACATCATTAGTAATTAGATGAATACAAATCAAAACCAGAAAGAAATAGCATTTCCCACCTACTAGGAAGGTGATAATTGTTTAAAAATAGAAAGTAACAGTGCTGATTAGAATTTGGAGAAATTGGAACACTTGGGCTTTACTGATGGCAATGTAAAATTGTGCAGCCACTGTAGAAAATAGTATGGTGGTTCCTAGAGCCATATATATGGTTCCTCAAACTATACAAAGTTAACAATCCCATTCCAAGCAATAAATCAAAAAGAATTGAAAGTAAGGATTCAGACAGATATTTATATACCAGTATTCATACCAACATTATTCACAATAGCCCATGGGTCCATCAACTGATGAATGAATGAGCAAAATGTGATACACACATGCACACACACACACACTGAAATATTATTCAGTCATAAAAAGGAATGAAATTTTTATTTTTGCTACAATATGGATGGACTTTGAAAACATTACGCTGAGGGAAGAGATAAAGTTGTCAGAGTAGGAGGATGCTGGGGTCCCCTCCCCTCAAAAACACATCAAAACTAAAACTACATATAGAGTGACTCACTGAAATCTACCTGGGGACTAGCAGAACAGCTCTACTACAACCAAGGCTGTAAAGAAAGAACCACATGGAGTCGGGTAGGAAGGGAGGAGAAGCAATCTGGTCAGAATTCACACCCCTAGCAGGGAACACAGAAGAGGAAGGGGATATCATAGGCTCCAGGATCCTCCCTGGGGAGCAAAGGGTTCAAGACACATATTAGCTACCTCAGCCCTGGGATCTGACACTGAGAAGACAAGCCCCCTTAGCTGGGGGCTTACCAGAGGGCTGTAAGAAACTAAGACTTCGTTCTTGAAGAGTGTACATGGATTTTCCCACTCCCAATCACAGTGCAGAGGCAGCAGATTGAAAACTGCTTGAGGCTTTGTCTAGCTTTCCAGGATCACCCCAACATGCTCCCCAGCCTGCACCAGGCACTTGTTCCAGCCCCCCTTGCTCCAGCACTGCTCTCCACTAGGGTGAAGGCTGCTATTGCTGATGAGAGTGCACCAGGACAGTGACACCACTGAGCATAGGAGAAGCCTCAGCTTGCACCTGACTCTGACTCTAGCCCCTCCTACTCCAGCCCTACCTCCCACCAAAGGGTAATTCTACCAAACATATAAAAGAAGAGTTAATACCTATCCTTCTTAAACTATTCCAAAATATTTAAGAGGGAACACTCCCAAATTCATTCTGAGGCCATCATTACCCTGATAGCAAAACCAGATAAAGATACTATAAAAAAAATTACAGTCCAATATTCTTAATGAATATAGATGCAAAAATCTTCAACAAAATATTAGCAAATGAAATTCAACAATACATAAAAAGGATCATAATCATGATCAAGTGGGATTTATTCCAGGGATTCAAGGATGGTTCAGTACCCCAAATCAATTAATGTGATGCACCACATTAACAAAAGGAAGGATAAAAATAACATGAAAATTTCAATAGACACACAAAAAGCATCTGACAAAATTCAACACCCATTTGGGATAAAAACTCTCAACAAAATTTGTATAGAGGAGATATGTCTCCACATGATAAAGGTTATCTATGACAAACCCACAGCTTACATTACACTCAATGGTGAAAAACTGAAAACTTTTCTTCTAAAATTAGGAACAAGGATGCCCATTCTCACCATTTGTAGTTAACATTGTATTGGAAGTCCTAGTCACAGCAATCAGACAAGAAAAAGAAATAAAAAGCATCCACATTGGAAGACAAGAGGTAAAACTGTCACAACTTGCAAATGGCATGATACTACATATAGAAAACCTTAAGGTCTCCACCAAAAAAGAATTAGAATTAATAATTCAGTAAAGTTGCAGGGTACAAGATTAATATATAGAAATCTGTTGATTTTCTATACAACAATGAAATATCAAAGAGAAAGCAAAAAAATCCCATTTAAAAATGGATCAAAAAGAGTAAAATGCATAGGAGTAAACTTAAGGAGGTGAAAGACCTATACTCTGAAAACTATAAGACATTGATGAAGGAAATTGAAAACAATATGAATAAATGGAATGACATCCCTTGTTCATGGATTAGAAGAATTAATATTGTTAAAATGTCCATACTACATAGAGCAATCTAGAGATTCAACTCAATCCATCAAAATACCAACAACATTTTTCACAAAACTAGAAGAAATAATTTTAAAATTTCTATAGAACCACAAAAGACCTCAAAAAGCCAAAGCAATCTTGAGAAAAAAGAACAAAGTTGGATGTATCATGCTTCCTGACTTGACACTACACTACAAAACCATAGTAATCAAAACAGTATGTCATTGGCACCAAAACAGGCACATAAATCAATAGAACAGAACAGAGAGCCCAGAAACAAACCCTCACATCTATTGTCAATTAATGTATGACAAAGGAGGCAAAAATATCAATGGGGAAAAGATAGTCTCTTCAGTAAGTGATGCTGGGAAATTTGGACAGTTACACACAAAAGAATGAAATTGGAACATTTTCTCACACCAGAAATAAACTCAAAATAAATTAAACACCTAAGCATAAGATATGAAACCATAAACTCCTAGAAGAAAACATAAGCAGTAGACTCGTTTTTATTTTTACTTTTTTAAAATTTTATTTATTTATTTTTGGCTGTGTTGGGTCTCCGTTGCTGTCCACAGGCTTTCTCTAGTTGTGGCGAATGTGGGCTATTCTTCGTTGCGGTGCGCGGGCTTCTCATTGCAGTGGCTTCTCTTGTTGCAGAACATGGGCTCTAGGCACACAGGCTTCAGTAGTTGTGGCACGTGGGCTCAGTAGTTGTTGCTCACAGGCTCTAGAGCACAGACTCAGTAGTCGTGGCACATGGGCTTAGTTGCTCCATGGCATGTGGGATCTTCCCAGACCAGGGCTCAAACTTGTGTCCCCTGCCTTGGCAGGTTAAGGTGGATTCTTAACCACTGTGCCACCAGGGAAGCCCAGCAGTAGACTCTTTAACATAGGTCTACGCAATACTTTTTTTGCTTCTGTCTCCTCAGACAAGGGAAACAAAGGCAAATATTAAAAAATGGGACCTAATTAAACCTAAAAGCTTTTTTTTTAATTTAATTTTTATTTTATGTTATAGTATAGTTGATTTACAATGTTGTGTATAAAAGTTTTTGAACAGCAAAGAAAACCATCAATAGAATGAAAAGACAACCTACTAAATAGAAGATATTTGTAAACGATATGTCTGATAAAGGGTTAATATCCAAAATATATAAAGAGCTCATATGAACAACTCAATATGAAAAAAACAAGCAATCCAATTAAAAAATGGGCAGAAGACCTGAATAGACATTTTCCCAAAGAAAACACAGGCACATGAAGTGATCCTCAACATCACTAATCATTAAGGAAATGTGAATCAAAACTGAAATGAGTTATCACCTAACACCTGACAGAATGGTTATCATCAAAAATACAGCAAATAATAAATTTGGCAAGGATGAGGGAAAAAGGGAACCATAGTTCACTGTTGGTGGAAATGTAAGTTGGTACAGCCACTTTGGATAACAGTATAAAGATTCCTCAAAAAATTAAAAATAGAACTATCATATCCAGCAATTCCACTCCTGGGTGTATGAGTGAAGAATATGAAAACACTAGTTCAAAAAGATATATGCACCTTAACACTCCAATGTTCATAGCCTCATTATTTACAATAGCTAAGATATGGAAGTACATATACACATAGTGGAATATTACTCATCCATAAAAAAGAATGAGCTTTTGCTATTTGTGACAGCATGAATGGACCTGGAGTGTGTTATGCTAAGTGAAGTAAATCAGGCAGAGAAAGACAAATACTGTATGTTTTCACTTATATGTGGAATCAAAAAATACAACAAAAGAATGAATGTAATAAAGCCAAAGCAGACTTATAGATACAGAGAACAAACTAGTGGTTACCGGACGGGAAAGTCATGGGGGGAGGGAAAGATAGAGGAAGGGATTAAGAGGTACAAACTACTAGGTATAAAATAAATAAGAACCAAGGGTATAATGTACAGCACAGGAAATATTGCCAATATTTTATAATAACTTTAAAGGGAGTATAATCTAAAAATTATTGAATCACTATTTTGTACACCTGAAACTAATATAACATTGAAAGTAAGCTATACTTACTTAAGCTTTATACTTAAGCATAAAACATTATGCTTAGTGAAATAAGCCAGACACAAAAGACAAATATTATATTATTCCATTTATATGAAGTACCTAGAACAGTAAAATGCGTAGAGACACAAAGTACAATAGAGGTCCCAGGGACTGGGGAGAACAGGAGGGGAAAGTTATCGTTTAATGGGTACAGAGGTTTTGGTAGGGGTGATGAAAAAGGTTTTAGGTGTAGGTAGTGGTGATGGTTATACAAGTTTGAGAATGTATTTAATGCTACTGAATTATACACTTATAAATGGTTAAAATGGTCAATATTATACAAGGTATAATTTTTGACAATAAAATATTATAAAAATAAATTCTTGCCCAGTAGACTTTTAAATTTGCTTTTAAAAATAATCTCTTTACTATATTCATAGTACATATAAAGAGTATATATATAGTTTGATGATACTAAATTCCCTTTAATAAACTACTTCTAATTCAGTTTTACTGCTTTGTAGATTTTTGTCAAATGAGGTTTAAATTTAAAGGCACGAATGGATAAACCAAAAAAATCTAGCTGCTTTGAATGTTGTCTAAATTTTTAAAAATATACTTGTTAATAACCTTTTGCTATTATCCCACAGTCACTTCAGTTATGTGAACTATGTTGTCTGTCATTTCTATTAACTTCTACATGACTTTTGCAAGCAGCGTTGGCAAAGATAATTATTTTCAAGAATAAAAGTTGCATTTTGCCAAAGGGAGTGGCGTAAAACAGCGGAACATTTGCATTTTCTTCCAAATGCCAATCTTATAAATTCTGGGTGGACTCTAATTTTGGTGGTTAAAGCTTGACAGTCCTTTCTGGATGAGATGTATGATTGGAACTTACTTGTGTCCTTCTTTTAATTGAAGATGTGGAGACCAAAAGTTTTCCAATACGTTTTTTTTCTTAATGATAATAGTAATGAGTATTTATTGTGTAGCATCAGTGGTCCTATGGATGGCCACAACTTGTGCTAAATAAATTCAAATGAGGCCTAGCTTCACAGCAAATGTGGCATAACCCAAGCACAATTTAGTGTCAAATATCATTGAAATGGTATGCTATCATTGAACCTTAATTTCCTCTCAAACCTCAGTATCTCACAATACTTTGTTTAAGTGCATGGATTCCAGAACCTCTTTGCATGGGTTCACCTCCCAGCTCTATCATCTATTAGCCATGGAAGACTGAGGAAGATACTTACCGTTTGTGCCTCAGTTTCCTTGTCTGTAAAGTGGAGAGATAATAGTAGCTAGCTCATAGAATTGTGATGAGGCTTAAAGGTAAAGTATTTAAAATAGTACTTGCACAGGTAAACATTTATAATTGGTAGCTAACTTTTTCACAAGGTACACATCTGTCTGCTCAATATTAATGTTTTAACACTTCAATTATGTCTTGTACTTAATGAAGCTTTATCCTCTTTACTACCAGATTACTTTCATTTTCCTAAAAACATTCTTTTGTTTTCTTGCCCCAGTTTATTTATTTGCGGGGGGGGGGGTGAATATTTCTTCACAGTGACCGTATGCTTTCCATGAGTGACTGTGCTGTCATCCTAACCAAACCAGGTCTCCTATTTTTGGTACCCAGGCAACCATCTTTGTTTATAGTGGCATTATTAACAGATGATGGTGCCAGGCAAAAATTTTTTTTAAATGACGGGAAATTTTGTTTGGTTCTAGTTTATCTAAAAAGTTACATTTAAAAAATTTTATTGGTCATCATCATACCCAGAGTCTCACATATCTTTTGTTAACCTTAAAATGCCAGAAATCATAGTTAATGATGTCTATTAGGCACATTAATAAAAAATAATCTTGAGGAAAACCTCTAATGGGATGATTACTTTTCCTTATTTTTTTCCTGCATTATATAACATCTGAAAATAAAATAATGCCTGGCTCTTGGATTTTTATTTATTAACAACAGAAGAAAATGTATAGCACAGATTAATATTATCAATAATTAATTAATTACAACAAACTATGAAAATATATAGTTTGTACCCTCTGACCTACATCTTCCCAATTCCTGCCCCCCTACCCTCAGCTCCTGGTATCCTCCATTCTACTCTCTGTTTCTGTAAATTCAGCTTTTTTTAGATTCTACATATAAGTAACATCATACAACTCTTTCTCTGTCTGACTTATCTTACTTAATGTAATGCCCTCAGGGTCCATCCACGTTGTCGAAAATAGCAGGCTTTTCTTCTTTCCCCTGGCTGAATAATATTCCATTGTATATATATGTGTGTGCGTGTATATATATATATATGTATATATATATATATATATATATACACGCACACACACATATATATGTGTGTATACCATGTTTTCTTTATTCATTCATCTGTTGACTTATGTTGCTTTCATATTTTGACTATAGTGAATAATGCTGCAATAAACATGGGGGTGCAGATTCTTTTTTGATTTCCTGTTTTCATTTTTTTGGATATATGCCCAGAAGTGGAATTGCTGGATCATATGGTAGTTCTATTTTAAATTTTTGAGGAAACTTCATACTGTTTTCCATAGTGGTCAAAACAATTTACATTCCCACCAACAGTACAAAAGGCTTTTGGGTTTGTTTTTTGTTTTGTTTTATTTTGTTTTGTTTTGTTTTTACATCCTTGCCAACACTTTTTAATCTCTTCTCTTCTTCATAATAGCCGTTCTAACAGGTGTGAGGTGATATCTCATTATGGTTTTGATTTACATTTCCCTGATAATTAGTGATGTCAAGCATCTTTTCATGTACCTGTTGACCATTTGCATGTTTTATCCGAAGAACTTCTTATTCAGTTCCTCTGCCCACTTTTTAGTTAGATTGGTTTTCTGTTATTGTATGAGCTGTATGAGTTTTGGGACTTTTAATTTGTCCCAAAGTTGCTAAAGCAAAAATCATGATAAAACATTCTGCTTTCCTTTATAACCCCCCAACGCAAAAAAAAAAAAACAAAAACCCAGAAACAAACAAACAAAAAAACCAAAACCAAAAAATTCCGTAGGAAAAAAATGGTTTTGTACATGGGAGGAAACAATATAAATTCAAAACTTACAGATAAGGGTTAGCTCCATCACTCATCTCTTTAAAAAGTTTATACGAATATCTAGTGAACACCAACAGGATCATCTCCCTTGAAATGTTATCTATGCGGATTTCCAAGTAGACCACAGGGCTGTATACTCTCTTGGAATGTCCTCAGAAGGCTCTGTCACTGAGCAGGTAACAGAGTAAACACCCCAGAGTCTTTTCTTTCAACTGGAAGAGGGAAAGACAGGGATAGAAGAAACTTCTTCTTTCCTTGTGGCTTGTGGTCTCCTCTTCCTCCTCTGCCTCCTTGGAAGCCTCCTCACCCTCCAAAGCCTCCCCAGCCTCTGCCACCAGATCCACCTCGGCCACCTCTGCCACCACCTTGGCCTCCAAAGCCACCTTCACCCTTAGGCTTGGCCCAGTCCAGATTAACTTTGTTTCCATCAATTTCACCATCTTCCATGGTCTCCTTGGCAGCTTTGGCATCTTCCTCGCTGTTGAAGTCTACAAAACCAAGCCCCTTGGAGGATCCAGTCTCCCGGTCAGTGACTATCCTTGCACGAATAGAGCCGTCAAACGACTCCTTTAATGTCTCTTCTGTAGTATCCTCAGACAGACCTTTGACAAACAGAGTTTTGGATGGCTGGCTTCTTGCATTAGGTGATCCCCTGGGTTCTTGCAATTCCAGCCTGATTGCTCTGCCCTCAATTTCCATTTTATTACATGAATTTAAAGCTTCTTTAGCATCTTCAAATGAAGCAAATTCTATAAATGCATAGCCTTTAGATTTGCCATTTTGGTTCTGGGGCACTTTGATAAACGTTGCCTTCTCAAATGCTTCCTGAAGAGTTTCTTCTGTTGCACTATAGGAGAGGTTGCTCAAAACCAGGGTTTTTGATTCACCACTCCAAGTGCTATTCTCTCCACCTCTATAGTCTTGACTTTGACCTTTCTCTCTGGTATAGTACAGGGAAATGTATCGCCCATCTATCTCTGTTACCTGCTTTTCTTCCAAGTTTTTCTCTGAATCAGTTTCTGTCTTAAATTCAATATAAGCAATCCCTTTACTCTTCCCATCCTTGCTGACTAATCTGATCTCTACAGCATCTTCAAACACTTCTTTTAATTCTTCCTGAGTAATTTTATAAGGCAGATTTTAGCCAAAAGTGTTCTCGCATCTTGATCTTTCTTATTGCCTTTTCCCCTTGGTTTTTCAAGTTTAATTTCATTGCCAAAGACTTTCAAACCAGTGAGTTCCAAGGCTTTTCCCAGGTCTTCAGCAGATTCAAAATCCACATAGCCAAACTTCCTAGACACACCAATTCTGACATCAACAACTGCAAGATCATTTTTAGCAAAAAGGTCACTGATACCCGTTTTCAATTCAGGAGAAGATGTACTGAAGTTCAGGTTTCCAACAAAGAGATTGAAAGATGTAGTTGGTTCTGTGGCTTCCACTTTCTGTTTCTTGGCTTCAGGAGCTGTTTTTGTTTGGTCATTTCCTTCTTTCGTTTTCCAGGTGCTTCCTTGACAGGTTCTTCTTCCTCCTCTTCTTCCTCCTCCTCGTCATCCTCGTCATCCTCGTCATCCTCCTCTTCATCTTCAGCAGTGCCCTTTGCCTTCGCAGGAGCAGCTTTTGCTGGAGCTTTCTTCCCTTTGGCTGGTGCAGTCTCCATAGCTTCTTCTTCAGATTTATCTTCGTCATTCTCATCATCTTCATCTTCGTCATCCTCATCAACTGATGAGTCTTTATATATTTTGGAAATTAACTCTTTATACAATATAGGGTTTGCAAATATGTTCTTCCATTCCATAGGTTGCCTTTTCACACTGCTGATTGTTTTTGGGTTTTTTTTTTTGCTGTGCAGAAACTTTTTAGTTTGATGTAGTCCCACTTGCTGCTTTTTGTATTTTGTTGCTTGTGCTTTTGGTGTCATACCCTCAAAAATATTACCAAGATTAATAGGCTTTCCCCATATGTTTTCTTCTGAAACTTTTATGGTTTCTGGTCTTATTTTTAAGGGTTTAAAATATTTTGAGTTAATTTTTGTAAGTGGTATAAGATAGGGATCCAGTTTCATTTTTATGTATGTGGTTATCCAGTTTTCCCAACACCATTTATGAAGAGACTATCCTTTCCCCATTGAGTATTCTTGGCTCCCTTATTAAATATCAATTGACCTTATATGCAGGGGGTTTTATGGATTCTCTATTCTGTCTCATTGATCTATGTATCTGTTATTATGCCAGTACCATACTCTTTGCTCACTATAACTTTGTAGCACATTTAAAATCAGGAAGTGTGATGCCTTCAGCATCATTCTTCTTTCTCAAGATTGCTTTGGTTATTTGAGAGCTTTTGTGGCTTCACACAAATTTAAAGGTGTTTTTTCTATTTCTGTGAAAAATGCCATTGGAATTTTGATAGGGATTACATTGAATCTATAGATGGCTTTGTGTAGTATGAACATTTTATTAATATAAATTTTTCTGATCCATAAACAAGGGATATCTTTCCATTTGTATCTTATTCAGTTTCTTTCATCAAAGTATTGTAGTTTTCATTGTACAAATCTTTCACTTCTTTAGTTAAATTTATTCCTAAGTGTTTTATGGCTTTTGATACTATTGTGAATGGAATTGTTTTCTTTATTCCTTTTTCAGATATTTAGCTGTTGATGTATAAAAACACAACTGATTTCTGTATGTTGATTTTATAACCTGCAGCTTTACTGAATTCATAGATTAGTTCCAACAGTTTTTTGGTTGAGTCTTTAGAATTTTCTATATATAAGATCATCATCACCTGCGTAATGAACAGTGAGTTTAAATGTGTCATCCTTTTCGTTTTATTAACTTATATTGCAATGGAAAATAAAAGTAATTTGAGTAAAATTAATTAAGCAATTTCTTATATCAGCCAACAATTCCATTACTAGGGACTGATCTGGAATTTAAATATTAGGCTAAAGAATTGATGTCATTGTGAAAATGGAATAGTCCACAGTAAATTTCAATATTGTGTTCTTAATGTCTTTAGTAGATCATGAAAGGAGTGTAAAAAAGGCAAAAATGCCTTTATCTTAATTTGTAGAAAATGGGAATCAATATAACTGACTTGATTTTGCATGAAGTTTCACCATCTAAATTTAAAATACTACTTTGATGGAAACTCTGAATCTTTATCTACATCTGGGGTCAATTCTAGGAAAAATAGCAGTTGGCTGATTCAATATTTCATGTCTACTCCTATCTTCTCTGAGCACCCCATCCATGCCTGATTGTTTTTCTAGGGAGGATACGTATTACAAGGAATAGAGCACGCTTTTTTTTTTTTTTTATAATTTTTATTATGAAGTTTATGAAGCAATGAAGGTAATGTTTTCCCCCTACATTTAATTAATTAATTTATTTATTTATGGCTGTGTTGGGTCTTCGTTTCCGTGCGAGGGCTTTCTCTAGTTGTGGCAAACGGGGGCCACTCTTCATCGCGGTGCGCGGGCCTCTCACTATCGCGGCCTCTCTTGTTGCGGAGCACAGGCTCCAGACGCGCAGGCTCAGTAATTGTGGCTCACGGGCCCAGTTGCTCCGCGGCATGTGGGATCTTCCCAGACCAGGGCCCGAACTCGTCTGCCCTGCATTAGCAGGCAGACTCTCAACCACTGCGCCACCAGGGAAGCCCCCACGCTTTTTACAATCTAGAAAGACCTTAAAAATCCCGACTTTTGAGGGGGCTGATATGTAACTAACCTTGGGAAAGTTACCCTGTGAAACTCCTTATCTGTAAAGTAGTGGCATGGATAACCTCTTAGGTTTGTTTTAATAAATAAATATTACAGAAATGTTATTGTGTGTGTGTCAGATATACAATAAATGTTAACATTTCTCTACCTTGGGTAATCTTAAATTACCTACTGAACTTTTCATATTTCATGTAGTTATTTTTCCTCCAAATAAACACAGTTGGGATAGGCTTGATAGAGTCAGTATAGAAAAATAAAATTTTTTTTTAATATATAAGTTTTTTTCTTCACTATATTTATTAAATAGTCATGGTGGGTAGAAAAGATAAATCTATTTTATTTATGTTGTAGGAAAACACATATCTAGAGTTTCTGTAGATAACCTTTAAAAATACTAGACTTTGTGCAGAAATTTGCTTTTATTTTTCTTCTCCGTAGATCGTTCCTATAATTTCAAAACTAAAATTTTATTTGAGTTTAATCCAAAATGTATCAAAACAATGACTAGTTAAAAGATTTATAATTAGATAATCATGTCAATTATATTTATTTCTATATTGGTCACTTCTGAAATAAATATTTCAGTCTTTTCCACCACACCTTTAAAATCCTTCCTTTACTGATGGCGAATCCTATAAACAGGAGTTATGAAATGGATAATCAATGAATTCCAAGTCTACAGGAGCCAGAGAAATATAAGGAGAGGGGAAGGGAAAGAAAGGGAAGGAAAAAAGGGAGGGAAAGGAGGGAGAGAGGGGAAGAGAGAGGATGAGGAAGAGACAGAGTGAGAAAAGGGGTGGGGGGCAAATACAGAGTGTGAAGCCATGTCCAGTAGTAAGTACTTGCTATCAAGCTTTACACCATATATTTTATTTTATTCTTAATTAATTAATTTATTTAGTTAGTTTTGGCTGCGTTGGGTCTTCATTGCTGCGTGCGGGTTTTCTCTAGTTGCGGCGAGTGAGGGTTACTCTTCATTGCAGTGCACAGGCTTCTCATTGTGGTGGCTTCTCTTGTTGTGGAGCAGGGGCTCTAGGTGCGTGGGCTTCAGTAGTTGTGGCACGTGGGCTCAGCAGTTGTGGCTCGCAGGCTCTAGAGCACAGGCTCAGTAGTTGTGACGCATGGACTTCGTTGCTCCATGGCATGTGGGATCTTCCCAGACCAGGGCTCGAACCTGTGTCCCCTGCATTGGCAGGTGGATTCTTAACCACTGCGCCATCAAGGAAGTCCCCCATAATATATTTTAGAAAGCAATTTTTTGATCTGATATTTGATAAAGACTCTTTGAAATCTAAGGCAATTGCAGATAGAGAATAAAAGTTCTCTGTAGTTTTCCTTTAACACCCAGACTTTATAGCAGGTCTCTAGTCAAGGAGTGTCCTCTCACAGAGACCTCCAAATATCCCACTAAACCACAACAACCTCACTCTCTCTGCCCAACTCCTTACAGTACTTGTTTCTCTATGCAGCACAGAGCACTGCCTGAAAGAACTATGTATGGATTTTGTTTTCTGTCTCCTTCTCTATAAATTCTTATGGGTACAGGGGTTTTGTCATTCCTTTTGCGTTGCATTCCAATGCCTAGAGTAGTGCTTGATACATAATAGGGACTTGGTAAAAATTTAGTGAATAAATGAGTATAAGAAAGTGACTTTAGCACAGTCCGGGAAGAGGAAAAATAGGGTGAGACACAGAGCAGGGAATCATCCAAACTAAGAAGAGTAAAGAAGCAGCAAAGTTGCAGTCATTCCAGGAAACAAAACAAAACAAAACAAAACAAACACCTCAGCTTTATATTGAAATAGAAGTTTTACCAATTTCTAGAGGATGAATTATAAATTCATATCAGAACCCCACCATCAGGTTTTTAAGATGTGTTTTGCTATTTGTAATTATGCTTAAAACACTATGGTAATTAACATATAGTTATTCATCTACGAAGTGGATCAGCCATTTCTTTTTTTCTTTTTTTTTCTTTTCCAGCTTTATTGAGATATAATTGACATACAGTATTGTGAGTTTAAGATGTACAACGTGTTGACTTGATACACATATATATTGCAAAATAATTACCACCATAGCATTAGTTAATATTTACATCACATCATATAACTACCATTCCCTTTTGTGGTGAGAATATTAAATTATATTAATAATTGCTGTCTTAGCAACTTTCAAGAACATAATACAGTATTATTAATTATAATCACTATGCTGTACATTAGATCCCCAGAACTTATTCAGCTTATATCTGGAAGTTTGTATTCTGACCAACAATTACCCTTTTTCCCCACCTTCCATCCCCTGGTAACCACCATTCCAGTCTCATATCTATTAGTTCAGCTTTTTTAGGTTCCACATATAAGTGATACCATGCAATATTTGCCTTTCTCAGTCAGCCATTTCTAATGAATGTATTCTGTTGTATTTATAAAGAGTTGTATTAAATCACTCATTCAGACATTGCTTTAAATGCGTGTTTGAACTTGACCAAGACTTAACAACTGTAGCCATGCTGTTGGTGCCCAGAGCTGACAGATGTTTAAAACTGGTGCATTAGCAATACTTCCAATGGTGCAAACCAACACAGTGATAGTTTTGCCAGCTGACTGTGAATACCAACTTGGTGGGTCACAGAAAAGGAGTCCTTACTATACCTTTCCCTTCATAACCACAAGTTGTAACAGAAACTGATATCAGAACCTTCTTCCAGAAGACAAAACAAAGGAGAAGAGAAATAGATCGTTGATCTTTCTTAAGCTCTAACTATGTACCAGGCATGGATTTAAATCCTCAAAATAACCATATGTAATTCTTATTAAGGTTGAGGAGATAGGCTTAGAAATTTTAAATGCTAATCCAGGTTCACATAGAGTGATGAATCTGGGATTTAAACCCAAATACCTTTGAAAGATCAGCTACAAAACTCACTCTTCACAATATACTTATCCAAAGTACATACACTTCATTTTAAATATTCCACAACTCATTCTGCAAGAGTAATCATTTCTATTGCATAATTCTTTTTCTCATCTCAAGTATATGGATGCCTTTGTTTCTTCAAAGGACAAATCTACTTCAAAAAAACACTGGGCAAATTTTTAAAATTCAAAAACTAAATTCAAAATATTATTCCTTGTCAATAAGTTCATTGTAGAATCTGGCACTAAAATCAGTTCTAGATCAACTTTTCATACAGTTGATACAGAGACCTAAATAAAACTATTTCATTGAATAAAAAGTAATACAGAAAAGGGAATTTAAAGAGTTATTTGCCTACATGAAGATTTTAAGTACATTATATATTTTCTGGTATAAGCACAATTTTAAACAACATCAAGTAATCTACAGCTTCCCAATTGCAAGTTATTTCCCAAAATGAGCTTGTACTTTCTCAAAATAACAATAGTATTGATTAATTATTGAATTGTTGTTTAAACTGAACGTCTTAACAAGACCAATATATCTTCATTAAATGCCATCTATTTCTCTGTATTTCCTTAAAATACATTTTTTTAAAAGGCTAGAAAACTTAGCAAGTAGAGAAAAGGTTCTTGAGACTTGGGTGGTTCCCAGTCCTTAGTGACATAGTTCAGTGAAAAGACCACTAAAACAGGAAATTTCTTTTTAAAAAAAGGAGGAGGGGAATATTGGCTCTGACAGCAAATACTGTCTTTGGTAAGCCATCTGATTAGTCTAAGTCTCAATTTCCCCCCTCACTATAATGGATCAAACAAACACCTGTGTTGCTTTCTTCATTTGGATGCCAGTATTCAACCTCTTCCCAATTCCTCCTTTTCCTACATAGAAAATTCTAACCAATAAAGTCTGACTGAAATGCCCCCTTTTGTTTCTGTAGCATTCGTTCAACCTCACCTCTACCCCGTGAACTAAATTAACTACTGTAGAACAATGGCACTTCATACATTCTACTCTCAACATGAATAGAATAGAATAGAATAGAATAGAATAGAATAGAATAGAATAGAATAGAATAGAATAGAATAGAATAGAATAGAATTTTTTACATTTATTCCTTGATAGATATAAGCTCCTTGAAGAAAACTTAAAAAAAGCAGTCCCACTATATTTTATATAATTTAATATACCTTCACAGTCTCTAAGTACAAAAGAAGTACTAATATTAATTATAGACTGGTAGTAATAATAGTAATAGCCAGATGCTAAAAACAATAGTAAAATTACATCATATCACCATCCTTCTTTTTCCTTTTTCTTGGAGGAATTCATTCCCTTTCTAAATGTTAGTGGTTCTCAGTAGGTCGGTGGCTGTGCCTTACAGCCTCATAAATAGGAGGAATTTTTTAATACCCTTATCAGGTCTCTGAGCAGATCTGTTAAATTAGAATCTTTTTTTTTGTTTTCTTTTTGGAAGTGGGTGGGGGAGCAGGCTTTGCTGTTTACAAAGCTTCCCAGGTCTTGGGAACACAGAGCCAGAACAGAAGACCATTGATGATATGGAAGTGCCAAATCATAGACCTGGTTTGAGAAAGGGTTAGAACAGACAGCTTACAGCAAAGGAATAGTTGCTTACATGTGGTTTAACTTTTGGGTTAGTTAATTGGGCATAACGTTTATGAAAACAAAAAGGATAATTTCAAATTTTAAATGATTATACCATAATTTGTATACTTTTACCTATGTTTGGGGACAGAATAAGTCAATCAGTTCTCCCACTTTTTGACTTGTGTGAGCTCGTCCAGTTAACATTCAGTTGAATTCTTCCAATGAACACTTCAATGAGACATTTTCTCCTCTCACTAATTCCAATAAATGTTTTCTTAATACTGGCAGATTTTTACAATAAAAAACAAAGCAAAAAGTGCAAAACAAACATTTTAAAATTATTTTATTTGTGGTTTCATATGGATCATGAGTCCTCCCTTCCTTTGTCCTCTCTGCCTTTAGAAATTTGGATATAATTTGTTTCCAATAACAGAATAAAACAAAACAAAATAAAGCAAAAAATCAAACCAAAACAAACATGTTTTCCCGAATTGTGTCACCCAATCCCTCAACCATGGTATCGTGTTGATTAAATCCATGGAGCACAGACAACCCTGGTTTCATTTTTGAAGCATTGGGCATCATCAGGAGCAACATTTCTCTTAAGGAAATGGGATGGGGCAGGAACCTCAGGCATAGTCACTAGTTTCCCTGAGATCTATGACCTGCTAGCTCAGAATTGACTGTGCTCTTTCCTTTGGGTCTAATACTATCCCTGATAGGCTTTTATTATCACATTGACAATATTTTCATTTTTTTTTCACACTTGTTTAAAGACGTGTCTCCCTCTATTATGGTATTAACTTTCTGAGGAAAAGAACACATAACAAGCACCTGGCACACAACCTAGCACATGGGATCCCATACCTGTTGCACTCCAGAGTACATAAATAAAGGAAGAAAACTCAGATGTTTTTTCTTCATTGTTCTTTCCAGGAATCACTTCTCTTGGACTCATTTAACACATTTTCAGGCTTGTAATTAAGGTCAACTGGCTAAATGCAATTCTGCTTAATTATACATTTTCCTCCTTTTTGACTTTATTTTCTTAATATAAGATTCCACAACTTGGATGAGAATTTGATTCCTTTTCATAGTGTAAAGGTTTTATAGTCTATTCAGTATCCCATTCTTAATCTAATTATTTTTGTATTATTTCAAGGAAAATAAATATAGGCATCCAAGCCAGAAAAATACAAAATATTAGTTGGAAAAAAAAAAAGCTGCTTCTTATTTACTTCTTATTACATAAAAAATTGAAACAGATAGATGAATGACTGAGGAGTTTTGAGTAAAACTGTTTATAAACCAGTATTTTTTTAACCCAGAAATTGTGTTTTTCTAATTTTTGAAGAAAATGATAAGCATTCTCAGATATATAAGAATTAAAGAAATATTCTACCAGTGGGCCCAAGTTGAAGATGTTTCTTAAATATATACTGAACACTAAAACTGCTTAATTATGAAATTAAAACTAAATTGTTTCTGTGAATATAATTATAAAATTATTCAAATGTTTTTGAAAAATTGTAAGAGAAGACATAAATTGCAAAACCCAATAATTAAAAACTTCATTTCAGATGTGGGATTATACTAACAAGAGCAGGAAAAACAAATGAGAAATGCAAGTGATAACATTCTCAAGTGATAAATGAAATAAGAATCAGCTAATAATTGAAAGATTAGTACAATACTTTTTTCAAACACTTAAGGGTAACAAAGAATAGAAACAGGACAATTTCTTTTACATTACTATTGGAAAACTTCAAAAGAGAAAGAAAAAGCTTAGCTTATAACATAAAAGAGACAAAACACAGGGAACAAAAAAGGAGTATAAAAATTATGAATAAATTGATTTCAGTAAAAATTGATATATCTGTTACCACAATATATACAAATGTTTTAATTCCTCTATCAAAAGACGAGGACTCTTAGATTGAGCTCCCCAACAAAAAAAATTCTCTAACCATGTGTTTTGTAAAACAGACAATCTAAAATAAGTTTTTTGGAATGTTTCAAAGTAAAATATTCTGAAAATATATTTGAAGAAAATACAAAGTAAAGTAGAAATCTCAAAAGGAGTAGCTGGTCAAGTAGGATTCAGGTGAAATAAGCAAGGATAAGATTTTTTTATTTTTTATATTATTTTATACAAAATCTATAACTATGTCTACAACAGTGATCAAATTTTATGGATAATGTAGCATTAAAATTGAACAACAAAAATTTTTAAATATTTAGAAATACAAGAAATACAGTGGAAACAATGTAGCAGTACACAGAACAAGTAGGTAAAAATAAATTAGAATATAAAAGACTAATTATATGGAAATTAAATTTTTTTTTAGCATTATTCATTTTAATTAATTTATTTATTTATTTATTTTTGGCTGTATTGGGCCTTCGTTTCTGTGCGAGGGCTTTCTCTAGTTGTGGCAAGCGGGGGCCACTCTTCATTGCGGTGCGTGGGCCTCTCACTATCGCGGCCTCTCGTTGCGGAGCACAGGCTCCAGACGCGCAGGCTCAGTAGTTGTGGCTTACAGGCCTAGCTGCTCCGTGGCATGTGGGATCTTCCCAGACCAGGGCTCGAACCCGTGTCCCCTGCATTAGCAGGCAGATTCTCAACCACTGTGCCACCAGGGAAGCCCTGGAAATTAAATTTTCAAAAATAAGAAAATCTTACATAAAGAGTTTTTGGAGGAAATAGGAAATTATGCTGCAATTATAGGATATTTAGAAAATAATTTTAAGAAACAATTTATATAAGAAACAGAATATATGGTCAAAGATTTTCCCAAAAGCAAATTCATAGCCTTAAGTGTTTTTGTTATTAAAAATGCTAGGAGCTAGATAATATATCTAGGAGATAAGTATATATATATATACACATATATAACATATAAAACAGAAAATATAAGAAAAGAAGTAATGAATAGAAGGAATTTCGAAATCATGTTCCAAATAAGTATATTTTGGTTAATATAGAAGTAAAGTACTATCAGGTTTTAGAGTGTCGTATATACAAGGCAATTCTCTTATTTTTTAATATATTGTATTAGAGCTGGAAGAAGCTTCAAAATCATTCCAATAATATTTTATCATCAGTTGTCCCTAAGTAAAAAAAAAACTATGTCATAAAACTTAATAAAGACAGCAAATGGAATTATGCACTTTAAAATATTGAATATAACCTTTGAGATAATTGAAAATACTACTGTACTTCCATTTCCAATCATAAACACAATTGACTTTTTCAGTGCTTACTCTCAGGTTACCAAACCTTGCTATGTAACATGCTGAATAGAATCTGCCACACACTGAATTGCTTATTCAACCATGAATAGATCTGGACTCTGGGGGTTTTGTATCCAGTATTTTACCACTACGGAGCCAAAACAGCAATAATAAACTGAGTTTTCACCTAATGTGGCAAAAATATAGGACTATATCAAATCTAGAACTGACTTGGGATGACCAGAAAAAAAAATCTGATCATTCAGAAAACATGCTTTGACATACACTGTAGCACAGGTTTCAAGATTTGTCCTGTAATTCCACAATGAATTCCCTAGCTTTTTAAGTACATTTTGTTGTGAAACTGCTGGATCATATGGCAGTTTTATTTTTAAGTTTTTGGGGAATCTTCATCTTGTTTTCCATAGAGGCTGCACAAATTTACAATCCAACCAACAGCGCATGAGTGTTCCCTCTTCTTCACATTCCTGCCAACACTTGTCTTTTCTTGTTTTTTTTGATGATAGCTATTCTGACTTGGTATGAGGTGATACAGCAGTGTGGTTTTCCTTTGCATTTCCCTGATGATTAGTGATGTTGAGCATCTTTTCCTATGCCTGTTGGCCGTCTATATGTCTTCTCTGGAAAAATGTCTTTTCATGTTCTCAGCCCATTTTTTAATCAGCTTGTTTGATTTTTTGATGTTGCATTGTATGAGTTCACCTGAAGAAAACAAAAACAAAAATTTGAAAAGATATATGCACTCTGATGTTCACTGCAGCATTATATACAGTGGCCAGGAGATAGAAACAACTTGAGTGACCATCAGTAGATGAATGGATAAAGAAGAAATGTTATTGCTTGGAAATATAATGGAATAATACTCAGCCATAAAAAATAAAATCTTGCCATTTAAGACAAATGGATGGATCTAGAGGATATCATGCTAAGTGAAATAAATCAGAAAGACAAATGCCATATGATCTCACTTATATGTGGAATTTAGAAAACAAAACAAACCAACAAACAAAACAACACAAAAACAGACTCATAGAAACAGAAAACAAATGGGTGCTTGCCAGAGGAGAGTGAGGTGGGGAGATGGGTGAAATAAGTGGAGGGGATTAAGAAGTACAAACCTCCAGTTCTAAAATAAATAATCCACTGGGATGTAACATAGAGCATAAGGAATATGGTCGATAACAATGTAATAACTTTGTATAGAGACAGATGGTTACTAGAGTTATCGTGGTGATCATTTCATAATGTAAGTGTCAAATCACTGTACAATACAATTAAAACTAATATAATATTGTATGTCAATTATATTCCAGTAAAAATAAATAAATAAATAAATAAATGTGTTATGTTCTAACCCTCTTTAAAACATCTGATTTTGAGTTTTAATTTCTAAATTTTAACTTCATTAATGAAGAAATACTAAACAACTGAATGCAGATATCCGGGGATTCTTATACATTCCATGTTTTCCATCCATGAGGCTTTTTGGTTTCCCCAGGTTCCATAAGTCATATATAATATGTGAGGGAAGTATGCAGATGCCAAACCTCTGTCTGCAGAGACAACTTTTTCAGGAGATGGAAACAGAGACAGAGTGTGCTAAAAGGTTTCCAGGCCTGGAAGTCCAAGGAGTTGGGTTGAAATTCGACCTCTGTAGAATTGAAACCACGGGGTAATATTTAAAAGAAAAATGTGGGCTTTAAATAACATTTCACATGCTGACTATAGAACATGGAAACAACTTCTGGGTGTCCAGGATATCTGAAGTCTTTAACAAACGGTAACTCACAAATCAAGTCAGACATGGGACCAAGAATAAAAATACGACACTGCATTGTTATGGAAGGGGGTGAAGTTTTCTTAAGTCTTTAATCTCTTGGAATAGGTTTATTTTTTTTAAGTTTTATAAACATACACACCATAAGCACAAAATATTACTCAGTTTTTTTTTTCCTCCAAAGTGAGGTCTTTTTATGTTTCAAGGACATAAATAAGAGATTTCTTTAAAAAAACTTTTAAAACTCATGTTCTGAATAAGTGCATTTTGCTTCATATAGAAGTAAAGAGCTATCAGGTTTTAGAGTGTGGTGTATACAAGGCAACTCTCTTATATTCAGCCTTATTTTAACTCACCTCCCTCATTATTCTGTCCCACTTGTAAAGACCAAATTTCACAGCTCCAGTAAATTTAATTATGCTGCCAAAAGCACAACTCCTCTACTCTTCTATTAAACTCTATTTGTATGTAAAGATATAGAAAATTAGAGCTGAAAGCAACCCTAAAATCATCCATATAAATGTTTTATCATCCTTTGCCCTAAGTGCTACCAGCACAGATGAATAATAGAGCAGGAAAAAAATCAAAAGAGTTGATTAAAAAGTTGATCAAAAATAACATTGATTTTCCTTTTGCTTTGCTCACTGGTGCTGCACATTTGTTGGAAAGTTGAACCTCTTTCTTGCTGAGTCTCTGGCTCAGTGGGGAAGGTGAATGCAAAGTCTCAGAACTAGAATGCCTCCACATTCCTACTTGGCCTCTTGATTCACTGGTCATTGCCCTAAAGCAACCAATCTCAATATTGTATGGGGCTCACCCGTTAGAGAATCTGCTGCAGACAGCCTTACTGCCATCTGCGGGTGAGATGCAGCAGCTTCACCCTGGGTTCTTGACGTCCCACCCAACCTCCTCAGTTACCTGGTTTTCCTCTGTTTTAATTACAACCCCCTAGCGCTGGGACTCTGATTAATCCAAAGGAAATGATCATGGAATGTTATGCACTGAATGCTTGTGTCCCCCCAAAATGCATATGTTGAAGCCCTAACCCCCCAACGTGATGACACATGGAAATCTGGCCTTTGGGAGGTAATTAGTTTAAATGAGGTTACGATGGTGGGGCCCCAATGATGGGATTGGTGCCCTTACAAGAAGAGGAAGAGAGACCAGATCTCTCTCTCTCTCTCTCTATCTCTGTCTCTATCTATCTCTCTACCAAAAGAGACACTGCAGGAAGGGGCCATTTGTAAACCAGAAAGAGATCTCTCACCAGGAATGAAGTCTGCCAGCACCTTGATCTTGGACTTCCCAGCCTCCATAACTATAAGAAATATATGTCTCCTTGTTTAAGCCACTCGGTATGTTACATTTTGTTCTAGCAGCCTGAACTAAGACAGAACAGGCCTAGTGCCAGACGAGAGCACTTTCCCTCATCCAGCTTGGACACCCTAAATGTCTCTTTCAGTCAATGCCTTGAATACTCAGGGATGACCCTCATTCTCCCGAGGACTATTAGGTGGGGGCTGGCTGTCATCATCCACATGCCCAGCCCATTACTCTTCCTAACCAAACCCCTCTAATCAGGAATGATAGACATGAGCGTTTATATGATACACAAACCAAGAAGATGAAAATAAGTCATAAGTTGCTACTTCTGTTAGTATGGGGTATAACAGAATCATGGAGCTATAAAGCTGAGCTGTAGCTTGGAGATCACCTTTGCTGCAACACCTTTATTCCATAACAGAAGAAAGTAAATCTCAAAAAGGCTGATAGCTTGCCTAAATTCACGTCGTCAGGGTAGAAATAGGCACAGGAATAATACTCTGTCAATCTGTTTTGTTCAGTTCATTTTATGTTTTAAACAACAATTTTTATTGTAGAAAACGTCAATAAAAAGTATTAGTTCAATTTTTTCAATTGCACACACATGCATACACCCTGGTCTGTTTTCTCAGGGTTTGGAAACATTGATGTCACCTTGCGTGCTTAATATTTTGCCACATGCTGCGATTACAGCATGACAAATCAAAGCCATAATAGTAACCATAGCTTCTTGCTCTTCCAGTTTAAGTTGTCATCTCCTAAACCAAAAGTCTTCCATACCAATTGAAGCAAAAATCAGGCAGACATGTTTATTATGCGTTTGGGGACAGAGAGACAAACAAGGCAAGTCATGCCTTAAGCAAAACACAGCCCATGTGGAGAGACTGACAGCTGCACAAAGTCTGTCAGAAGGAAATATATGGGGATCATCTCTAAGGTGCTATAATCAGAAACCAAAGTCTCACAATGGAACGAAAGATGTAGGATAATTTCTTTGGGGAAGAATCAAGGAAGATTTCATGCCAGAGGTTTCAAATGGTCATTAGAAATTAGCGGAAAAAAAGCAGAAGAAGGCATAAGAAAATGAAAGGAATGCTCTGAGAAAGAAGTGCCTAGAGGTGGTCAGTGAGAGAACTTTTCCAGTGAGCACTGACCAGGTCAGCGTTGCAGAGGGTAATGGAGAATGGGTGAGGTGGTAGTCAGGTCAAGAGTTGGGAAGGCAGGTCAGAGCCAGCCAGATCATGGAGGGCTTATAACTGCATGCTAAGAAGTTCATTTTAATTTAGTAAACAGGAGAGCCAAGAAAAATGATTCTTAGCAGAGAAACGATCAGGTCTCCATTCATTACAAAATGACAACAACGAAAGCAAACAAATAATAATAACAATAAGCGATTTGCTGATAGTCTCCCTGCTCTTTGTTTAGACATTCATAATCTGAGAAATCCTGTTTATCACCAGTTATCGGGGAAACCTTATCACCAGAGTATCCTCTCATTGTGATCTGTTTAATCTTTTCAGAATCTGCTGATGTCTTCACTTGTTGGCTGCCAAGATTCTGGCTCGGGCTTCAGTCCTCACTTAACAGCTCCTTGGCCGCCCTTCTCCATTCATCCATCACATGCTTTAAGTCCATCCAAAGTTCTGCAGTACATCTCACTTTTTCCATTTCTTGTAGCGCTCATGTTACAATGGCCTCTTGTACACCTGAAAATTAGATTCAAGTAATTTGTGGTTCTGATGTTTCAAACACTTTATGCCTTTGTGCTTACAGAGTGCCCTTCAAGGCCCTGATTGTGCCCTTCTTGTTGAGACTGGATTTAAGGAGTTTTCACCATTAAGGTTCAGCCTTATCAAGAAGAACAAGGATCATCTTGGACTTATCTGTGAAGTTGAGTTAAAGAATGTCAGAGTGTTGATTAATCTGCTATATTACTCCTAAAATTGACCTCTATATTATCTGCCTCCTGTCCCTATGAACACTTTTCATAAATTTTAAGCCACCTTTTCTAATTATTTAGTGTTCTAGTGGTAGCTTCTGAAAATAGCAAAATGCTTTAATTTCCTGAAAAGATAACATTTAAGTGAAATGTGCAAGTCTCTGTTTTGATAGAGAAATTCTTATTTCCATAGATAAATTCCTTTTGAAATTCACCTGTTACTTCTCTTTCTCTCTCTCTCTCTCTCTCTCTCTCTCTGCCCAGTTACTTCCCTTCTTATTTTTCATCTCTAAGCATTTATCCCAAATGGCTTCCTCAGCAATTCTACATTCAATAGTTTCAAAGATCAGAGGACTTCCTTAGAGAAATATGCCCATTTTAAAGATGAAAATACTGAGATACAGGTAAAATGTCTTTTAGGTTTGTTTGTGAAGAAACAAACCTACTATAGAAACTCAAACCTGCTATAGAAACTCAAAGCTCTCAATCCTTAGTCTACTGAGAAAGTTATAGCCCTGACTTATAAATCAGTTTGAAAGAGATCATGATTCTTTCTCTTGTCTTGGAAATAATCTTGGTTTCTGGCTCAGAAATCAATTACATCATATCAATTAACTCAAGGACAGAAAAACTTGTCTAAAACTTGGCTGGTCCAGCACTTAGAAAAAACCCTGCTTTGGCTCAAAGAACCTCTTCTGCAAATGAACTAGCCTCAGTAGCCACTGCAGAATCCTATCATTTGCTTAAATATTCTTGTACTAAATTCTCCAGTTAGTAAGTGCTACTTAGGCATGACGTAAGTTAGTTTTTGGTACTGAGAGAAATATTTTCATTCAGTTTAGAAAATAATTTCAGTTTGTATATAGAATGCTATTACATACAAATTGATCATTTTTTCACTGTAATTTATTTTCATTTTTATGCAGCTTTTTAAATACTTTTTTATTATACATTTTGCTGTAATTTCTGAACATTATAAAAATAACTTTCAAGAACATTGTTACATCTGCATTAAAATTATCTGTCATTCATTTTTTATGGAAATTGTCTGAATTTTTGGCATTACCTTTACTGATAAATAATTGTGTAGATTATCATGCACAAGAATAATAAAAAAGATTTATTATTTATGAAGTAAATTGGAGATAACTTGATTTATGGAAAGAGATCTGGCTTTGGAACAAGGCAGACTGAAGCTTGGCCATATGCTATATCTCGGGTTTAGACAAATTACTTCACATCTCTTTACATGAAATATGGGCTACTGATTACAATAATGTTGTAAAAATATAATATTATGAATGTAGTAGAAATTTCCCAGCTCAGGGATGGCTTATATTATGTGTTCAAAAATATTAATTCTCTTTCTTCTTTCCCAGAATATAAGAGTATTGCACCATTGTAGTGGTGCTTTTCATTTGAACCTTATGATTTCACTAGAAGTGACCATTTTTAGTTTCAATAGTTTAATAAAGTGTTTGCCAAATTAATGAGGGAAGAATGAGTCCATTTACTTCTTTCTAATTGCAAAAGCATTTTTCCAATAGATATCTAACAAAAAGAAATGTTGTAAATTATACTATATTTTCCTTGGCCAACTAGTACAACATTTTATGGGGATGTAATCCTGCAAATTTTACTTACCTTAAAACAAAAACTCCAGGTTGTTTTTCTTAGTAAGCCAGAAGAAGCTGTTGACCGATTACATGTCTAGCATTTACTTAAATGAACGTTAATGAGCTCATCTTTTTCTGAAGTATCTTATGTCATGTTTCAGATCCATCTCAAAGACTCACTAAAAATGAAGATTTAATGTTAAACCTAAAGCTAAACATCAAGGTAACTTAGTAAAGAAAGACAAATTTTAAAGGAGGTTAAAAGGGGAAAACAGAAGAGGAAAAAATGTAGACTGAGGAGCTCAAGAGAAAAGTGAAATGAGTCAGAAGAAAATTAGTTAAATATTGAACGTTTAGTTGTCTCACAAAATTAGAGATAGAGGTAATCCAAGCTCTGACTATGTTAATGTAAATGTACCTCTGACTGTAATCCAGGTATGTCATTTCAAGAACCCAATATAAACCTTTTTTTAAAAAATGTGAACCAGAAAGGTCTGTGTTTTTTTGTTTTTTGTTTTTTTAATTTGTTCATATTCGGACACATCCTGAGATAAGTTATAAACATCAAAGACTTTCTTTACCTAAAAATCACTCAAAGCAATAGAAGATTCAGTGGAGACAGGAAGGTCTAACATATCAGAGAAGGTATTATACATGTTCTTTAAAAAAAATGCATACCTGTAATTTGTGATCAGATTTAAATTTTAGATCTAAATTCCAAGTCAATTACTTATTATCTCAACACATTTTATCCCAGATCTATAAAAAATTTTACTTCCTCACTAGACTGCCAACTCTTTGAGACAGAGGCCATTATATTTATTTTGCTTTTCCTGGAGAACTGAATACAGTACTTAGCATAAGCTAGTTAGCCTATTTATCGTTAATTAAGGAACCACAATTAACATGATGTGTCCACAATGACTGCAGTGTCATTCTCTTCTTGAGGGCCTTAAAACCCTGCAGCAGTTAGGACCAGCACACTCAGAAATCATGACATGAGTATACCAGGCAGAAAAATATTTTAAAAATACTTACCTCAGTTGCTTCATTTGCCTTATAGGAAATCATAAACACAAATATAGAAAATAGTAAATCTTAGAGGGAATGGAATAATCTGGCATACACATTTTACTACTGAGGCCCATCACCCGCTTTCTTTTATTCCACTTAGCTTTAACGTTTCTCTTCCTTTATTCTACGTTTTGTTTCTATACTTTGTGCTTCCATACTTTTTACTTCATTATCCTTTCCTGAATAAAGACTGGAAAAAGTTGGGGGAAAATAAAGAAAATAGACATATTTTAATGCTACATTAGCTATTATTTGTAAAAGCATATATGTAAGTTTTGCTATAAATGCATTGAAGTTTTTGTAGGTACTTTTATAATATAATTATTCACTGGAATGAATATGTACTGAGTCTTGACTATGTGCATATCAGACTCCCATATGTAAAGCAGAGTATTATGAGCACTTATATTGGAGTAACGATTGAGGATGGGAAGGCAGAATCCACTAGAGGAGCCATTAAAAAAAAAAGCCCTTGAATCTATTTCTTTAACAAACTTACAAAAGGTTAGTGTTTTGCCATGACTTTGGCTGTATAACAAAGTAAAAAATGGTTTATCTCTCTGTTTACCAATGTTTGGTCTTGAACTTAAAAAAATATTCCTATTTATAAATTTACTCTCAAATTTATTACTTGGTTGTTTAGATAATCTTGAAAATGTTGGATGTACTAGAGAAAAAGGTGAAATCAGATGCATGTTGGACTAAGCAACTTAAAATGTTTTCCAAACATTTTTGGGTCTATAAAATCTAAATTTATTTTCTCAGAAAACATCAAATGCTTGGTTATACTGAAAAAACATGAAGTCATTTTCCAATCTCTTTCATTTAATTCCTACTGCTTTTTAAGAACTACTTACTATACTGAGAGACTGAGTTTCTTTACTGAAACTAATGTTTTCTTTAACACAGTAAGAAGAAACTTGAAAACATAGTAGGTATAGATGGCTCTTAATGTTAAGTTTTACTTGGTTTGACATTTATGACATTGTTTTTAGTAAGTCAGTAGAAATCTGTTTAATTTCCTTGAAGATCTCTTGGATAAGCAAAAGTAATTCTAGGTAAAAGTGTCATTCAAATGAACGCGTCTCAAAAATGTAATGAAGAAAACGGTACCATTATGGAACTGCAAAAATACCATCTTCTCACTTGATAGGTCAGTTTTATCTATGATCAAAAGGAATCAATTTAGAGAAAAAAAAAGTCTTTTATACACATAAATACCTTACACTCAGAAAATTCAGGTACAGATAGTAATACTAAAACTGGTTTTATGGTAATTATAAATTTTCTTTACATTTCTATGAATGAATTATATAGTCATCACTACTTCATTCTTTCAGAAAATATTTATTGAGAAAATTCTATGTGTCAAGCATCATTCTGAGTTCTAGAACCATAGTGTTGACGAGCAAGACAGGGTTTCTACGCTTGTGGATTTGACATTACAGTGGGAGACAGCAGGTCATAAATACAGTAATTTCAGAAGAAAATAAACGGTTGATGGAGTACATGACGATGGGAGGAAGTACATTTATATAAGGCAGTCAGAAGAACTCTTCTGTAATGAAGAGGTGATGGCTGACCTGAGACTTGAAGGAGTCAGTCATGGAAGGATTTGGAAGCAGAATTCCCGGAGGAAGGAATAGGTATGAAAGGCATTTAGCAGGAATGATCTCGGGGTACTCCCCTGGTAGATTAAAGGTGGCAAATTCTTAGACGCTTTTTTTCCCATTGCAAGGTGGCATCTTTTCTCCCTCTCCTTGAATTTAGGCAGGCTTCCAACTGCTTTGACCCAAAGAGTGTTAGAAGTGAGGCTGTACTTATTTCAGGCCAGTCTCTCAGAGAACTGGAAACTTCCACCTGGTTTCTCAGAGCCCTTAGCAGATAGGTAGCTCTAGCAACCCTCCTGGAGAGACCCCAGGAAGAGGACATGACTAAAAGCAGGGGCAGATGGAGAGGGGTCCTGTTGAGTGCAGCCTTCCTGGCTACTCATTCATGGCTCCAGACACATGACAGAAGCTATTTTTGACCTCTCCAGGCCTGCGGCCGTTTGAATGCAGCGTGAAGAATAGAAGCATCACCCAGCCAAGCTCTATTGGAATTCCTGACTCACAAACATGTGAGAAATGATAAGATGGTTGTTGTTTTAAGCCACTAAATTTTGGAGAAGTTTGTTATGCAGTGAAGAGTAACTGGAACAGTTTCTAGAACAGAAAAAGACCAATATGGTAGGTGCATGATGCATCAAGGAGCTCGTGATCTGGAAGGGGACCAGACATTTTATTCCGGGTTCCCTTGAATGACAAGATTGGGGAGGGAGTGTGATTCTTACCTAACATACAGCTTTAAAACTACATCTCTGCTACTTTTCAGAAAACAGATTTTAGAGAGGTAAGAGTATAAGTAGGAAGAACAGTTTTTTTTAAAAAAGTATTATAGTCATGTGATTATTCCATTTAATTCTCCCAACACCTGAGATAGCAACTTGTATTATCTTTATTTTACAATCAGACTGAGGAACATAAAGGTTAAATAATTTGCCCAGTTTTGCACAGATAATAAAAGATGGAAGTATAATTGAAAGTCAGGCCGGTTCTAAACCATTTGGTGTAATTGAGTCACTAAACCAGGGGTTCTCAGAGAGTGGTCCCTAGACCAGCAGCACAAGCCATCACCTGGAAATTTGTTATAAATGCAAATTCTTAGACCCTACTCCAGACCTACCAAATCAGAAACTCTGAGAGTGAGACCCAGCACTCTGTGTTTTGACCAATGTTCAGGTGATTCTGAAGCAAGGTCAAAACCGTCTCTGAGACACAGAAAAGATAGGGGACTCAGAATTGAGCTGAAAGGGTACTTCTGCATTTGAGGTCTGACTGAGAACAAGGAACCAGCATAGGCAAATGAAAAGGAGCAGTCAGTGGAGTAGAAAGGAACCGGGAGACTCTGATGTCAGTCAAGACAAGAAAACGTTTCAAGAAGGAGAGGTGGCTTCATTTTGTCAAAAATCGCTGAACGATCATGTAAGAGGAGGACACAGCACGACCAGTGGACTTGCCAGGATAGGTAGAAGCCATTGGTTACCTTGAAAATGGGTTATTTTTTGGAGTGGTGAAGAAAGCTTGATTGGAATAGAATAATGAAAGAATAGAGAGGGAAGAAAGGGAAAATAAAAGAGTAATCAATCTTTTTGAGAAGTTTTTCTATGAAGTATAGAGATATGGGATGAGAGAAGGATTTTAAATGTGTGGGTTTTTTCTTAGATAAAAGATATTAAGGCTTTTTTATATGCCATTAGAAACCATCCAATGTAAGTGAAATTGAAGTTGCAAAAAAGAGCAAGACACAATTATTACATGAGTAAAGTTCTTGAGTAGACAAGGGTAGGGTCTTTGTCCTCAGTAAGATCACAGACTCTTCTTAACAAGAGGTGAAGCAAAGAATCTTGGAACAGATGAAGGCTGGTCTGAAGACGTGGTGGTGAGGTGAGGTAGGTCTTGTCAGTGAGTTTACAGCTTATCAGTGGTATCTGGTCTGAGGTCATATGTCAGAGTTGGGAGTGTTGTGAAGAAGAAAAGGTGTAGAATAACTTTCTTAGAATGTGGGGATGGAAATTTAGTAGAAGAATGGAGAACTATTAGCCAAAACTGGAGACCATCTGGGATTTGTGATCATTAATTTAATATGAGAACATTGAGGTTTTTTCCCCAGGGAGCTAGGTCTAAATCTGAAGCCTTACCTACAATAAACTGAAACAGGAGAAAGACTGTTTACAAGAAAGTGATTATAGTAGTGGACCATGGAGCCACGGACTTCACAGTGAGTAAGGAGGAAACTGAACTATAAAGAGGATGCTGTATAGTGAAAAGGAGAACCAAAGTGATGGGGTTCAAAGAGGGATTGGAGAATTGTGGGTGTAGGAGTACTGGAACAGAGAAGAAAAAATCTGACTCCGTATCAGATCTATTCCTTTAGCTCTAACCCTGTGCTGTGTTGCCTGTGCTTAGTCATGCTGGCTCTGCACCTTCTGTAAAAGAATGTTATCTCTAGCCTGAAATATGCATGATAGCCCATTCTCAAGGTTCTGACTGTTAAAGGCATAACATTTTCCCATTCATATAGAGATAAAAAGTTGCAAAACTGGAAATAACAATAGTCTTGCTGGAGGTTTATAGGACCATTGTGACCAGATCTACATAGACAGCTGCAAGAACAAAGGATTCCAGCACCAAGAAGTTTGCAGCAACCAGCCATAGCCCCTCCCTTTTTAAGTATAAAAGAAGTCCAGATTCTAACTCGGGTAAGATGGTTCTTTGGGACAATAGTCCACCCTCTTCTCAGTCTGCTGGCTTTCTGAATAAAGTCATTATTTCTTGCCCCAGTGACTCATCTTTAGATTTAGTGGTCTGTTGTGCAGTGAGCAGTACTAGCTTGGACTCAGTACTGGTACAATTTAAGTAAGCCAGGTGGATAGAGGGGAGTAGCCAGAGATCAAGATCCTGACACAGATTTTGGAGTTTACATAGTCGTTACTGATACAGAGTTACAGAAAAGACCTTGGGAGTGGGGTGCTGAGGTGGGGTGAGAGAAAATAACACCAGTGGAGTGAGGAAGTTAAGTGTGGAGTGAACAAAATATCAAGTAGACCATAAAGGAGGAAGCCAACAGCAAGAATGATGACATGAGCAGTGATAAAAAGAATATCAATAAGGCTGGTATTAGAGTGTGTGTGCGTGGACTCATGTATAAATATAAAACAGATGTTTTATCTTTCCTTCCACCATGTAAGTTTCTTGAAGGTAAGGTCCATGGTTAATTTTGGTCTTGCCTGTTATGCTGTCTACTGTGTTATATTTAGGATATAAATATATAAATATCCTAAATATCCCTCTAATGTGATTTGGATAAATGAATCAATTGCTAGCAATTTAAGAAAACTAGCCAGCAAGATAAAAGTTTTAAAAGTAAATAACATTTATTTAAAACCCTATAGGCATAAGAAACTACTAATTTCCTACAAATATATTCTTATGTCAGTCTTGTAAGAACACAACTCTGTAATTTGTTTCATTTGTCTGCCTATGACTATGCTCAAGGATCACACGAAAACATGGAAACAAAAAGCAAAATGTTAAAGAACTGCTTTTAAGAATTGCCATAGTTCCCAAAACTTCCAATAAGGTCAAGTTCCTATAAGTTTAGTCATTTTCAGGATAACCAGACATGCCAGTTTTTCTGATTTATATTTACTTTCCTAAAGTCTTATCTGATTAAGAATTTGTTCCAGATTTAAAAAAAAAAATTTAACCAGATTTGATTATTAACACTTACATTAAAATAAGCTTTCATGGGTTTGATGCTACTCCACTTGATAGTTCTAACTTCTTCCAAGGTACCTCTTACCTATTTGTGTCTGAGACACACATGAAGTATGCAGAGACTTAACAGATCTTTCTTTTTAAAGTTTACACAGAAGATAATATTTTGCAGTAATAATACAAATATTAATTTTTGGGGAGCAGAGCAAAATGGTACAAATACTATTCTTTTACTAAGAAACACAAACATCAGAAATACACCTAGAATTGATTGTGGCACATACACAATTCACAATTGTGCTCAAACAAGACTCTGTCAATTTAAATGGAAACTGTAGTCAAAATTTACATTTCTATATATTTTTACAGAGCAACTATTACCTCAAAATTCTGTTGCAAATTCTGTTGCAGGTGTTGAATACAAAAAAAATTTGTTTAACATGCCAAAGAGTACTTTTACTTTCTGTTACTTGCTACCAATCAGATTTTTAAATGGTTGGAATTTTAAAGAATTATTCTGTAAGTCAACATATCTTACAATTCATGTGAAACGTTTTACAAATGAGTCCTTTATATTTCTACTGTGTTCAAAATTAGCTGGAAATCTCTAATTAAATTATTCCAAAAATGAAGTACCAACAAAATAGTATTTAAAGATTTTAGTGAATTGCTTTTCTTGGAAATCAAGCTTGCAATTGAGAAGGCATCAAAATTTATCCGTTTAAAACACAGGAGGAATTGAATCACTTAAATGATGACAATCAAAAGTACACAAAATTTAATTTTGAAATTTTATAATTTCTCTTTGGAGAAATCTTTTGATACAGTTCCCATATTCCACTGGATACAAGTATATGCTTATGATTTTGCAGCATCTGAATTTGGCAAAAGTCAAAAGGATTATAAATAGAGACATTTACTTTGATTTTCTTATAAAAATATTTGTTGAGGTACCTAAATAAAAGTTTAAAATAAAAAACAGTATCAGTATTTGGACTGAAATATTTACATATTTCAATTAAATAATTGGAAATGAGAATAGCCTATATTTAGCAAGAATTTGCTCTGAACTTTCCAGGTAATTTAATATCTGTAGAGAAAATATTTTCTCAATTAAGGTTATACAGAGAAATGTCTAAAATAAAAAAGCTTTTCAGATTTATTAACCATAAATATAACTTTGAGCAAGATTACATGCGATATCATGAATAAAAGGCAATAAGCCCATGTAGTATAAATGTATAAAAAATAAGCCCATGTAGTATAAAAACTACATTCATTGGGAAAATACCAGTTATATTAGAGATAGATATGAGTTTTTAAAAAATATTGATTAAAGTTCTTGAATAAATACTCTACTTATGCAATTTTTAAAATTAAAATAAGCAATATGAATAATTGTTTTATATTGTTTTTATGTATAAAATATTACTTTTTAAAAGAATTTTGTTTTCAAGCACTTTTTGAAAAGAACTGTTTTATTGGTCCACAAATATAATAAAAACAATTTGTTAATAAATATCTCAAAAGCGTATGTATTTTAAATTATTTTAGCATCCCTCTCAAAAATGCTCTGGCTTTATGGTAAATTATATGATTGACATAGTCATAGTGCTTTTTAGAATTACTCTGTTACTCCTTTTTATTCATAATCAATTCTTAAGCAATTTTCTGAAATTCAAGTAAATGTCTACTATAGGTGTTTTGTATTGATACTAGAGCCCCAGAAAATTTCAGGGCCGAGAGAGAGATAATGGAGACCTTGTAGGCGAAATTCCACATTTTAGTGCTAAGAAGCAAAAACCTGAGGTGCTAAATGTTCAACCCAAGTGCGTGCCTCTAATTGGTAGCAGAGTCGGGTCTGGGAATTCCACTCTCCTAAAGGTGATCAATCGTCTTTCCCATACACCAGGCTTCAGGTACAAGCTTTCTACTCAAAGTGATGGTCATTTCTAACTAAAATGAATTATATTTTGCTATTATGCTCTTTTAATTTTCAAGTGTATAAGTCAAGATTACATGTTTCCATCAACTTATTTCTTACTAAGAATTTTTCCATGTATTGTCCTGATAAAAACAATCGAATATGTAGTTTTCTGGGTTTGTTTTTATATTTTTTTTTGGTTTGAATCATTCTGAATTTTTTTCATAACTTTACAATGAAATGAAAACAATAATTTAAGGTCTTGATATTCAATTTGTGGTTTAAATGCTGACATTAGGGAATGAGCTTTTCTTATTTATCTGAAGACTGCTATTATGATGCAATTTCCTTTTTACAAAGTTTAGAAAATATGACCAACTCAAGCTTTTATTGATTTATAGAGGATGAAATCATATTTGTATTTCAAGAGAAAAAATAACCACCAAGTTAAAAAGCAAGTTGTCTCCGGTTGCATTATATTCTCAATAGTTATAGGTGAGAATTTAAAAATCAATATGCTCCCATTTTCTGCTAGAAAAATCTACTTAAGATATTTCTGAATTTCTCTCTCAGGTTCTGAGAAAAAACACACTAGCATGCTTTATGCATTCGCTGATGGGAACTGACACTTTCTGGCTATTCTTTCACTGATTGATTGACACTTTTCACTTTGGAAAAAATGAAATGTCAATTTCAAAGTAAAGATGAAAAGCTTCACTCACACTATGTGTTTACAACAATCATTATCAGTATTACTCTTGGAAAATGATGCAGAGAAAGTGTCAAAACAAAAAGAACTTTTCCCTGTGTAGCACTAATGGAAAAATTGAATGCAATAGTAAAAATTATATATTTATAATCCTTATTATTCAAGAATCCCATATTTGCAAATTCACCTTCTTCTCTCTAAAATTTATTTGTAATGGCAAAATCCGTACACTTGGCTCTTCTGCCAGAACATTTTTGTGCTTTTTGTTGGTGATTTCGTTGTTTAAAATGGACACCAAGAGTAGTGCCGAAGTGCTGTCTAGTGTTCCTAAGTGCAGAAAGATTGTGATGTATGTACCTTATGAGAACAACATGTGTGTCGGCAAACTTCACTCAAGGCATGAGTTTTAATGTCATTCAGTGTAAATGAACCAATAACATATTTTATAAGGTGTCTAAACAGAAAAACACATTAAAAAGTTACATACTCATCAGTTGACAAAAAATGTAACCAGAAGCTCATGGGACCCTAACCCTGTATTTCCCCTAGGAGCAATGGTTGGTTCAGGATTCACTAATTCCATGTCCACAGCAATTCCAGAGAATATAACCACTGGGAATAATGAGAGTCAAATATACATACAGGTATATACACAAACACAAGCGTATATATAAAACACAACCTCTAACTCAGCATATGAAATCTAAGAGATACTATTCATGGTATAAATCTCATCTGACTGTACTCTCTACCTTTAGGCTTCCATTCAGGGCTGTTCTGAGATCATTTCAGGGAATAGAGAGCTTAAGGAAGAGTCGTTTTCTTCCCTTCGTCCTTTCACCTCTAGGTTCTTGAGAATACAAGTAAAGAACTTTCCATAAACACAACCCCCAGGATCTGATCCCCATCTTGTTTTTGAAGGAGGTCAGAGGATGGCCCTCACAAAGACTCTTTCTTCTCAAGGAGGCCACCAAGCAGATTCCTCAAGATCCAGGAAACCCATCATACACCCTCATCATAGTCATGAACATGTAAAATCCTCTCAATGTTTCCAAAAAAGAGGATACACCCTCAGCACTGTTCGTTTTCAAATGGAAGGCATAATTCTCCAAATTCAAATTGTAAGGTGTTGGCTCCAACACAACACAAAAAAAAAAAAAATGTTTTGCTAAGGGCAGGGTGGTTTTTTGTTGTTGTTTTTCAAGGGGAAGCTATTGTCAGACCATGTGTGGGGATCATATTACAGTCCATCTAAAGGAAGTGAAATGAAAATACTGAAATAATGTTTTCCTAACATTTGAGATAGTCCTACACATTTCAAGAGCCAGCTTTAAGAAACATTTTAATTCATATTCAGGTTCAGATGATAGTTTTCAAAACATCCATTTAATGGCTTTGGGTGTTTGAGAGACACTGGTCAGCAGCATGATACGCTGAAAACATGTTTACCTTGACCTGTCTCTGCCTTTATGACAGTGATACTAATCTGCCCGGCAAAGGTGTACTGTCTCCCACACAGACTCACTGGGCTAACAAGCCTGCCTTCAAGTACAAGTGTATATTGACTATGAGGACACTGGGTCTATTATATTTCCTGCATACCTTTTTAACACACTAGAATATGTACATTTCTACCTTATTGTTGGGATACTCTAACATAAAAATTCTAGAACCTAGAAACTGCTTAACTTTTCATTAAAATGGAAATGTAGATGCACAAATGCTGAAAAACAGCAGTATTACTGGGCTGGCCAAAAAGTTCATTTGGGTTTTTCCGTAAGATGTTACGGAAAAACCCAAATGAACTTTCTGGCCAATCCAATACTACAAAGAGTGTGATTAAGTACAACATCTCACCCTTCTGCATAAATTCCCATGCGCTAGGAATAAAATCCAAATACTCTTCCGTGACCCACAAAGCCCCACTTGACCTGTCTCCAACTACCTCCCCAGCCATATCTCTGGCCTCTCTTCTTCTCCCATCACACTTCAGCCACATTGTCCTTCCTTAAGTCCTTCAGTGGCCAACTTTTTCCCTGCCTTGGAGTCATTGCACTTTCTCTTCACTCTTCCTGGAATGCTGACCCCATGTTCTCACATTGCTAATACATTCTTGCCTTTCAACTCTGAATGCAAAACATACCTCTTCATTGATTGCCCATTCCAAGTGAAACCCAACATGCTTCTAACCCTCTATTACAATACCCCATTTCATACTCTTCAGAGCCTTAACTCTATCTAAAATCACCTTCTATATATTGGTTCACATGTATTTTGCCTGTCTACCTCCTTGGTATGTAAATTGGAGTATTACCTGTCTTATTCTCCACTGTATCCTTAGCTCCTAGAATACTGCCTGGAACATAGTAGAGCTCCTCATATATTTTCTGGAAAGAATAAACAAACTATTCAAACCATTTAAATGCAAAATATAAACTCCCAGAGGAGATTAAATATAATCACACCTGGATGGTGGCAAAAATTGCTACTGGGAAATTTTAAAAATCCTTTCTTTTATCTGGTTGCTTTGCCCATATAATATGTAAAAGAGATTTGTTTAGTTTTTTTTTTAGCTTTTATTTCCATCAAATTTCCAATACCAGCCAGACATGCCATAAAGCTTTGCATTAACTTCTGAGGGCAGAATGAATAGCACAGCCTGCTCTAAAGTGATGGAAAGACACCTCCTTGAATCATCTGTGGGCATATGCATGTTCAAGAGTAGGAGGCCTACATTACAGAAAACATTGTCAACTGTGGAAACACTGCAATAGACTGAACTGAAAGTAATTGCAAAATCCCAACCCCCATTTCTGTCGAAGGAGCAAAGAGAGTCGTAAGTACGGTAGTAAGAGAAAAGATAAAGATGAGCAGCATTATGCTTCATCTACACTTAAATCTATGTCTCCAGTTTAATCTCTGACCTGCACTTCAACCCATGTCTGAAGATGTATAAAGAACATCCTAAGATACCATGGGACCACTCAGGCCTCAACACACTGACAGTTGGATTCATTTTTCTCCTCCACAAAACGGTCCCCTTCACACACTAGAAAATGTGCAATCACTTTTCATGCTTTCTTCTCACTGTGCTGCATGTTCTTATATGCACTGGATCCACCCAGCCTGCCTCCTTGAAATGTCTTTTGGCTTTAGTCCTTATCTCTGTCCCAGAGCTCCCACTTGGCCTAGATCCATGTCATTTCACATCAGGACCATACATTCCTCCCCTTCTGAGATGGGATGGTGGCCCCTAGAGCTTGACTCTAAACCACAACTGAGGTTTGGAACATGGCCTTGCCTCTTGAACTCTATCATCACTTTTATCCTCAGAATTATGTCTCTGTAGAAATGGCTTAGAGCAGTTATCTGATTGGAAGGAGGGGCTAGAGGACTTATTTTAAGGCTTCATGTGTATAGCATTTTAAACAAAGCCAGGCAAAAATATTCATTATCTAAATCAAAGAGTAGGTTGAAGGGCTAATGGAAATGATGGGGATGACGAAGAGCTAAAAGTCACCAAAACCACCCCTTGTCTCCACTGATACTTAGGATCCAATTTGCCCTATTTCTACACATACTGACCACAGTTTCTTATTCGTGCAGAGCAAAGCATGGTGTATTAAGAGCATAGGACTTTAGATTACAGGATTAGGATCAGAATCTCCAAACTCTGAAGTCCAAGTTCTTCTGGCTATACTACATTGTCTCATTCAAGTGTAAACACAAAGAGACATGATAGTGTGTATCTCTGTATTGTTTTTCTAAAATAAAACTATTTGGTTACTAATCAACCTAGGGTAAGACTAAATTATAACTTTAAAAAGTAAAATTGTTTTTAATTAATACATACTGACCATTGAAATGAAATTTTTAGTAACTCTCATAATAGATGGAAAAAGATGCAGGCTTACTCAAAAAATAGTACTTATTTCATTTGTTGAGGAATATTGACATGTTGAGAAAAACATTATAGCCAAATTCAAACATTGTTAATTCCTCAGTGACAAAACTTTGAACCTCAATAGATGCTTACACTTTGGAAGAAAGTACAAGAAGTTGTTACTAGTGGTGATTAAATCATTCTTAACAATGGTTGCTGTGATTCACTAGCTCAGCTGGCAAGAGTAGAGCTGATCAGGGTGACATTCAAGCTTACCACATGTTGGGTAGTTAGTTCCAGTCTGCTCCACTGCCACAAATTGCACACCTAACTCTTGTCTACCAATTAAAGTGTATGACTGTGGTTGTAAGGATGGCCACATCAAAGAATGTAGCATCTTGTGACAGCATCACTACTGGGAAAAAACCACCTTAAATTCTACGCCTTATTGATGATGAATCAATAATGTCATTGATGCATAAATGTAGACGACGTTTTAACGTACTCTCTCAATCTACCCTTGGTGCACATTATTTTTCTAAAAAGAAAAGATGAACATATTTTTCAGTGCCCAGAAAAAAAAATATATATATATACTAAAAGTCTTTATTCTGACACTTTCCTAATACATCTAATTCTTTATTTCCAGTTACTTACTCAGTTACTTACTCAATTGCATATTGGTTTCTGTCAATGAGGCTAAACAGAAACTACTACAGTATCTGCATTTTCAAAAATATCTCCTTCAGAACTGTTTTCTGGGAACACACATCTGAAAAGCCCAAAATGTCTACACTCAAAGGTTTTTTACAATACAAATCAAAACCACAGATAACTAAGAAAAAAAAGATGATAAGATGTACTTTCTATCTGTATAACTAGATAGCATCCCTCCATATTTTAATCCCCTCTGGAAACACTGAAAGAACAAGGGAAAGGTAACAAAGATGGGGTCTGGTGAACCCCACATACGTATCCTTCACAACACCTTCTGTTGGTGATTTTAGTTTAATTTTTCCTCAGTTTGTCTACCAGTCAAAATCCCTGTATTTCACTAATATTGCCATAAGAATGTCACATATTAGTTGCTGGTAATTATGAGGCTTGCCTAACTAGTGGCACTTAGGGTATTCTTTCAGGAATCCTAAGTTTATCCTACCTTCATGCTGTGAGTTTACGCTGTATCTACAACTTCTTCCAACACCATACTTTGTATACCTACAGATCTTTAAAGCATGCTAATTGACCACAAGTTTGACCCATGTCTTCATTTGTATCCAAATAAACATCCATATAAATTACTTAATATTAAGAACAAGTATGAGAAGGAATGTGACATATAGGAAAGTACACGAGGCCAGTGTCCTAGACGGCCCTTACTCAGCTAGAACCCAGATAAGAGTACCAACAGTCATGTGCCTGTGATTCTGAGGTGTAGATTTTATGAGAGCATCATGGGCTTTTACTGCTCTCTACTGGGTAGAAAATAGATTAGGCATTCTTAAATGAGTAGGTACTTCAGAAGAGAGTGAACACATTATTTTTTTATCTTATTTCTCTCCTCATATTAGGGAGATAAAGGTTCCAATTCCCCATTCTACCTCTTTACCTATAAGATGACTATGACTTAGAATGCACATCCTGAGTGTGTATTTCAAGATGATAGATATACAATGATATCTTTATTTTAAAGTTTGCTTTCTCTCACATTTACAAGTCACTGCCAGCAAATAGCATTAATATCGTAATTTCTTTCCACATATATAGTACTCAATGTTCAACCAACAATATTGTCATGTTGGTGTTGTTAAAAGAAAGTCCCCTGTCTCTAACACACACACACAGAGACACAGACACACACAGACACACACACATTCATGAAATACTAACAATGCCTTGATGATAATTTTTAAATTTCAAAACTAAAAAAAAAAAAAAGAAAGAAAAAAACAGACTTCACTTTTGGAAAAGAATCTAGAAATTAGAGTTTTGGAAAAGAAACACGATGCCTCTCAGACATTACCATCATAAAAACAGAAAAGGTCACTCTGTTTTCCTGATTAAGGAGATTTTTCATTCCAAACACTGATGTCATAGCTGCACTGTTGTCCTGAGATAGTTGATTAGGAAACAGTATTTACTCCTTCATCTATCTGCCTTCTGTGTGTCATTATATCAGTAAAGAATAAAAGCAACTTTGAAAAAAAGAAAGTTTGGTGATATGAAAGAATTTCCACTTGTACAAAGACAAATAAAAACACCTAACAAAGACACCCTACCTCTTCAAGGACAGGAATTAGCACTTCGTCAGAAAGCAGCCTAAGTCCCCTTCATGCTGGGCACCTTTCATGGACTGCAGCCAGGGAGAAGGGAAACCACTGCAGAGGACACAGACTGAAGGAAAACTTTAAGCATGGGGTACTTTCTATTTATTGCCCACAAAGTAAGATACCTGAAGTATAAATCTGCAAGATGAAAGCCCTCCAAGGCTTCCGTGTCACCACAGAGCCTCATCCAGGCCCATCAGCATGGTAGGCTGGCCGGCCACAACCCTTGCTGCTACTCAAGCCCACTGTCCCACCTCTTTAGTTTGCATTTCACAGTTCAGATACACGGAATTGCATGTAGCTTCCCCAATGCATGACTCTGTTTCAGGCTTTCCTGTGGCCCATATTCACTGTCTGTCCTTCCCTCCATGGCTTCTGCACTTCCTGTTAATACTTCAGGATCCAATGCAGGTGCCAGTTCTCGTAATGTTGTAGGAAAAAAGGGGCGAGAGAAGATGGTCACATCCCAGGTCTTGAGTGAGTCCCTGGGATGGGCCGCCAAGTGAGGGTCCTTGGCTTCATGCAGGAAAGGATTCAAGAGTGAGCCACAGTAAAGTGAAAGCAGGTTTATTTATAGAGATGCACATTCCATAGGCAGAGTGTAGGCCGTCTCAGAAGGTGAGAGGCCAGAGGGCATGGGGTCATATCTAGAAAAGTGGGAATGACAGGAGGTGTGCCGGTGGTTAGTTTTTATGAGCTGGGTAATTTTGTAGGCTAACGAGTAGGAGGGGTATTCTAACTATCTTGGAGAAGGGGTGGGGTTTTCCAGGGATTGGGCCACTGCCCAATTATTGGCCTTTTATGGTCGACCTCATCAGAACTGTCCTGGCACCTGTGGGTGTGTCATTTAGGTGCTGATGAGCATATAATGAGGCTCAAGGTCAACTGGAAGTCAACTCATCCACCATCTTGGGCCTAGTAAGTTCTAACTGGTTTTTGTGGTATCCTGTTCTTCTTAATGGTTGTGCCATTCTTTGAGTGGTTGTGCTCTGCCCTCTCCCTTCCTGTATCACTAAGGGATCTTTCCTGAGCATCAGCTCCTTGTATCCCAAAGCTAGAGCCAGGTTTTAATTCCTTAATCCCACAACAAGCCTTTCCTGCTTTCATCATAACTCTATTTTGCTTTTCATTTAGTGGTTAATATGCCTGTCTCTTATCAAGGGAAAGGATAGAGCTTGTATCATCTTTATATATTCAATTTCTAGAATCTCATCTCATTTTTCACAGGACAATCGACTGAACTGGCCTGAGCTGTGCTGAACCTGCTCTCTGGCCTGGTCAGTGAATCAAACCTGTTGGCCTAAGCTTTAGAAGAGCACTGGGGTGTCTTCCAATTCTAAGATGCTATGGTGTAAAGCATTCATGTCCCACATTTAGAAAGAATTTATGCTATTGATTTGAACTGATGTGAGACTGTCTTAGACCTTCCAACTCAGGCCACATCTTGCACCATTTAGAGCACGTTATTATTAACATTAAAGTACTTTAAACATAACCTATAATTACCTGTTTTCTGCTGATGTTATATGCACTGAATTTTAAGAACTACTCAGATTTGTTCAGCTACCCAGCACAATTATCTGTCACCTCTCCCCATGGCCCAACATATAAATGATCAAGTAATATACTGCATACGTTAATATATTCATAGGGGAAAGTTCTAGGAGGCAAGTACAGAAGGCTGCTAATCTGCTAGATTGCTCCAGGAGTTGAGATTATAGGGGCTTCTCACTTTTTACGATAAATATTTCTAAGATGTTTATATTTGTTACCGATTGCTAATTAATTTCATAAGAAGAAAATAATAATTAAAAAATAAAAATACATAACAGAGGCAAATGGATATTATGTTTTAGTAATTCTCTCTCTTAGTAGCAACAAATAGTGTTCTCTATATATTCAGGACTACGTTTCTCCTCAGAATCATGGTCCGGACTACACTGTGCTTCATCTACTCTTCTATTAAATCATACTTCATGCCATCAGGTTTAGAAATTACAGCAGAAAATGGAAGTATAAAAGACAGAAAGTTGGAAAAATGTTGATGATTTGGCAAATATCCTGTGGATTTTTAAATAACATATGAATTCTTAAACAACTATTCAATTGTTTATCTGAAAATAAATATTATCAAGAACTTTTTCTCAGTTCCAGTAAATGAGTTAGCTTTTTGCATCTTTCCCAAGGATGATTTCCATGCTTTCTTCCAATTAGTTAGTACTGAAAGCTAATTTGACATAGTAACATCAAGCAGCTTTTTTTCTATTACATGCACATATGTTTATTTTAAAGGAATATTTTGGTGTTTGAACTTAAAAATTCACTCTTTAATAAGTTCTCTATTAATTGCTTATAGGTCTTTTATGCAATATATCATTCAGGCATTTGCAAAATTGCTTCATGGGCAGTCACTTTAGCAAATCTTTGGTGATTGGGTTCCCCCTTCTCCATGATTATAACTGAAAAAAATCATTTGATGCAGGGAAAAGCTAAACATCTATAAACCTTATTTGTTTGTACATACAAATATCTTGCTAGATATGAAAATTGTTTTCTAAAAAATTTAGAATCGCCAAAATAATACACTTAGAAAGAACTTTTTAAGCCATCTTGGCCCAGAGATTGATGTGAGAATCTCTAGGACACACAGCAGGTTAGTAAGGCAGGGCTGGTTAGTTAGCTAGGGCCTAGATCTCCTGGCACTCAAAACTATGTTCTTCTCTTCACAGTTGTTTTTATGCTCAGAAAACTTCCCCAGTCCTAATTAACCTTAATCCTATTTATTCATACCACATTTATTATTTAGCTTCTACAATGTGCATTTCCTTTAAACAAGAATTTCTTTGAAACAGTTCCTACAAGAAGGAGTGAGAAGTGATGCCAAGTTTTGTTATTGTTATTTTAACACACAAGCCACCCCTTTTAAATTTTCATCACTAAGCCTTAGATGCTATGCTTCTGACATGAAATTTTAGGAGTTTATTGTTATGATTTTAATAGATTTCAGAATGTGACATAGCCATGGGAGTAAGAAGTCATACTGCTCTGTAAAGTCAGATGAGGAAGGAAGTGAAATGCCCTTGTTTTGACGTTGGTCTTTCTTTAAGACGTTCCACCCAGAGTCTGATCCTAGAAAGCAAGGTGATTGTATCTATCCATCTGCCCTTGATCCACTGGAGTTAACACGTTGTTGGTTAAGATCATTATTCATTGTGAAGCAGAACCACTATTTCTAGGTAGCTGATACTCAATCAGCTGCGAAGACAAGATGAAGAATAGGTGAATAACCTGCTTTGGTTTTATGAGTAATCATTAGACTACTATGACTTTCAATTTTTTGCATCTGACTTACCCTCATAAATCTATAATAACATTCCTTTTTAATATATTGGTATATCTTATAGTTTACAGTAAAAAAGGTCCTTTCCCTCCAAAGTAAAAGCTTTTACAGTGAGTGGAGAGAAAACTCTCAAGTAAAGTAAGCTTCCAGAATCTACAGAGAAATCAAGACAATCTCTAGTTATTTGGAATATTCCTTATGTACAGAGTTACAGAAAAACAAATTAGGTATTATTTAATTCACTGAGTGCAAACTTTATTTAGAAAAAAATGCTTATATTATACTACTAATTTAGTTTAGAATTTTTAAAAAATTCTCTAATTCACAAAAAAATTATATTAAATGAAATACTGTTGAATAAATAGTAATAGAATTAAGCTAAGTATTTCAAATAGCACTGGGAAGGATATTCCTCAATACACAACCAACACTCTACATGAGGCCTTACTATGACATACATATTCCTTATTTACTGTGACATTATAATAATATGTAGCCTTTAAAACTTTAGGAAGTTATTAACTTAGGAGTTAAATGTTTGAAGTATTCCTTTATAGAATTGTTCTACTGATGAAACAAATTTCTCCTTAAGTTAATCATTTGGAAATCATTTCAAAAAGTATCCAAGAAAAATTGTTTCTACCTACATTTATTTAATAGTGACAATTTCTACATCCAGCCACTCCCCATATGTTAATTAGGTTTACTCTAAAGAATCCGCAGGTGGGAACCTTGTTAATGGGTCTTAGTGTACATTAATGTCAGCATTCTTTGGGAGTCATTTTCAAGGGAAAGGAGCACACAATTTTCTCTGAGGGGTGTCTCTTGTCAAAAGACCTTCAACTACTTTATGAACCACATTCAGAAGTTTCATTTCTCTGACATTCAGAGCAACGTGTGCTGCTCATGTGAATTATGGTGGTGGGAAATCTAAATAAAACTAGAGAATGTGTAATAGCCAAAAATTTAATAGTTTTCATTTTCTTTAAAAAAATTTGGAAAAGAAATAGAAGGAAGGGAAGAAAATTTCATAACATTTCTGATCTTTATATTCTCTAATGCTAAGGAAATAAAAATAATATCAAGTCTACCCAATAGTTTAACTATATACACCATATTGCAACATCTATCATTTACAAATTATACAATTTAAATCATATATGGTATGCTACCTATAAATACCACGTGTTTACAAAACATTTTTTTCTTGAAATTATAACAGGAGGAGGATAAATGGGCTTTGGTTCTTATTCAGTTGATAATAAAATGTGAAGTGACAAGTCAGTGGGCTTGTTGGAGCAGGGACCATATTGGGCCTCCAAGTCCTCAAAGCCAAGGGGACCACAACCTTAGCAGTGTGTTTGCCCCTGCATGGGACTGAGCAAGAATGCCTTCATGGAACTACAGGTATACTGATGGCCTGCATCATGGATAGCACTTGTCAATGCCGTGGAGGTACAGTTTTGCTGACAGTCTGGTTTGACAAATCCACAGCCATTACGGGGTCTCAAATCCAACCTTATGGTGGATAGATTGGGACTGCCCAGCACATACATATCTACCTGCTGGTACCTGTAGGAAAGTTATAAACAACAGCCCGTTGGTTTCCTTTAAAGTGCAGAAGCTCTTCATCCTCTTCCATTTTTTTCCTGATGCAGATTCAGTCCATCATCTAAGTCCTATCTCCTCCTTGAAATTTTCCTAGGTTTTTCTTCTTATGCATAGAAAACCTTTGGGAGATTGCTGGGTATGACCCAGTAATTTTCATTTGAACAACTAGCCCAGATGATTCAGTAGCCCAAATATATATTTACAGAATTGCTCTCTACTAAAAATGAGAAACTTTGCAGAATTTTATGTAGAAGAACTGACAAAAATTAAGTTATATTTTCAAGCAATCACTCTGGCTGCTTTATTGAGAATAGATTCTAAGTGGCCCATAGTAAAATCAAGAAGACACAATAGAGCTTTTCTGCAGTAATCCAAGCAGGAGATGATGGTGGTTCTCACCTTCGTGGTTGTAGTGGAGGTGGTAGATGTAGACAAATTCTGGATATATTCTGATGATAAATTCAATGAGAATTTCCTGACATATTGAATGTAGGGTGAGAATTAGCACTCAAATATAACTCCACAGTATTTGCCTAAACTAGAAGTATGTAGTGCTATTAAATGAAATGAGAGAGGCTTCAGGTGAAGTAGATTTGTAGAGTAAAAAGAGACCAGTTTGGTTTTGGAAATTATGAGTTGAGGTGATCATTGGACATTCAAGTAGAGATATTAAATCGGCAGTCTGATATATAGGACATGTTCTTTTAAACCCTAAGAGCAGGCTTTGGGAGTCATGTTCAGAAGAGTTGCTCTGTAGCCCTGTGGGATCAGGAAGTTCCTTAGAGTACTGTCTTCCTACTTCCCACATCCTGTCTCCATGTCTCTGGGCCCTTTTGCATTGTCCTGTCTTTATCTCCTGGATCTGGACTGCATGACCAACTCAGAAATCCCAAAGAAGTTATTAGGAGTTCAAGATTCACACTCCAAAACCAAGACTGGCACCCCAGGTTCCCACTTGGTTTAGAGAAGAAAATCAGAGAGTCAATGTGAGTTAAGAGCAGGGAGAGCTGGGTGAGGTGTCAAACAGGTGAATCACACAGGCAAAAGGGAAGAATGAGGTGTTGGTGTAACAGAGAGAAAGAGGCCAAAATAACAGTACAGTGGAAAGATGAAAAGAACAAGAGAAGGCAGGCAGTCATAGAAGTCTCTGAGAGAGTGATGTCAGTAGCACGGCAAAGTGAGACACTTGCTTTGTCTCTCCCCTTCTACCTACAACCAGCAAAGCGTCAAAGGTGCTCCTGCTCAACACACCAGGATGCCAGAGAATTCCATAAATCTGCACATGTAAAGGTGGGTGGCCTGGAAAACATAAAAGAGGTAGAACCAGGGGCACAGTGGAAGCAGTTCCTTTGATTCCGGCCTCCAGCTATGGCAGCTGAGTCCACAGCCCCTGAGAACCTGGTCGCAGCAGAGAGATGACGCACATGACTCCAGCCTTCCAGACACAGCAGCACCCATAGCCACAGGTAACTGGGCAGCAATAGCAGTGGGGCCTGGGACCCCATCTCTCCAGCCACTGAGGTGCCCATGACTCTGGGGTCCCTGCCCCCACCCCATTCTCAGTGGTGGAGCCTGAAAACCTTACAACATAGGCCACTGCAGAGGAGCTGGGGCAACCACAGCTCCCCCTTCACCTACTTCCTCCCTCCATGGGTGGAGCTTGCGATTCAGGGGATCCTGGAGGCACAGGAAGAGCTCACCGTACCAGTGCCCCAGGTGATGATCGAGCAACACTGGCAGTAGCAATGCATCAATGACCCCAGAGGCACAATAAACCACAGGGCAACAGCTTTGACAGAGGCAGCGGAGAGTGGAAAGTGCTGACTCTCAAATATACCCAGAGGCAGCTTAGGCAAGAGAAACCAAAAACTTGTGATACAGCGCCACCTAGAGGAAAACAAATGAAATGCCTCTAATTTCTAACATTAAATCATTAGAAAGGTGACCATTACATCAAGTTAGCCAGCAGTGAAACAACTTACCAAGCACCATAAAGAAACTTAGTAACTCTGTACCACAAAAAGAAAATGACTATTCTCCAGAAACAAAAGTTAAAGTCACAGAATATTGAAATCTAACTGCTAGAGAATTCAAAATAGCTGTCATAAAGAAACAATGAGCTACAAGAAAAGTCAAAAAGGCAATTCAATGAGCTCAGGAATAAAATTAATAAACAGAAGGAATACTTTACCAAAGAGAATGAAACTCTAAAAAAGAATGAAACAGAAATTCTGGGGCTTTCCTGGTGCGCAGTGGTTAAGAATCTGCCTGCCAACGCAGGGGACACAGGTTTGAGCCCTGGTCTGGGAAGCAACTACGCCTGTGTGCCACAACTACTGAAGCCCGCTCACCTAGAGCCCATTCTCTGCAACGAGAGAAGCCAATGCAATGAGAAGCCTGTGCACCACAACAAAGAGTAGCCCCTGCTTACCACAACTGAAGAAAGCCCACATGCAGCAATGAAGACCCAAAGCAGCCAAAAATAAATAAATAAAATAATAAATTTATTTAAAAAAATGAAATTCTGGAACTGAAGAACTCAATAACTTAGACAATAATACATTAGAAAGCATTTTAAAGAGAGAAGACCTCATAGAAGAGAGAATTAGCAAGATCAAAGATAGAAAAATAGAAATAATACAAGTAGAAGAGTAAACAGAATCAAGACATAGAAAAGTGAGGAAATTCTATGAGAGCTATTCAGCTCTTTTAGGAAGGGCAACATTTGAGTAATGGGTATCTTAGGGGAAAAGAGAGGGAGAAGGGAAAAAAGAGTTTATTTAAATGAATAATAGCTGAGAACTTCCCAAACCTGGAGAAGGAACTGGATATACAAATTCATGAAGCTAAGGGAACACCTAATTACCTCGATGCAAAAAGACCTTCTCTGAGACAGATTGTATTAGAATTGTCGAAAGTCAATGACAAAGAATTTTAAAGGCAGCAGGGAAAAAAGGATGGTAACCTACAAAAGAATTCCCATTAGGCTATCAGCAGATTTCCCAGCAGAAATTCTATAGGCCAGGAGAGAGTGGAAAGACATTCTCAGAACACTGAGAGAAAAACTGTCACCCAAGAACACTCTATCCAACAAAATTATTATTCAGATATGAAGGAGACATAAAGACTTTCCCAGACAAACAAAGCATGAGAGAGTCCATCACCACCAGACTTGACTTAGAAGAAATGTTGAAAGGAGTTCTTCTACCAAACACAAAAAGGCAAAAGTACACAAAACTTTAAGGTGATAAATAGACAGACAGAATAAGAAAATTGAAATTCCGTATTAGAGTAGGTTTTAAACACTTTATTATAACATAAAGGTTAAAGGGGAAAAAAAACAGAAAAAATAACTATAGCTACTTCAATTTGGTAATGACCTCAAACATAAAAATGCATCATTTGGGACAATAAAAACACAAAAGGGAAAGAGAAAAAGGATGGAATCCATATAGGTAAACAAAGATAAGATACAATCAGCAGAAAAAAAGACTATTTTACCTATGAGAAGTTATTTTCAAACCTAACGGTAACCACAAAACATAAATCTAGAGCAGAGACGTGAAACATAGAAAAAGAGGAAACTGGGAAAAACATCATAGAAAACCACTCAAAACGGTAGACAGAAACACAGGGAAAAAGAAGCAATGGAGACATAGAGCAACCAGAAAACAAAAGATAAAATAGCAATACTAAGTCCTCATTTATCAATAATCACCCTAAATTTAAATAAATGTAATTCATCAATCAAAAGACACAGAGTGGCTGGATGGATTAAAAAATAAGACCCAACTATATTCTGACTTCAGGACACTCACCTCAGCTCTAAAAACAAACATAAGCTCAGAGTGAAGGGATGGAAGATAATACTCCAAGAAAATGGCAGCCAAAATAAAGAGGGTGTAGCCATACTCATATCAGACAAAATAGACTTGAAGCCAAAAAGGTAAAAGAGGCGAAGATGGACAGTATATAATGATAAAGGGGACAATTAATCAAGAAGACATAACAATTATTAATATACATAGGAGCACGTAACATAGGAACACCAAAATATGTAAACAATTACTGACAGGACAAAAGGGAGAAATTTACAACAACAAAATAATAGTAGGGGAATTTAGCACCTCATTTACATTAACAGAGAGATCATTCAGACAGAAAGTCAACAAGGAAAGAGTGGCCTTAAATAAAATATTAGACCAGAAGGATTTGATAGATTTGTACAGAACATTCCATCCAAATGCAACAGGATACGCATTCTTCTCAAGTGCACATGGAACTTTCTCAAGGATAGACCATCTGTTGGGAAAAAAACAAGTCCCAATAAATTTTAGAAGATTGAAATCATATCAAGCATCTTTTCTGGTCACAATGGTATGAAACTAGAAATAAACTATTTGAAGAAAGCTGAAAAATCACAAAAATGTGGAGACTGAACAACATGCTAATGAACAACTATTAGGTCAGTGAAGAAATCAAAGGAGAGATCACAGCTTACTTGAAGACAAATGAAAGTGAAAATACGACATGCCAAAATCTGTGGGAGTCAGCAAAAGATTTACTAAGAAGGAAGATTATAGTTATACAGCCCCAATTCAAGAAAAAAAGAAAATTCTCAAAAAAGCAATCTAACCTTACATCTAAAAGAACTAGAAAAAGAACAAATGAAGCCTACAGTTAGCAGAAAGAAGGAAATAATAAAGATCAGAGTAGAAGTAAATAAAATAGAAACTAAAAGACAATAGGAAAGATCAATGAAACTAAAAGCTGGTTCTTTGAAAAGACAAACAAAATTGATAAACCTTTCACTAGACTCAGAAAAAAAGAGACATATTTCTGATAAAATCAGAAACAAAAGAAGAGAAATAATAATGGATACCACAGAAATACAAGGGATTATAAGAGAATATTATGAACAGTTATATGCCAACTATTTGGATAACCTGGAAGAAATCGACAAATTCTTAGAATCATAAAACCTTCCAAGACTGAATCATGAAGAAATAAAAAACCCTGAATAAACCAATCACTGGTACAGAGGTTGAAATGGTAACCAAAAACCTCCCCCCTCCAAAAAGGTCCAGGACAAGACGGCTTCATAGGTGAATTCTACCAAACATTCAAATAAAATTTAATACCTGTTCTTCTCAAACTCTTCCAAAAATACTGAAGAGGAGGGAATGCTTCCTAACTCATTTTACAAGGCCAACATCAACCTAATACTAAAACCAGACAAAGACAACACAAAAAAAGAAAATTACAGTCCAATATCTCTAATTAACATAGACCCAAAAATCTTCAACAAAATGTTAGCAAACTGAGTACAACAATACATTAAGGGCTTTCCTGGTGGTAGAGCGGTTAAGAATCCACCTGCCAAAGCAGGGGACATGGGTTCGAGCCCTGGTCTGGGAAGATCCCACATGCTACAGAGCAACTAAGCCCATGCACCACAACTACTGAAGCCTTCGCACCTAAAGCCTGTGCTACGCAACGAGAGAAGCCACTGTAATGAGAAACCCGTGCACAGTAATGAAGAGTAGCCCCTGCTCGCCACAACTAGAGAAAGCCCATGCACAGCAACAAAGACCCAACACAGCCATAAATAAATAAATTAATTAAAAGCCATAGTAATCAAAACAGCATGATGTTGGCAGAAAAACAGATACGTAGATCAATGGAACAGAGTAGAGAACCCAGAAATAAACTCATGCATATATGGACAATTAATTTATGACAAAGAAGCATAGAACATACAATGGAGAAAGGATAGTCTCTTCAGTAAATGGTGCTGAGAAAACTGGACTGGCACATAAGAAAAGAAAAGGAAAGGAACGGAAAGGAAAGAAAGGAAAAGAAGAAAAGAAAAGAAATCAGATGACTATCTCATACCATACACAAAAATCAACTCAAAATGCATTAAAGATTTAAATGTAAGACCTGAAGCCATAAAACTCCTAGAAGGAAACATAGGTAGTATGCTCTTTGACTTTGGTCTTAGCAATGTCTTTCAGATCTGTCTCCTCAGGCAAGGGAAACAAAAGCAAAAATAAACAAATGGGACTACATCAAACTAAAAAGCTTCTGCACAACAAAGGAAACTGTCAACAAAATGAAAAGACAACCTACTGAATGGGAGAAGATATTTGCAAATGATATATCCAATAAGGGTTTAATATCCAACGTATATGAAGAACTCATACAATTCAACAACAAAAAAACAAAAAGCCCAATTAAAACATGGGCAGAGAATCTAAATAGACATTTTTCCAAAGAAGATATGCAGATGGCCAACAGGCACATGAAAACATGCTCAAAATCACTAATTATTAGGAAATGCAAATCAAAATCACAATGATATATCACTTTACACACATTAAAATGGCTGTTATCAGAAAGGCAAGGAATACTAAGTATTAGTGAGGATGTGGAGAAAAGGGAACCCTCATGCACTGTTGTTGGACGTGTCAATTGGTGCAGCCACTATGGGAAATAGTACAGAGATTCCTCAAAAAATGAGAAAAGATCTACCATATGATTCACCTATCCCATTTCTGGGTATTTGTCCTAAAAATACGAAAACACTAATTCAAAAAGATACATGATCTTCTATGTTTATCTCAGCATTATTTACAATAACCAAGATATGGAAACCACCTAAGTGCCCATTAACAGATAAATGGAGAAAGAAAATGTGGTACACACACACACACACACACACACATACAAATTAAAATACTCCCCAGCCATAAAAAAAACAAAAACAAATCTTGCCCTTTGTGACAACATGGATGGACCTGAAGGGTATTATGCTAAGTGAAATAATTCAGATGGAGAAAGAACTTATGATTTAACTCACAAGTAGAATAAACAAACAAAAAAACAATCAAGATAAAAGAACAAACCAAACCAAACAAAAACAAACCCTTAGAAACAGAGGACAGAGTAGTGATTACCAGAGGGGAAGAGGCAGGGGGAAGGCAAAATGGGTAAAGGGGATCAACTTTATGGTGATGGATGGAAGCTAAATTCTTTGTGATGAGCACACTATAGTGTACACAGAAGTAGAAATATAATGTTGTACTCATGAAACTTGTACAATGTTGTCAACCAATGTTACCTCAATAAAAAATAAACTGAAAAAAGAAGTCTCTGAGACTACAATTAAAATTTGCCCAAAGGGACACATCAGGAATTGACCATTTTCTACATTTAAAATGAGGAGGCTTTCCTCGGGTGCTCCTCACCAAGAGGAAAGGTTGAATCTTCACACTTTTCTTTTCAAAAAGGTTTTTGGACACTACGTTTAATTTTAAAAAGCAAACTATCATCTTTTAAATCTTCTATTAAAAACAGAAATCCCAAAGATATCAGGTAATCCTACAAAGACTGCCAGTGTGCTGTATTTAAGGTCTGTGGGATTTAATTTTTGAGTCCAGTGTTCGTCGACATTGATTGAAACTGACTACCTGCTTGATGGTGTTCTTGAAAAGTGGCAGGAACTGAGGACTGCCTCAATAACACCTACAGCTGCTGCTGGCCCAGCTTGGCATGTTGTTTACATGTGCCAATGGTTGGCATCTTTAGAAAGCTATCCAGTATCTTATGTCCTCAAAGATCCAGTTAACAGTTCCAAAGACTTCAGCCAGCAGCCTATTAGGATCTGTAGACTGAGTTAAATATCTGCTACAGTATCTCTTGACTTAAATTACAAAAAAATAAAATAAAATAAATCCCTTTACCCCATGTTCCCCTCAAGTCACCACATTTTATAGAAAAACTTCTCAGGATCTAATTTCTTTTCAACTCTCTCTTGAATCCACTCCAGTGAAGCTTTTTCCCTACTATCTCACCAATTAACCTCAAGTTGCCAAACCCAATGAATAATTCGCAGTTCTCATTTTATGTGATGTAACAACTTTTAACATGGTTGATCAACTTCCTCCTTCTAGAAATTGTATTTCATTTCCCATCTGGGACATTACTGTTTCTGGTTTTTCCCACTGGCCTCTTCTCAATCTCTTTTGCTGATTCCTCTTCATCTTCCTGACTCCTGAACAATAAAGTGCCTCCAGGGCTCAGGCCTTGGAACTTCTTTTGACACTTACTCTTAGAGTGATCTCATCCAGTCATGGCAGTAAATGCTCTCTATACTCTGATGACTTCCAACTTTATCACTCCTGCTTGAATGTGCCTCTAAATCCAAGTGTTAAATATTCAACTGCCTTTTTCACATCTCCACTTGGATTTCTAATACTCATCTCAAACAACATATCTAGAATATCTTGATTTCCTCCCAAAATCTGCTCCTCTAAAACTCTTCCTCACTTTAGTATTGGAAATTATGACCCATTCTTCCAATTGGTCAAGGGTCATACTTGTCTCCTCCCTTCTCTCGTACTCTACATCCAATCCAACCTCAAGTCAGCTATACCTTCTAAATGTATTTAGAATTCAACCACTTCTCACTGCCTCCGTGACTCCTACTCTGATTTAGATCACCAACATCTCTTACCTGCATTATTTCAATAGCTTCTTACCTCTGCTTCCCTGTATTCTACTCTCATACAGAGATCCCCTAAACACTCAAATCAGATGAGATCAAAACTCTAGACAGAATGATACAATGATTTTTCCACCACACCCAGAATAAGAACTAAAATTCTTACCCTGACTTATCAGATCAATTCTATGGCCTGTCTGACCTCATCTCCTCCCTGCTTCATTTCTCTACTATGTTGCAGCCGCACTGACCCTGCTTCCTTCCTCTTCTTCAACACAAGAAGGATGCTTCTGCCTCAGGGCCTTTGAACTTGACCTCCTCCTGGCTGGAGCATCTTCCCACAAATACCAGCATGGCTCAATCTTACTTTCCTCTGAACTTATTCAGTTCTCACCCCTCACCTTTTTGGGAGGCCTTTTTTTTAATATTGCTCTATAAAAGAGTAATTTCCTTTCTTATTTACTCTCTATTTCCCTCACCCTGCTTTAATTGCCTTCAGAAGTTTTATTACTCCCTGACATTTTATGTAATTGCTGATTACATATCTCACCCTCACTGGAATGGAAGCTTCAAGGTAAATATTTTGTCTCTATGTTTCACTGCTGTATCCACAGTATTTCACTTAGAATAGTGCCTGGGGCTATATAGAAGATACTTAACAGATATGAGCTTAATTATTTAATTAATTAAATAAGTATCTTTATAGAGTCTATTTAATGCCAGCTGGAATCATTTCTTTCCTCCCTGCTATTGCTCCTGAATCCAGCTGTCAGTGCTGCAGAGTATTTCTAAGTGCTGGCTCAGGTAACCATCCTAATTCCTCATGCCCCAGGAATATTTCTGCATAGCATGGTATAGAGGAGAAAGAAAGAAATTGAGATTTGTCTATTTAATCATCAAAGTGGCCCAATACCTATGCCAGGCACTAGACATCCAGAGATGAAATCTTTAGAAAGCATACTATGAACAGTTTTGTTGGGTGAGAAAAACAAACCAACAATTGAAATACATTATTTAAGCCCCATAATAGAGTATGTAAAGCGTTCTATGGGAGTATAGAAGAGGGCCCTAAACCTTACTGTGGTAATCAAGGAAGTAGCAAGTAAAGAATCTCAAAGATTATGAAGATTGCCAGGTATTAGGACACTCTAGGTATAAAACATAACTTGTGGAGAGTCTTTAAGGGATTTAGAAGACTGCAAAGCAAGAAATAGACTAAAGAAATAGACAAGAGTCAGGTCAGTAAGAATATGAATACCATGGTGAAAGAGTATATACTTTATCTTGAAGTTGACAGGGAGCCACTGAAGGGACTTAAGTGAAAGAATGAAATGAGTAGGATTTAGTCCTGGCCCTGCTTCCCACTGACCAGGATTTAGGTCATGTTATTTGATGCAATTCGTGTCCAATTGTTTAGCCGAATAAAAGCCTTTGTTCAATCAAAAGGTATCCAGAACCAACACATAAATCAGATAAAACAGAGCACTCTGGCTGAAGACTTGCCTCTTTGGCCCTTTTACACTTTGCAGCAGTCTCTGGGGCCCTTCCATGAAATCCTCAGAGCTCCAAGGATTACAGGATAATAAACCACCGACTTTACACTTCTCTGTCTTTGTGCCAAATTCAACAATCTCCAGCAGGCTTAAAATATGTCTTTTCTATACAGTCTTACACAGTTGATTTCCCCCAAAGGCATTCGAAAGCAATCTTTGTAGATTATTTGATTATGCAGAGGTGTCAAATTTTTATTTTCACTTTTGCACAAAAGAGCTTGTTTTACTAAAAAAAAAGAAAAAGAAAATTCTTCCAGAGAGTGACTTTTACACTAAAAAGGAGAATTACAGATATACTTGTTAGATTAATTATAAGAATCATTGCATCTTAACCAGCTGTGCATGCTAAAGCATAAGCAAGAGTCTGTTAACCAGTAGTACTGCAAATCAGTAGGAACATCAACTATCAAAGTTATGCTTCAAACATAAAGTTGTTTAAGGATGTTATCAGAAAAAGCTAGATAATGAGGTTTTGTTGCCCTTCAGATTTATTCTTCTCAGATACTGTACCCCAGATGTCACCTTTTGAGGAAAGCATTCTTTCTCTTCATTTTGTTTAATACATAACAGAAGTCTCCTGCTCTATGATTCTGTTAGTTTAATTAACACTGTCCTGGAGAAGTACTTCTACTTCTCTTTATATATGGTAAAGAATGGACGTTTGGAGAGAAGATTAGAAGATTACAGCATGAAAAAAAAAAATGGAATTACAGTGGAGGTATCAAGAGTTGTGTCTAATTCCCATTCCCATTGTACTCCATGGCTCTTCAAGAATCTAAGGCATTCTGCCTTTTCTGCCTAAAGGAAGGAAGGTCACAGCAGAAATACTAAGAAAAATGGTCAGTCTGGGATTTACCATCTCAGAAATAAACAATAGCTTAAGCGGGGAAAAGAAAGTTTTAAATTTAAAAATTCAAAATCCTGTAGGACTCAGGGCTTGAAATTTATGCCCCCAAATTAGGTGCATGTGTTAATCAGAGCAGAGGCCACCCAAAGACATCAACCTTCTAATCTTGAGAAACTGAATATGTTACCTCACATGTCAAAAGGCAAATATGACTCTGCTAAGGATTTTGAGAAGGGAAGATTATCCTGTATCATCCTGATGGACACAGTGTAATCACAAGAGCCCTTGCGATTAAGGATGCAGGAGGATTAGAGTCAGAAGAGGTGTTATGATGGGACAGAAGCCCAGAGCTAGAAAAATATTATGTTTTTGGCTTTGAAGATGGAAGATTGCACCACGAGCCAAGGAATGCAGGCAGCCTCTAGAAGCTGGAAAAGACAAGGAGATTCTTCCCTGGAGTCTCCAAAAGGATTGTGGCCCTGCCAATCTGTTTTGCACTTCTCACCTCCAGATAATTAACTTGTATTGTTCTAAGCCTTGTATTGTTTAATTTGTGGTCATTTGTTACAAGAGAAATAAGTAATACAGATTTTGGTACTGAGAGTGAGGTACTGCTGGAGCAAACACTTAAATGTGTAGAATAGTTTTGAAATTGGGTTTTGGGTAGAAGCTGGGAGAATTTTGAGGAGCATAACAGAAAACTCTAGATTGCCTTGAACACACTGTTGGTAGAAATATGGTTAAAGGAACTGGGAACTACTGGTGAGGGTTCAGAATGAAGTAAGGAGCATGTAGAGAAATCCTATATCATCTTAGTGAATACTCAAATCATCATTGACAGTCTGTTGTCAGAAATATAAACTTTAAAAGTGTGCTGGTAAAGGCTCAGAAGGAAATGAACATGTTATTTAAAACTATCTGGAAGGGGGCCCTTGTTACATAGGGACAGAAAGTTTAGTTAAATTATGTCTGACAGTTATACAGAAAGCAAAACTTGTAATGGATGAACATGTATATTTAGCTGAGAATAGTTACAAGCAAAGTATTGAAGGTCCAGCACACTTTCTCCTTGTTGCTTGTAATATAATGTGAGAGAAAAGAAATAAATTGAGGGAAAAACTGTTAAGCAAAAAGGAATATGAATTTAATAATTTGGGGAATCTTCAGCCTATCCAGATTGCAAAACATGTTAAAATTATGAGATTCATTGTTAGGAAAGTGTCCTCTGAAGAGAAACCTAAGACTGTGAACCCTTTTACCAGGACTTCAAAAGGATCAAAAGATCAGAATATTCATTCTTACAGAAGACTCCATGAAGAGATTAGACATGTGACCCATGGACCTCCTCAGCTATCTAAGAAGAATCAAAGAGTAAAGATGAGATTACTCAGGAAACATCTGAGGAGGATCACTTTGTCTAATGAGTAAATCCCTGTAATATACATGGGAGATCTACAAGATTCTTGAGAAGATATATCAGCAGAAACAGTGCCAAGATAGACTGAAAAGGATTGAGAAAGGACAAAATTGAAACAGGCTGTTAACCTCCCAAATTCTAGAGGCAGGAAACAGGCTGATAAAACTACTCAGCGGCCAAAAAATATTGCCCTTCTTGAAAAAGGAAAGATAATCTGAAGGTAGAGCTGCAGACCCAGTGGACAGAGCCATGGGCCCAGCAGATAGAAAAGTGGGCCACAGAGTGTTATTCCCATGCCTGAAAGCCTAATGGAGTTTTCCCTAGTGGATTTTGAGATTTCTTAGGAATATGACTCTTTTTTTTCATTCTACTTTCTTCCTTTTTTAAATGTGAATGGCTTTAGCTGGTATCTTATGCCTGTCCCACTATTGTACTTTGGGAGCAGATAATTTGTTTTCTTGTTTCTGCCTCGGAGGAGATAAAAGTCCAATGAAGAAAAATTCTACTGCTAAGTTATATGGAGTAGTTTGTGGCCGACCAACACTCGCAACAGGCAACAATTAAAGCCTGGGTGAAATACATGTGTTTAAAGCTACCTGAGAGCTGTGGAAGAACTGAAGACTAGGGGAACTAAAAATTCAAAGAGGAAGCATATGCCAATATGGGGCAAAAATGTTCTCTGAGAATTTAAATTTAACCCCTGGTAGAGCACTTTAGATGGGGAATAAGGAAACCAGTAGAATTTTTGTGCTCCCACAGTGCCAGAGTGATAAAATTAGAGGCTTGATGGGTCTCCACACAAAGGCAGTTTTCCCCTTCAAAATATTTGTCAGAGTTGAAGCTGTTCAAGATGGAAGATAAAAAGCTAAGGCAAAACTTCTGAAAATCAAAGCAGAAACTACAGGAGTCTTTTCATTCTGAAGAGACAAAGACCCTCCATGAGAAGAGGCCCCTGTGAAGAGAGCAAGAGAAAAGTAAAAGTACTGGATGGAGGGGGTGGGTGGCAGATAGTCAGCTGACAACTGCATCCAGTTTTCCTCTTGGGTTACTTGCAGACTCTGGCTGTAGCTAGACTCTGAGAATCAAGGCTTGGCCCCTGGGAGGAGGTTGCTGTGAGGTATAGGGAAACCAACACACATTTGTGAGTCATGGGGATGGTTGTAACAACACCAGAGGTCTTGGAGGAGCTTCAAGATGGCGGAAGAGTACGACGTGGAGATCACCTTCCTCCCCACAAATACATCAGAAATACATCTACACGTGGAACAACTCCTACAGAACACCTACTGAACGCTGGCAGAAGACCTCAGACCTCCCAAAAGGCAAGAAGCTCCCCACATACCTGCGTAGGGCAAAAGAAAAAAGAAACAACAGAGACAAAAGAATAGGGACAGAACCTGCACCAGTGGGAGGGAGCTGTGAAGGAGGAAAGGTTTCCACCTAGGAGCCCCTTCGTGGGCGGAGACTGCGGGTGGCAGAGGGGGGAAGCTTCGGAGCCGCGGAGGATAGCGCAGCCACAGGGGTGCGGAGGGCACAGCGGAGAGATTCCCGCACAGAAGATCGGTGCCGACCAGCACTCACCAGCCCGAGAGCCTTGTCTGCTCACCCGCCGGGGCGGGCGGGGCTGGGAGCTGAGGCTCGGGCTTCGGTCGGATCCCAGGGAGAGGACTGGGGTTGGCGGCGTGAACACAGCCTGAAGGGGCTAGTGAGCCATGGCTAGCCGGGAGGGAGTCCGGGAAAAGGTCTGGAGCTGCCGAAGAGGCAACAGACCATTGTTTCCTGGTGCGCGAGGAAAGGGGATGAAGAGTGCCGCCTAAACGAGCTCCAGAGACGGGCGCGAGCCGCGGCAATCAACACGGACCCCAGAGACGGGCATGAGATGCTAAAGCTGCTGCTGCCGCCACCAAGAAGCCTGTGTGCGAGCACAGGTCACTCTCCAGACCGCCCCTCCCGGGAGCCGGTGCAGCCCGCCACGGCCAGGCTCCCGTGATCCGGGGACAACTTCCCCGGGAGAACTCACGGCGCGCCTCGGGCTGGTGCAACGTCACGACGCCTCTGACGCTGCAGGCTCGCCCCGCCTCCTCTGTACCCCTCCCTTCCCCCGGCCTGAGTGAGCCAGAGCCCCCGAAGCAGCTGCTCCTTTAACCCCGCCCTCTCTGGGCGGGGAACAGACGCCCTCAGGCGACCTACATGCAGAGGCGGGTCCAAATCCAAAGCTGAACCCCGGGAGCTGTGCGAACAAAGAAGAGAAAGGGAAATCTCTCCCAGCAGCCTCAGAGGCAGCGGATTAAATCTCCACAATCAATCTGATGAACCCTGCATCTCTGGATTACCTGAAGAGACAACGAATTATCCCAAATTGAGGAGGTGGACTTTGGGAGCAATGATATATGTATATTTTTTCCCTTTTTCTTTTTTTGTGAGTGTGTATGTGTATGCTTCTCTGTGTGATTTTGTCTGTATAGGTTTGCTTTCACCATTTGTCCTAGGGTTCTGTCCATCCGTTTTTTTGCTTTTTGGGTTTTTTTAGTATAGTTTTTAGCACTTGTTGTCATTGGTGGATTTGCTTTTTGGTTTGGCTGCCTTCTTCTTTCTTTCTTTTTTTTTTTTATTACTTAAAAAATTTTTTTTAATAATTATTTTTTATTTTAATAACTTTATTTTATTTTATCTTCTTCTTTCTTTCTTTCTTTTTTTTCCTCCCTTTTATTCTGAGCTGTGTGAATGAAAGGCTCTTGGTGCTCCAGCCAGGCATCAGGACTGTGCCCCTGAGGTGGGAGAACCAAGTTCAGGACACTGGTCCACAAGAGACCTCCCACCTCCACGTAATATCAAACTGCAAAAATCTCCCAGAGATCTCCATTTCAATGCCAAGACCCAGCTTCACTCAATGACCAGCAAGCTCCAGTGCTGGACACCCTATGCCAAACAACTAGCAAGACAGGAACACAGCCCCACCCATTAGCAGAGAGGCTGCCTAAAATCATAATAAAGCCACAGAAACCCTAAAACACACCACCAGACGTGGACCTGCCCACCAGACAAGATCCAGCCTCATCCACCAGCACACAGGCACTAGTCCCCTCCACCAGGAAGCCTACACAACCCACTGAACCAACTTTAGCCACTGGGGACAGATACCAAAAACAACGGGAACTACGAACCTGCAGCCTGTGAAAAGGAGACCCCAAACACAGTAAGATAAGCAAAATGAGAAGACAGAAAAACACACAGCAGATGAAGGAGCAGGGTCAAAACACACCAGACCTAACAAATGAAGAGGAAATAGGCAGTCTACCTGAAAAAGAATTCAGAATAATGATAGTAAAGGTGACCCAAAATCTTGGAAATAGAATGGAGAAAATACAAGAAATGCTTAACAAAGACCTAGAAGAACTAAAGAGCAAACAAACACTGATGAACAACACAATAAATGAAATTAAAAATTCTCTAAAAGGGATCAATAGGAGGATAACTGAGGCCAAAGAATGGATAAGTGACCTGGAAGAAAAAATAGTGGAAATAACTACGGCAGAGCAGAATAAAGGAAAAAAAAGGAAAAGAATTGAGGACAGGCTCAGAGACCTCTGGGACAACATTAAACTCACCAACATTCGAATTATAGGGGTCCCAGAAGAAGAAGAGAAAAAGAAAGGGTCTGAGAAAATATTTGAAGAGATTATAGTTGAAAACTTCCCTAATATGGGAAAGGAAATAGTTAATCAATTCCAGGAAGCACAGAGAGTCCCATACAGGATAAATCCAAGGAGAAACACGCCAAGACACATATTAATCAAACTATCAAAAATTAAATACAAAGAAAAACTATTAAAAGCAGCAAGGGAAAAACAACAAATAACATACAAGGGAATCCCCATAAGGTTAAGAGCTGATCTTTCAGTAGAAACTCTCCAAGCCAGAAGGGAGTGGCAGGACATATTTAAAGTGATGAAGGAGAAAATCCTACAATGAAGATTACTCTATCCAGCAAGATTCTCATTCAGATTTGATGGAGAAATTAAAACCTTTACAGGCAAGCAAAAGCTAAGAGAATTCAGCAGCACCAAACCAGCTTTACAACAAATGCTAAAGGAACTTCTCTAGGCAGGAAACACAAGAAAAGGAAAAGACCTACAATAACAAACCCAAAACAATTAAGAAAATGGTAATAGGAACATAAATATCGAAAATCACCTTAAATGTAAATGGATTAAATGCTCCAACCAAAAGACATACACTGGCTGAATCGATACAAAAACAAGACCCGTATATGTGCTGTCTACAAGAGACCCACTTCAGACCTAGGTACACAAACAGACTGAAAGTGAGGGGATGGAAAAAGATATTCCATGCAAATGGAAATCAAAAGAAAGCTGGAGGAGCAACTCTCATATCAGACAAAGTAGATGAATGGATAAAGAAGATGTGGCACGTATATACAATGGAATATTACTCAGCCATAAAAAGAAATGAAATTGAGTTATTTGTAGTGAGGTGGATGGACCTAGAGTCTGTCATACAGAGTGAAGTAAGTCAGAAAGACAAAAACAAATACCGTATGCTACCACATATATATGGAATCTAAGAGAAAAAAAAAATGGTCATGACGAACCTAGGGGCAAAATGAGAATAAAGGCACAGACCTACTAGAGAATGGACTTGAGGATATGGGGAGGGGGAAGGTTAAGCTGGGACAAAGTGAGAGAGTGGCATGGACATATATACACTACGAAATGTAAAATAGATAACTAGTGGGAAGCAGCCGCATAGCACACGGAGATCAGCTCGGTGCTTTGTGACCACCTAGAGGGGTGGGATAGGGAGAGTGGGAGGGAGGGAGATGCAAGAGGGAAGAGATATGGGGATATATGTATATGTATAACTGATTCACTTTGTTATAAAGCAGAAAGTAACACACCGTTGTAAAGCAATTATACTCCAATAAAGATGTTAAAAAAAAAACAAAAAAACTTGGGGTCTCAAGCATGTAGCTGGTGTGCACTGTTGGATGTTTAGTAAATTTTGAAGCTGCACAAAGACGGAAGTCAAAAGTCAAGATTGAAAATTTGTAAAGCAGAGGGGGAGATTTCTCACATCTCTTGGTGGTAAGAAAACAATAAGAGTAGAAATCAGTAAAAAGATAAAAATTAGAAAATTCACAAATATGTTAAATTAAACATCATGCTCCTGAAAAACCAATGAGTTCAAGAAGAAATCAAAAGGTTAAAAAAAAATATTTTGAAACAACAGAATGGAAACTTATCAGAAAAACTTATGGGATGCAGCAAATGAAATTCTAAGAGGGAAATTTATAGCAGTAAGTGCCTATGTAAAGAACAAAGAGGGAAGAGATGAAGATGGTGAAGTAGGAGGATGCTGAGCTCACCTCCCACCCTGAACACTTCAAAAATACATCTACATGCAGAGTAATTCTCACTGAAAACAAACTGGACATTGGCAGAAAGACTCTTCTACAACCAAGACTACAAAGAAAGATTCACATGGAGGCAGGTAGGAAGGAAGGAAAAACAAAAATGTCGAGACCTGCACCCCTAGAAGGAAACACAAAAGAAAAGGGAAATATTAGGGGCTTGGAGATCCTCCCTGGGGAGTAAGAAATCCGAACCACATATAGGGCATCCGAGCCCTGGGATCCAACCCTGGGAAGGCAATTCCCTTCATCTGGTCTGAAAACAAGTGGGATGTATAGGAGGGCATAAAAAATGAGACTCTGCTAGTGAAGACCATGTACATGATTTCTTCCTCTTGGGAACAAAGCAGAGGAGGCAGATTGAAATGGCCCAGAGCTCTGGCCAATTTCATCTTACCATCCTGGCATGTACCCTGGCCTGCACTGTGCACACATCTTAACCCCTCTAGCTCTGGGGCAGCTCCTCAATAGGGCAAAGCCTGCTGCTGAAGAGAGTGCACACTTGGGAGGGACAGACCTGGCTTGTACCTGGAATTGCTTCTGAATGGGGTGAGGGCAGCCATTGCTGGCAATCTTGGAGACAGTGAATCGGGAGCTGTCTGGAGCTCTGACTGGCATGCTGGAACTGTTGCAGTACACAACCCAGCCCACACCAGGCACTTGTTACAGACACTCTTGCTTCAGTGCTGCTTCCCTTTGGGACAAAGGTGCCAAGCTGGAAGGGAAGAGAGCACACACGTGAAATGGAGCCAGCTCAGATTCAGCCCTCAGGGCTTCTGCTCCAGCACCTTGAGACACACCTCCAACCCCAATAGGGTGGTGACAGCCATTGAGCATAAGAGAAGCCACAGCTCACACCTGGCCCTGGCTCTAGCTCCTCCATCTCCAGCTCCACCACCCACAAATATGATAGCTACAAGCACACTCAGGGGGAAGACATGACCAATGCTCATTCAGATCGAGTTCTCCCACCAAAGCCACTGTCAAATTAGAAGAGAAGAAAAAACTGTCACTATTTGCAAATGACATGATACTATATATGGAAAACTCTAAAATCTCCATTAAAAACTATTACAAAAAGTTTCAGGAAACAACATTAATATACTGAAATCTGTTGCTTTTCTATACATTAATACTAAAGCATCAGAAACGGAAATGAAGAAAACAATCCCGTTTAAAACCACATCAAGAAGAACAAAATGCATAGGAATAAACTTAACCAAGGAGGTGAAAGAACTATACTCTGAATTCTCTAAAACATTTATGAAGGAAATTTAAGATGATACAAAGAAATGAAAAGATATCCCATGTTCATGGATTGGAATTATTAATATTATTATAATGTCCATACTACCTAAAGCAATCTAAAGATTTAATGCAATCCTTATCTAAATACACATGACATTTTTCATAGAACTATAACAAATAATTCTGAAATTTATATGGAACCACAAAAGACCCCAAATAGTCAAAACAATCTTGTGATAAAAGAACAAAGCTGGAGGTATCATGCTCTCTGACTGCAGACTATACCACAAAGCTACAGTCATCAAAATAGTATGATGGTGGCACAAAAACAGACACATCAATCAATGGAACAGAATAAAAAGCCCAGAAATAAACTCATGCTCTTATGCTCATGCTCTTATGCTCACTTAATCTATGATGAAGGAGGCAAGAACATTCAATGTGGTAAAGACAGTCTCCTCAATAAGTTGTGCTGGGGGAAATGGACAGTTAGATGTAAAACAATAAAATTATAACATTTCCTCACACCATATACAAAAATAAAGTCAAAATAGATTAAAGACCTAAATGTAAGACAAGAGACAATAAAAGCTCTGGAAAAAAATAGGCAGAACACTCTTTGATATGAATCATAGCAATATTTTTTGGATCTGTCTTCCAGGTAAAGGAAACAACAGCAAAAATAAACAAATGGGACATAATTAAACTTGAAAGCTTTTGCACAGAAAAGTAAACCACAAAGAAAATGAAAAGACTGATTAGGAAAAAATATTTATAAATGATATGACAGATAAGGGGTTAATACACAAAATATAAAAAGAACTCTTACCACTCAGTATCAAAAAAAAAGAAAAATTGAAAATGAGCCAAGGTTAAAAGGTGGAGTTTGAACTAGATGATGCCTTTCACATTTTAAATCCTGTGACTTGGTGCCAATGTTGTGGGGTTCAAAAAAAAAAAAAAAAAAAAAGCCAAGGTCTGAATAATCATTTTTCCAAAGAAGACATACAGGTGGCCAACAGGCACGTGAAAAAAATCTCAACAATCATCAGAGAAATGTAAATCAAAATCACAATAAGCTATCACCATACATCAGTCTGAATGGTTATCATCAAAAAACCCACAAATAACAAATGTTGGCAATGATGTGGAGAAAAGGGAACCCTAGCACACTGTTGGTATGTATGTAAATTGGTATAGCCACTGTGGAAAACAGTATGGAGGTTTCTCAAAAAATTAAAAATAGAACTACCATATGACCCAGCAATTCCACTCCTGAGTGTATATCCAAAAAAACAAAAATGCTAATTTGAAAAGATAACATGCATCCCAATATTCATAGCAGCATTAATTACAATTGTCAAGATATGGAAGCAACCTAAGTGTCCATCAACAAACAATTGTATGAAGAAAATGTGCTACATATATACAATGGAATACTACTCAGCCACAAAAAAAAATGAGATTTTTCCATTTGCAACAACATAGTTGAACTTGGAGGGTATTATGCTAAGTGAAATAAGTCAGACAGAGAAAGATAAATCTGTATTATATCACTTATATGTGGAATATAAAAAATAAAACAAACTAGTGAACATAAAAAAGAAACAGACTCACAGATATAAAGATATAAAGAACAAACTAGAATGAAATTGGACATTTATTTCACAAGAAGTTCAACTCAAAATGGATTAGAAACTGAAATGTAGGACTTCCCTGGTGGTTCAGTGGTTAAGAATCCACCTGCCAATTCCGGGGACACAGGTTCAATCCCTGGTCCAGGAACATCCCACATGCCACAGAGCAACTAAGACCATGCATCACAACTATTGAGCCCATGCTCTGAAGCCCATGAGCCACAACTACTGAGACCATGTGCTGCAACTACTGAGCCCATGTGCCTAGAGCCCTTGCTCTGAAACAAGAGAAGCCATTGCAATAAGAAGCCCATGTACTGCAATGAAGAGTAGCCTCCACTCGCAGCAATGAAGACCCAATGCAGCCAAAAATAAACAAATAAATTTATTTTTAAAAAACTTAAATGTAAGACCCGAAACTCTAAAACTCTCAGAGGCAATTGTAGGGGGAAGTCTTGTCACTGGTCTTAGCAATAATTTTTTGATTTGGCACCAGAAGCAAAGGCAACAAGAGCAAATATAAACAAATTGGAATATATCAAACTAAAAAGTTTCTGCACATCAAAGGAAATCATCAACAAAATTTTTCATTTTCAGCAACATACTGAAGGGGAGAAAATATTTGCAAATCATATATCTGATAAGTGGTTAACATTCAAAATATATAAAGAACTCATGCAACTCAATAGCAAAACAAAATACAATTTAAAAATGGGCAGAGAATCTGAATAGACATTTTTCCAAAGAAAACATACAGATGGCCAACAGGTACATGAAAATATGTTCAACATCACTAATCATCAGGGAAATGCAAATCAAACCCATGAGGATATATTACCTCACTCCTGTTAGAACAGCTATTATCAAAAAGACGAGAAAATCAAGGATGTGGAAAAATGGGAACTCTGTGCATTGTTGGTGGGACTGTAAATTAATTCAAGCACTATGGAAAACAGGATGGAGGATCTCCCCCTCCAAATTAAAAATAGAACTACCATATGACCCAGAAATTCCACTTCTGGGTATTTATCCAAAGGGGAAAAACACTATTTTAAAGAGATATTTGCACTCCTTTGTTTATTGTAATATTATTAAGTAGTTGAGATATATACAACCTAATTGTCAGTGGATGAATGGATAAAGAATTGTGGTATAATTATGCAATGGAACACAATTCAACCTTAAAAAAGAAGGAAACCCTGCTCTTTGCAACAACACAGATGAATCTGGAGGACATCATGCTAAGTGAAATAAACCAGACACAAAGGCAAGCACTTCCTATTCTCACTTACATGTGGAATCTAAAAAATGTTGAACTCATAGTAACAGAGAATAGAATGTTGGTTACCAGGGGCCATGGGGTGGGGAAAATAAGGAGATGCTTGTCAATGGGTACATACTTTTAGTTACAAGATGAATAAGTTTTGGAGACCTAATGTACAATATGATGACTATAGTTAATAATAACATATTATATACTTGAAATTTTCTGAGAGAGTAGATCTCAGGTGTTCTCATCACACACACACACACACACACACACACACACACAAGGTAACTATGTGAGCAGGTGAGGTGATGGATATTTTAACTGGTTGATTGTGGTAACTATTTCACAGTTTATATGCATATCAAAATATTGTATTGGACACTTAAACATATACAATTTTATTTGTCAATCACATATTAAGGTACATTAAGTTTTATTAAGGAAACTGGGAAAAAAAGAAACCATCTAAAATACATTACCTCATTTATTTCATCTTTTTAGCATCCTATGAGATAAGTACTATTATTATCCCCATTTTACAGACAAGAAAACTAAAGCATAGAGATTAAATTATTTGCCCAATGTAGAGCTGGGTTTTAAACCCAAGCAATCTGGACCCAGAGACTAGGCTCTCAATTACTCTATATGTGATGCCTTACTGCACAGATTTTTCATTGCCAATCTAATTCACTTTCTTTACCTTTACTGAGTAATTGAACCTTGAAATAAAAGCTGTTTCTCATAGTCCACAATAAAGTATTTATGTCTCTTTTTCCATAATGTCATCCTTCTTTCAAGTCCTACCGAAAGAAGTAGGATCTCCTCATTCATTCATTCCACACTGAACAGAATTCAGATACGTAAGAATCGAAGAACTCTTTTGGTTCATCTGAGACCTCTTAATACATCCCACTGATCCAGTTCTGTGAACTAAGAAGTCATATACAGCTCCTTTGAAAGTCAAGATGAAGTAATGGCTTTCAGTCTATTTGAAGACATCAATCCTTTGAAGGAGAACAACCATATTGTAGATATTAAGCAATCAACAACATTGGTCTGTAAATTCAAGATGCAAGTTTCTTCTAGGTTAATTGTGCTCAAATTTTAATATGCATCAGAAGCACCTGGAAGGCCTGTTAAAACACAGAGTTCTAGGCTCCAACCAACCAGTTTCTGATTCAGAATGTGTAAGGTAGTGCACAAGAATTTACATTTCTAACAATTTCCCTGCTGATGCAGATGCTGTTGATTCCAAAACCAGGTTTTGAAAAACATTGACCAAGACCAAGTTTTCCCAACTGGAGCTCCATAGAAACTGGTTTCTTAGAATAACCATGTTTTCTTTGAAAGTGGGTTTTTTTTTTCAAAAAATCTTGGGTAATTATGCACATTTGAGGAATCATAAAATACCAGTATATTATGAGAAGTCTTGGAAAAGATATCCTATCTAATTTAGTTAAACCTAGCTTTTCCCAAACTTATATGACAACGGTTTTTCTCAGAATGCCTATTAAATCACATGGAACTGGTGTTTTGAGGAGGAATGCTAGACTGCCATTCAACATTAGTAGATTCTGTTCATAAATTAATTTAGCCAGGTGTTTTTATTTTCCTAATTGATTTACACAGTACCTCATTAATGGTCCCAGGGAATGCATTTATCCCTAGTTGAGGTTTATTTTTATGAATGAGATAGTGGAAACATTGTCAACCTGATTATCAGATCTCTTAAAATTATGATGTTAGCTGATGGTGCATAGCAGATATGTAAAGTTCAAAAGACTGTCAAATTGAGACCAGATATCTAAAAAATTTGCATGCACCCTGGCAGAAATAATGTAATTGCCATGACATACCATGTTCATTTTGAAGTTTGCTAAATCAGCATCAGATGAAAAAAAGTTCCTCTTATATGTTCCAGGTAATTAAAAATCATAGTTTTAACATTAAATATGACCAAGTTATTTTAGCCATTCTTATCTATGCCAACATCAGTTTGCTGCATGGCAAGAGAAAAAAAGATTCTAAAGTTTGAACATGTGGGATTTTGTTTTCTAACATAACTGTCTCCTCTAGCAACATTTTAGAAGACTGTACTGTATTCATTCAGATGTTTCCCTGAGCTAAGATTAACAAAGGCACATAGGATGTAATCAGTAATTGAAATTTTTTCCACCAATCATTTTTTATTAGTAGTGTACTTTTTAAAGAGCAGTTTTAGACTTACAGAAAATTTGTACAGGTAGTAAAAATATGTTTCCCCTTTTATTACCATCTTACTGCTACTATATTTGTTCCAATTAATAAACCAGTATTGATATATTATTATCAACTAAAATCCATATTTATTCAGATTTCCTTAGTTTTTATGTAATACCCTTTTTCTGTTCCGGGATCCCATCCAGTGTACCACATTACATTTAGTTGTCACATTACCTTCAATTCCTCTTGACTCTGACAGTTTCTCAGACATGACTGTTTTTGATGACCTTGACAGCTTTGAGAAGTATTGGTCAGGTATATTGTAGAATGCCTCTCTATAGAAATCATGTTTTTCTCACTATTAGCCTGGGGTTCTGGGTTTTGGGGGAGGAATGTCACACAGGTAGAGGTAGAGTATCATTTCATCACATCATATTAAGGCTATCAACATAATTTGTGACTGTTGATGTTGACCTTGGCTGAAGTCGTGTTTGTCAGGTTTCTCCATTATTAAATTACTCTTTTCCCCCCTCTTCATATTGTACTCTTTGTAAGAAAGTCACTATGTACACCCCACACTTAAGAAATGGGGACTTATGCTCCCTTTCCATTAGGGAAGAGTAACTACATAATTTATTTGGAATTCTACACAGGAGACTTTTCTCTTCTTCATGTAGTTGGATATTCATTTTATACCTTAGGTTATAATCTAATACTATTTATTTTTTGCTCAAAATGTTCCAGTTTTGGCCATTGATAGCTCTTTCACTTGACTTCTATGTTCTTCTGACATATTCCTGTCATCCCCATCACTGTGGATTTCTTTCTTTTAAGTTAGTTGCTCCAGATTCATCTTGTATATATTCCGCCCCAGTCCCATAATCAACTATTTCTCTCAAGATCCCTGGTTCCTTTTATTGAAGAATGGTATTAGAAACCAAGACCTGAGCACTACGTGTGCTTGTTGCTATGGAGTGTCTTTTCTTTTAGGCCCTCTCAGTTGTCGTAACCAAGAAATGTATGTGTGTATACTACATATACACAATGTAGCTCCTTATATCTTTATTAATTAAGCATATGTTCTTAAAGTAATTTTAATTTTTATCTGCTGAATATGAGCCATCTTGTGATGAGAAATAGGCTTCGTAGAGCAGGTCACCTATGTAACAATGGGTCTGAATAGCCAGTTATGAACAACTTACTTTCTGTAATTGGAAAAAGTGAAATCAAATGTGAGTGCAAGTCAATGGGAGCACCAAGTCTTAGGCGATATGAGGAGGGTGAGAAATCAGTGTAACCTGTTCAGAGAAACAACCAACAACTGGGCGTGTGGTGCACATCTGCTCTCCTTTGTGCACGCCCCTCACTCTTGCCCCTTGATGTGAGGTAGAGCCATGTGTCTTGTTCTGCCCATTGGAATAGGAGAGGAAGCTATGTGTGTCTCTGTCAGCTTGATACACAGCAGTGATAGCTTAGAACCTGCTGTATTAGCCTACTCTGCTAGGGCTGCTGTAACAAAATACCATAGACCATGTGGCTTAAACAGTGGAAGTTTATTTTCTCACGGTTGTAGAGGCTGGAAGTCCAAGATAAAGGTATTGGTGGGTTTGGTTTCTCCTAAGGCCTCCCTCCATGGCTGGCAGATGGTCTCCTTCTCCCTTTGTCCTCACATGGCCTTTGCTCTGTGTGTGTGCCTCCCTGGTGTCTCTTTCTCTCCTTCTAAAGACATCAGTCATATTGGATTAGGGCCTAACCTTAAAACCTTATTTAACCTTAATTATTCCCTAAAGACCCTATCTTCAAATCTAGCCACATTGGGGGTTAAGACTTCAACATAGATATTTGAAGGGGATACAAATCGAGTCTATAGTGTCCAGCATTATTTAGAACAGAAAACATGAGATCTAAAAAAGAGCACTGTTATTTTAATTCACATTTATTTCACCAGGACTGAAACTAAGAGTCCAGGAAAGCTTTCTAATTAGTAATAGTAGGAATGGGAGACTGAATATGAAAACACTGTTTTTTAGGGCATGATAATTCCTCAGGTGTTCCTCTCAGATGCCTATCACACATCTACATGCTATGCTTGTTTTTTCTAGAACAACAACAATAAAAGATAAAATACAAATTTTTTTTTAACATCTTTATTGGAGTATAATTGCTTTACAATGTTGTGTTAGTTTCTGCTGTATAACAAAGTGAATCAGCTATATGTATACATATATCCCCATATCCCCTCCCTCTTGAGCCTCCCTCCCACTCTGCCTAACCCACCCCTCTAGGTGGACACAAAGCACCGAGCTGATCTCCCTGTGCTATGCGGCAGCTTCCCACTAGCTATCCATTTTACACTTGGTAGTGTGTATATGTCAATGCTACTCTCTCATTTCGTCCCAGCTTCCCCTTCCCCCTGTGTTCTCAAGGCCATTCTCTACGTCTGCATCTTTATTCCTGCCCTGCCCCTAGGTTCATCAGTACTGTTTTTTTAGATTCCATATATATGCATTAGCATATGGTATTAAAATACAAATTTTAAATAAAATTAGAAAATTAGTTAACAGAACATGCTAAATTTAAATGCATACAATTAACAAAAATAAATACGAAATACATAAATTTTGAGATAATTGTTACAATAAATAATCATTATAATGAAGAAAATCAGCTATAGAGACATACTGAAAACAGCTAAACAGATTAAAATGAAGACCTGGAGAAGTACCAAAGCCAAGAAAAAGATGAAAGAAGGATCCCGTGGGTGGATGCAAACTTTGTAAATTTTCTTTGGCAGAACACCTATTAAATCACATGGAACTGGTGTTCTGTGGGAATAAGAATCACTACAGAAGTCTCTCTTCTCCAAATTGCTACAGAACATTTTGCCCTTGAACATCTCACCATTAGGATAATGGTATTTCAAGCTAAATAATAATGTATTTCGAGTTAAACTCAATTTTTCTTTCTTTCCGAACTGAATTTATCTTTCTAATTTCAGTATTTTTTTCAGCTGTCATATACTGTGCCATTTTTGTATCCATTTTCTCTGAAAAAGAAAACATATCCATTACCTTGGACTCTTCCTTTTTGTATCTTCTCCTCAAACTCATCAACCAAGAAGTCCTACCCACCCATACCTTCAGAAAACAACAAATTACTAAGACACTGTCCCAAGTCAGGCGATGTAACCCAGGGATACAGTGATGAGCAATGTGAAAATTCAAGGACCTTACATTCCATATTGAAAGACAGACATTATATAAATAAATAAGAAATAGAGTGATGGGTGTCCTGATGGGGAACAGGAAAAGAGGAGCTTAAATCACAGGAGAGTGTTGATTTGTGGTCATTATTCTGTTCCTTTCACCACTGTCTGTCTTCTACTGATGCAAGTGTATTGTATCACACTTGCAATAAAATCCAAATGTCTTAACTCCCTAGCTCCCAAAGGGAGCTCTGCCCCAACAAACTCTTGAAGGCATTTCCTCTGTGCTCTTTGTCACTCATTTCACTCCAGCCTTTCTCATTCCTTGAGTGAGCCTAGCTGTTCTGTTGATCAAGGTCTTTACATTTGCTATTCCTCTCAACCTAGAATCTTTACTCCACGCTTTTGTCTGACTTTATCCAAACTCTGTTCCACAGGTCTCTCACCCTCCATTCTTTTTCTCTACACCATTTTAACTATCTGAAATTGTATTATTTACTTGTTTGCTTGTTTATTAGCTGATTATTTTCAAGTAAGGGACACAAATATGTTTAAATACAGAGCTCTATACTAACCTACAAAAATAAGAATGAAATTGTTAAAATTTAAGGCTCACCCAGTTTTTCCCACTCTGAGCAACAAAACTTGATACCAGAAATAGAAAAAAACAGTGGTATCAGTAATATATATATACATATATATATATGTATATATATATTTAACAATAATATAAGGTATTACTTAAATGAAAAAAATTGATTTAGTGAGAATAAGTAAATTCATACATTATAATATGAACAATGTTTTTACCACATGTCCCTACTCACAACTGACTAGAAAGTATATACAGAGGATTCTAATTAAAACACAGTTTTAGTTCTTCCTCATTAAAGAAATGGTGATAATCATACATCCTACCCAACCTTTACTGAGATGTCCATTTCTTGTTTCTTATTAGTACTCACAAAAAAATTTTTGGTTGTCACTTAAATGCTTACTCAAGGTAATGTGTTAAGAACCATGTATTTCTAAGATGATTTCCATAGTAGCGTTTGCTCCTTCCCAGAATGTCCTACAACCCTGCTATACAAAATGTGGTTCAGAGACCAATCAGCATCACTTGGCACCTCATAACAAACCCAGAATCTTTGGACTCCCCAGATCTGAACTGGAATCTACAGTGTAATAAGATTCCCCAGGTGATATTTATCCATATTAAGGTTTGGGAACCTCTGTCCTAAAAAATGCTTGCTGCCTGCTTTTCTTGTACAAGTAAATAGCTGTATGATTTTACAGCTGTTTCTCTCAAATGGTACTGTGTTCTTGGCGGCCAAAATCTCTGTGTGAAATCAACAAGCTCCACATAGATGGAGCCAAAAGGTGGATTACTTTATGCCCTTTTTGGTGTGACAGAGCTTTCTTCTGGGAACACAAGAAAGATGTGCTCCATCGTTAAAGATAAGAATTAACTTCTAATCAGGGCCATTTATTTATCCTGCTCATTTACTATAAAAATATTTGTAAACATTCTTTAGGTTTATTTCAGGTAAACAGAAACCTAATATAAATTTTAGATTTAAAAACTGTTTTCAAATTGTAGAAAATATTTTATACTACAAGTCTCATCATTTCACTTTTTTGCTATAACTTATAACTGTATTTAATGAAATATGTGTTAGTAGCTGATTGGTTTTGATTTATAATTATTCTATCAAATGTAAACTTGAATTATATGTGTCAAATAAGGGGAGTTAATCCACTAAATTCAGAGCCTTCATAGAATATTCATACTGTCTCCTAAAATACTTCGTTGAATGAAGCAAAACATACCTTAAAGTGATAGGCAGAATAACATCCCTTACCTCTCCTTCCCACCAAAGATGTTACCTTACATGGAAAAGGGACTGCACAGATCCAGGTGGGACCAATGTAATGACAAGAGTCCTTATAGGGGAAAGAGGGAGGCAGGAGAATCAAAGATGTAACTTCAGAGGCAGAGGTCAGAGCGAAACTTTTAAGATGGAGAGGGCCACAAGCCAAGGAATGAGAACAGTCTCTAGAAGCTGGAAAAGGCAAGGAAATAGATTCTCCCCTAGTGCCTCAGAAGGAACACAGCCTTGCTGACGCCTACATTTTAGCCCACTAGAATTTTTTTTATTGGAGTATAGTTGATTTACAATGTTGTGTTAGTTTCAGGTGTACAGCAAAGTGAATCAGTTATACATATACATATATCCACTCTTTGTTAAATTCTTTTCCCATATAGGCCATTACAGAATATTGGGTAGAGTTCCCTGTGCTATACAGTAGATCCTTATTAATTACCTATTTTATATACAGTAGTGTGTATATGTCAATCCCAATCTCCTAATTTATCCTTCCCCTTTCCACCCTGGTAACCATAAGTTTGTTTTCTACATCTGTGACTCTGTTTCTGTCTTGTAAATAAGTTCATTTGTACCATTTTTTTTTTAGATTAGTCCACTAGAATTTTGACCTCCAAAACTGGAAGATAATAAATCTGTGTTGTTTAAGCCACTTTATGGTAATTTGTTACAGCGGCAGTAGGAAATGCATACACTTAATTAAATCAATATATACGAAGACCAAATATTTGAAACAAATGTATAGAAGCACTTGAATAGGCTGCTCACAAAAATGGGCAGAACTGTTACTGCCACTTCAGTTCATGTGTAAAAAAATAACAATTGCTGGTTTGTTTCCAAGATTGATACCCTTATTGTGATCCAACCAAGACCCTATAATGCATCTAAATTTTGTTTGGAAACAGTAGATAACCTCTAAGCTTTTACATATTTATGAGTCTTCAGTTTTATTTTAAATCACCAAGTGTTCTCTTTGCTACTTAAAGGAAATCTTTGAAAAAAATAAATCGCTCTACTGAGGTATGATTGACATACCAAAAGGTGTATATATGTGTACAACTTAATGAGTTTGGAGATAAATGAAACTGTCACCACAATCTTTGCCATGAACATATACATCACTTTGAAAAGTTTTCTCCTGCCTTCTTTATTATTTATTTTGTGATACAAACACTTTTAACATAAGATCTTCTTTCTTAGCAAATTTTTAAGCATACAATATGATATTGTTAACTGTAGGCACTGAGCTATACAGTAGCTCTCTAGGACTTATTCATCTTATACGACTCACAATTTGTACCCTCTGACTAATACCTCCCCATTTCCTCTACCCTCCAGCCCCTATTCTCTGCTTTCTAACCAGCATTCTATTTTCTGCTTCTGTGAATTTGACTATTTTAGACTCCTCATACAAGCAGTATTTTCCTTCTATGCCTGGCTTATTTCACTTAACATAATGTCCTCCAGGTTCACTCACGTTGCCAAAAATGAAAGGATTTCCCTCTTTCTTAAGGCTACATAATATTCTATTGTATATGTATACTACATTTTCTATATCCATTCGTTGAGGAAATCTTTATTCCTATTAAAAAAGGAAATGAACCCTGACAATATTTGTTGAAATATTCCACAACTTTATTCAGACTAATTAACTATGAACTGTCTCTGTGGCCATATGACCAACAAAGGATTTGAGTTACTTGTTTCCATATATGTACTTTACTATAGAATTAAAACAATGGGTGGCAGTTGGGGGCATTTTAGGGGGTTGTTTTAATTCAATAAACACTCATTAAGCAAGTACTATCCAAGAGCTCACACTCCATTCACAGAACCATTCTGTCACTACCCAGTTGTCCAAAATAGAAGATTTCTTTCTGTATTTCTAAATTCACTAACCCAAAGATACGAGTCTCTCACAAATATTTTGCAATTTTCTTTCTTTCAGGTATTGCCAATAAAATCAAATGTGTTAATCGTCTGGCTGTAATATAATACCTATTTTGGCCCATGTTTTTAGCCAAAAACAGCCCCCAAAAATACCAAGTAAATACAAACCTATTGTACCTCAAATAAAGAATCAATCAGCCTAATAAGATTAATACTTTTCCATGTAACAAAAGTATTATTTTTTTATAGACACATATTTAAATATTTTCTAAATGGGCATTTCCTTGTGTACGTTGGCAATATAAAAGAATGCAATTCTGGTGTGGTTATTAATTAGAATTTTTATTGAAAACAGTGGGCTACTTGTTTTTGATTTGAAATTTTCATGCAACAATATTTTCTTAGGTAGTTCAGACACACTAGATTTTCTAATATTTACAAAGTACAGATTTTCACTTAATCTGGGAATTTTCTAATTCAACGTGTTAACAGATGGAGAAAACACCTGAATGCCAAAAAACAAAACAAAACAAAACACAAAAAACCCCAAAACCACAAGCTTTATGGATTAAAGAGGTAGGTGAGATAAATTTGTAAAATAATTAACTCATTTACACCTAACAGTTAATGTATTTTTAAAAATCTGGTTTAAAATGCATTAGAAAATCATTAAATGTTCCCAGTTTAGTGTAGTATTTAAGTACTGTAGGTGAATGGGTATGGAATTCTCAGAGTTGCCTAAATTACCCTCTGTCTTGCCATAGAATCATTGCTTAGAATTAGACTAGAATTTGAGACTTTTTCAGAAAAGCAAACTGAAGCTAGAACAAAAACTTCAACATACAAAACTTCAATATACCAAACTTCTACTCCAGAGTTTCTTAAAGTCTCTTAGTTCATGAAGCCCTTAGGTCCCCAGCAAATTTTTTATGATACTCTTAGTACAAAATAAATACTTATCAGTCCCATTTATTAAGTAATTAATGCAAACAAATTAATAAATTATTTGCACTCTAACAACTCAGCAGCCATTTAAACAAAATCATGCATGCTAATTGAAAGAAAAAATAGCACCTTTACTTCATTCTTAACCACAGTTAGTTACTTATTGATGGGATATATGCTCCCTCTAGGCACTGCCTGATTTCTCAGACCTTGGAATCAGGTTGTATATTGCCATCACCTTTCCTGTTCCATATCGATGTTCAAGTGCTACTTGCTTTTTATCACAGTGATTGTTGAAACATGAGCTTCACAAAAATATTATGTAATTGAAGGACTGTAGTGTGAAATAATATCAAAACCATGAACTATCTTGAGCTAGTAGCTTGTGCAGTGCCCAACATATGTCAAGTGTCACTGTTAAAGTACCTCATGGTACTCTGTGAGTTCACTGCCTGTATCCCAGGGTGCTTTGGTGCAGTTAGAGAACCATGGGTCTAGACCAAGATAGGGATGAATCTAGGGTTCAAAATCCCTAATTCTAAGTCCAATGTTCTCTCCACTATATTAAAAATTCATGGGCAATATATTTTGTTTCTTTTCAAATTTTTAAACATTTTTTTTCTACTTTAGCAAATGAAGTTTCTTATATAGCAGGCAGAGTATAAAAATAATTTGTGTGTTACATAGCTGCTGAATTTTTCTCTTTCACCTTTTAAGGGGCTTTCTTCCCAGCATGAATCATAATGTTAAGAGTTATATATGCAAATTCTTCTCTCAGCATAGTGCAGTGATTAAGATCAGAAATCCTGGAGTAGATCACCTAGGTTCAAATATCAGTTCTGCCACTTATTCAACTATGAGTTAAACTACTTAAACTCTTCACTTCAAGTTCTTCATTTGTAGTGTAATAATATCTACTTTAAAGTGGTGATAAATTTCAAATTAGCTGTTCCTAATAAATTACCTGCGCTGGGTCAGAACAGGCTTCTTCCTTTATTTTTCAGTCCTCATCACCACACACATATCAAGTAGTATTTAAAGTTTACATGCAACAATATTGCCTATTTTACTGTCACTTTATAAAATACCTTAGGTTCTACTAATTTGTACCCATGTTGATTTTAAAATGTAAATGCCATACTAAATCTCATTTTAAAAAACATGATATTGAAATATTATACCTGATGTACATAAGTTTTTCACACAGATGAAAAGTTACGTACTATGAAGAGAGAAGAAATGATATCACATATGATACAGCTTACAAATACTATACTTTGGAATAGCATTTTTTTTACTATTTTTAAATAAATCTCAAAATGTAAGTCCTTATGTATCATATATGCTCAAATTTTCTCTCACTGAGGGACTGGAGGGGGGGAGAGTATAGTGTCTCTAGTACTCAGAAAAAAATTATAAAATATTTTACAGTGTCATCATATGTTAAATATCTTTGCTTTGTCCTCCAAGGTCACATCCTTTGTCCATGAGAAAACACATTTTTTTAGTCCTAACAACACTGACCTTGAGTATTGAGCTAATGGAATGCCTAATAATAAAATCCCAATCCAGCAAGATCTAATTAAATGGACAGCTATGGGATTTGACTCTTCAGAACATCATGTCTCAGAAATAAAAAATATTTTATTTGTATTTTGAAGCGACACATTCACTATGACCTGTGAGGACATACAAATAATTCAAACCTTATTCAATAAAAATGCTTACTAAATGGTCTAAGAAAAACAAGTCATCAGCAACTGCTGTAACCACAATATATCCACCCACACAAGGCTCTATGACTAATGGGAGTGAGCATCGAAAGCAGACTCTAGAAATGCAGCACTACTCAGTGATGACTAATTCTTCAATATCCAATAGGGATCAATTAGACATTTTTATTTCCTGAGGTTGTCTGTAACACTTATGCAATTTGAACAATTTGGTTCAATTCGGATAGTGAATTAAAATTCATTTTAGAGTTAAGTATGAATATTCTTGACTTTAAATTCGTGTACATTTAGAATCTTTGTTTGGTTACAGAGCAAACTAGTCCAGCGGGATGGTATTTCTTTATGGAAGCATGTGTGTGAACATGAGCAGATAAATAGACATATTGAGTTTCCTTATTCCCAAAATATTTGCGTAGCTTATTCGTCCCTGATTTGATCTCTTAGGATCTCAGGGTATATACTTTAAAACTATCTTCCTGGGACAAAGATAATAAAATTGTGAAGAGAACTTATCTAAGCATTTAGATTGCAGAGAAACATTCAGTTTAGCAATTATCCACTGAACCCATCTTAGGTTTTGGCATTCGGTAAGCCAGTGGTTCAGATAAAAATTAGCTAAAAAAACTACCTACTAGAAATACCAGGGTTCAACCATCAGGCACCTTGAATTGAAATCTTCAGGATCAAAATCTCTCAAGTGGAGCCAGACCTTCTGTATTTTTTTTAAACATCAGAGGTAACTGTGATTCTCAGAAAGGGTTCACAAGCACCAAAGTAGTAACTTTTAAGGGCCTTGATTTGAACCCGGGGAAAGGGTAAAACTTTTGGTAGTTTGGAAATAAACGGGGAAGAATTCTAAAAAAATAGTACAATTAATCTGTGCAAAAATTAGTATTATTTACCAAATTCTATGCATCTTTCAAAGCCTAGCTTAAATTCACCTTCATGAATATTATTCTGTGTCCACATGCTTTGTGTTCTTGCCTTCTCTGTCCATTACCTATTTTTGAAAAAATCCATGTTACAAGTTCACCTTTGTGCTTTTGCTCTGCCTTCTCCTTCACCTGGCCAAGTAAAAATGAATCAAGAGGAGAAGCTAAAGGAAAAGTACCCAAATCTAAACAAAATGTGTAAATGCCTTTTCTATAACCCTTTCTGTGGACATTTCCACATATTTCAGCTGAATTAATCACTCCCACTTCTATTTTCTGATAACATTTTACTCATGCCATTTTTTATAGTTTAACTATGTTTCAGTATAGAGTCAATTGTGTTTTGCCTAGTTTTATTATGATTTCCTTCGGTAGAAAACTAAGCCTTAACACTTTTTGCAACCCTAAGAAGCTGGCATAGTGTCTGGCAAGTAGATCTATATAAATATTTGTTTCATCATGCTGAGGCTCTTCTGATATATTGTACTTCTTCAATAGTATTTACTATAAATCTGTCTTTTATTACCATTATGCAAGGGTGTGTATTTGTGCATGTTTGGGAATGTGGTGTCTGCTACTTATCTGGAAGTTCCTTGAAAGAGGGGACTGAGTTATATTCTAATCTGAGCCCACTCCAACCCCTTCCATAGAATATAGTAGATACTTTTTTCCTGCTCATTGATTTGGGGCCAGCCTAATTGTATCCAAGACTAACTATTGGGACCATAAGTTAAAAGGAAGAGATTTTGGAAATCACTGAATATTACAATAAGAGTATTGACTTGATTCAGTAAAGAACAAATTCTCATTATGATTTCTTGAAGGGAAAGGAAATGGAGGTATAGTGGGACAAGAGCTTTCTCTGATCCTTGTTAATTGTGTATGTTTTGGTGAATTGTCATTACTTTTCAACATCTCAATTTTATCATTTGTAAAATGAGAGAACTGGACTGTGTCAGTAGATCCCAAACTTCATTGATGATCGGAGTCAACTGGGGAGATATACTAAAAACACAGATTCCTCGTTCTCACCCAAGTTCGACTAAATTTGAATCTCTAGAAATGGACCCCATGTATTTTTAAAACATTCTCAGATGATTCTGATAATAGGACAAGTATGGTCCATGGCTTAGCAGCATCTGCGTCATCTGGGAACGTAAAAATGCAAATTGCCGATCTCCACCCCAGACCTACTGAGTCAAAAACACTGGGTAGGGCCCAGCAATCTATGTTTTAACAATCCCTCCAGGTAATCCTGATGCACAACAAATTCGAGAACCATTGGGATAGATGATGAATAAGAGCCCTGTCAATTTTGAAATTAGGTAATTATATGATCAAAAGTAAGCAGGAAGACTTATCAATGAGGAGAGTTGAGTCTAGAGGAAAGGCACCCAGATCTACACAAAACACACGTGTAAATGCCTCTTCCAGCATGGAGAAGATTAACTTCAGTTTGACCTTTAGCCATAACAAATTGTTACACTCAGGTTTCAAATATCAGATTATATCACCTTTTCTTAGACTTGTGTCCTTACCTCTATACCCAGGTAGCACCAAATACCCTTGTTCTGACTCCTACTTTATTCCAATGATGTCCTCTGCAGACACTTATTATAGCACTTATAATACAATATTACTATAATTTATTCTCAATTGCTTAGGGACAAGGACTATTTCATGTTTTCTCTGTAAGCTTACCTCTTAACCTAGTGTCTGGCCTCTTGTGGACACTCCAGAATGTGTAATAAATGAGTAAAGTGATAGACCCTAAGCACTGCGTGATACAAAATGTAATTCTAATGGGCTATCTCTCTTGACTCTCTCGTGAAATCAAGATTATTAAGTGATTTAAAAATTCCTATTTCAAGTTAAAATGCCCTTTTTTTCAATTGATGATATAATATTTCATAATTACTTGGTAATAAATGAAGCTATAATAAGAACATGCCCTAAAAGATGAACAGTTAAATGCATAGTATTCAGCTTTGACTAAGTAATCGGTAGCCACTAAGCTACTTCAGATTTTGGCTGGACACAGTTAATATTACTGTAAGCTGCAAGCTTAAACTGTCTCTTAAGAGACACCTGAAATGTTACAATAGTATAAGAATAACGCAGAGATTAAACGTTTTTGTTAAGCAGTGTTGGGAAAATATTTTTCCTAATTTGCAGATATATAAATATTTGCACATGATTTAAAGATTAAAGTTCAAAGTCCATTATTTTAATGGCTAACAGCTGTCCAGTAGGAAAAAAGATGGTTTCTTATTATTATTAGGTTTGAGCAGAATTTTGCCAAGTATATTTAAAAACAAAAAGTTTTCAACTTTTCAAAGCTATGACGAATTGCACGGGAAAGCTTATTTCATACATAGGAGAAAAGATCAGCTTTATTGCTCTCCCTTTTCCTTTTAAAAAAATTACTGATATCAAAATAAAAATCTAATTTATAATACTATGGATTTTAGCCTATCCCATTGTCTAACCTTTTCTTTCTTTGGGAAAAGATGTGTCTGATTTTTCTCGGGTAATAGAAAGTGGAATATACACCTATTTTCATCTAATATAGGAAACACCTAGTCTGTATATACTTAAACAAGGCACTTTTCAACCACACTTCCTTTCTTTTGATTGCATTTCTTTTGTAGGGAAACAATATAAAATGGGCTTCATTATTTTGGGTTTTTTTTACTTCTTTTTTCTAATCAATTCATGACTCTGAAATTTTATTGCTCTTTTGTAATTGCTATATCCAATTATAATTCACATAAGTTACAACATCAGCAGAGGCTGATAATTATTAATATGAAGCTATCCTTTGGCTGCCCTGCACAGCATATTTTGAGCCTGTGTAGAAAGAGAACTTCTTGAGCTCACGATTGCCTCTCCCTTAAGGGCTAGTTCTTCAGAGACTTGAAGGGGGCAGGCTCTGGCTTGGTTCACCAGGCTCCTCAATAAAGCATTTCCAATAAATCTGATTACTCCTGGACCCAAATTTTTCACATCTTTTTCAAGGGGAACCTCTTTCTGGCCCTCTTCATAAGCACTGTCTTCTTTCACCTAATTCCACCCTAAAAACTCCTGCTTCTAGATGACAGCTAGCAGCTGTATTTCAGGTACAGAAGCCTCAAGCTGTTGATGACAGCTGTATTTCTCAGGGGTGTCCAGTAAACTCCAGAACTTCTGCTACTTGGCTGGTGGATCTTAGCTATAAAAGAGGACACAGGTAGAATCCCTGTTTAAATGGAAATGTCTGCATCATCTTTTATTGTAGTTTCACTGTATTATTCAATTATTTAAGGTGTATCCTTTCAAGATGAACATGACCCTACTGCCCTTCCTTAGGAAAATTGTTGTGCTAGTCATTTGAAAGAATGTAGAATGACTCATGTACCCTCATTTTATTTCCCTTTGTAACCCAAAACAACTATTTTGAGAGACTTGGCTGCAATTAGAAGTTCAATATGTGGTCACTGAAAAAACTAATGATAACTGGACCAAAACACTGGACTCAAGAGCACTTTGCCCCTCCCCTTACCCAAGAGAAAAATGAGTAGATGTCTTTGATCAATGATTCTTCATATTGATGAGAAAAACTCCAACTAAGTCTAAGATTCAGGATGATTTTACAAAACATACTGAAGCCCATGGAATAATCTTGACTAAGAATGTGCAGAATTCAAAGAGTTCCCATTTTATTTTAATCAGTGTTAACTTGATCCATCATTGTCTCCCTTTTAAAAAGACAAATGCCACAGAATCTTGACTTCTTAACTCTGAGTTTATTATAAAGATTGGGTTGAGATTATAAAGATTGGGTTGAGATTTAAAATCCTATGTCTAAAGAAATAGCATGATTTAGAAAAATTTAGGTAGACTTCCTTCTTAAGAAGTTGACCTTTAAGAGAAATAAATCAAGTATCACTCACAAAGAAGCACTAAACCAAAGATAACAGTACAAAAAGAAAAAAAAAGAGCATTTGATTTACTTTTAAAAAGTAAAATACATAAAATTACCTTAAGATTATTTTTCTTCTAGGATTTTAAAGATTTAAGTATGGAAAGAATTTTGTGAAAAAAAAATTAACAAAATGTCCAAAAGATTTTCTAAAAGAAAAAAAAAATTAAGAAACTATTAAAGAATTTCATGGAAAAAAAGTTTTTTAAAGGTCTAACATATTAATATTTTTTATCTCTGTGAGGTTTTGATTGAATAGTTTCTTCTTTTTCTTATCCTTTATTTTCTAAATAAATATAATGAATGCATATTACTTTGAAAACCAGAGCATGTAAATTCTATTACATATTCTCAGAAATTTTAATGACGTTTGCTGTTTAGCAAAATATTCAGTAGTTTTCAGTATTTGGGTGGCAGAATTGACTCATCCTTTTTTCTTCCTCTTACTCATATTCCCAAGGAGCTGGAATCAAGACACTTGCATTTGAATTCCTCAGACATGACTTTACAAGATTCTTGGCATGATCTCTTTTTATTTTTGAAAAACAATTTCTAGAAAAAGAATCACAATGGATTTTGAGGTAGTAAAGAATAATACCTGAAAAAAGTGAAAGAAACATTACCTTGCTCAAGTGAAACTGCCCCAAAATTATTCACCTTAAGATCTCTCTACCCGACAAAAAGGCAAGCCAAAAAAAAATTACATTTTTCACTAAGCCCACTCTCAAAACAGACTCAGAGGTGAAGTTGGGAGCAGGAATTCTGACCAAATATTACACTTGGGACAAACAAAAAAGAGAGAGAGAGACAGAAAGAGAGAACATTTTGTCGCCTCTGTTCCAGAACCCATTAACGCAAACCCTTACTACTGTAGACCATTTTCCACAGACTCCTAGCAGAGGATTTATTACACCCAAGAATCAGATAACTCTGGAAAACGTCCTTGTTAAAACATTTTATTGCTAGCAAAGTCTTGGAAATTTCCATTCTATCCCTTCTCCATTATTCTTACCCCCGAAGGTTTATTGCTGTGGTTCCACTCAGCTAAGGAGAGTGGGCACTTTCCCCAGAGTTCTGTGTGGAAGACCCCAACCTGTGCATAGTTTCCTCACTAAAACATTGTCCCACAAATCTCAGCAGGTACTAAGTTCAGGCAACGTGGATAAGAAACGGTTTTCAATTTCAAGGGTCAAGGATCAGGTTTGAAAGCCCATAGCCCAACAGGAGGAAATGAAAAAAGCACTAAGAACTGCCTAACATATCCTCAGAAAATAAGTTAATATTCTTCAGAGAAGGTATTTCTTACCAAATAATAGTTTTTCTTAAAAAATTGAAGAGATCTTATTGTATTTGATTTTATAATTTTCTGAGCAAATATGTAAAATACTGTAAAATTTGAGGAAATATGTAAAAATATGTAAAACCAGAAATCAAAAGCTACTAATCTTAATATTTTTGTTAGTAACCTATTTAGACCTAGTAATTCACAATTAGGAATACATCCTTTCATGGTTTAGGGATAGATTTACCACTTGAAAAGTATTTTAGATGTGATGATGGATTTTAATACTTTAATTTCTATATATTAAAAACATTGGTTATTCCATTTTAAGAAAGTAAGTTTATTTCACAGTTTTATTTTGCCTAAAAGTTTACATAAATATGTGTGAACATTTAATCAATACAAAATTATTGAATATAAAGTGAAAAAAGGCAACTTACTGTCAGGATATTTCCAAATTCTAGGATGCTTAGAGTGGATTTTTCCATCGTTATCTAGAAGCCTGGCATTATGAAGATGTTGTCTATATCTACATTGCAGATACTGGCAAATCATTTGAGTCAAGAAAAAATTCCCCAAACTGTCTTTTGGCAGGATAAGAGGCTATGTCTACACAACTACTGAGATTGGAATAAGACCCATCATCCATCAAGTCATATTGTCAAAACAACACCCAACAACAGGATGAATATGTTGGAGTTTTGGTGTTTTTTTTTCACTGAATTTACTATTTTATTTGGCATATTAGGAACACAGCCTGAAAGACAGGGGAATTGACTGAGAAAATCTGGGAATATAAACCAAAAGATTAAGTCATTTGGAAATTATTTATACATGAAAAATGGATGAATAGCTTCCTCATATCAGGCCAGCTTAGTGTAGAGCTATAAAAGCCCTGCACTGATGATGTTATTAATAAACTGATAGGGACTTCCCTGGTGGTTCAGCAGTAAAAAAATCCGCCTTCCAATGCAGGAGACGTGGGTTTGATCCCTGGTCGGGGAATTATGATCCCACATGCCAGGGGATAACTAAGCCCACGCACCATAACTAGAGAGAGAGAAATCCTGCCTGCCACAACTAGAGAGAAGCCCGAGTGGACCATGCGCTGTAATGAAAAGATCCCGCATGCCTCAACAAAGGTCCCATGTGCTTCAGCTAAGACAAAAAAACGCGGCCAAAAAAAAAAAAAAAGGAAAATAAATAAATGTTAAAAAAAAAAACCAAACTGATAAGTTCAACATTAAGGAATGAATACAGGTATCCTTCGGTTTTCAAAACTTTGCTTTATGCCCCTTCACTTTTATGAAAACCTACAGTGGCGCCTGTTTTCACTAACCAAAAGAAATCCGAAGAGGATTTTCACTTTTACTTAAAAAGATGAAAAGGTAGTTCTATTTTTAGTTTTTTAAGGAACCTCCATACTGTTCTTCATAGTGGCTGTGGAAGCAACCTAAATGTCCATCAACAGATGAATGGATAAAGAAGATGTGGCACATATATACAATGGAATATTACTCAGCCATAGAAAGAAATGAAATTGAGTTATTTATAGTGAGGTGGATGGACCTAGATTCTGTCATACAGAGTGAAGTAAGTCAGAAAGAGAAAAACAAATACAGTATGCTAACACATATATATGGAAAAAAAAAAAAAAAAAAAATGGTCATGTAGAACCTAGGGGCAAGATGGGAATAAAGATGCAGACCTACTAGAGAATGGACTTGAGGACATGGGGAAGGGGAAGGGTAAGCTGGGACAAAGTGAGAGAGTGGCATGGACATATATACACTACCAAATGTAAAATAGATAGCTAGTGGGAAGCAGTCACATAGCACAGGGAGATCAGCTCGGTGCTTTGTGACCAGCTAGAGGGGTGGGATAGGGAGGATGGGAGGGAGGGAGATGCAAGAGGGAAGAGATATGGGAACATATGTATATGTATAACTGATTCACTTTGTTATAAAGCAGAAACTAACACACCATTGTAAGGCAATTATACTGCAATAAAAACGTTAAAAAAAATAATAAAAGTAATAAACAAGTAAAACCAAAAAAAAAAAAAAGGTGAAAAGGGAAAATCACATTCATCGTTTGCTCTGCACTGAGCCGCACACAGCCCAGTAGCCAGAATGGCACCGCCAAGCTCCTTCCCCAGGAGCTATCAATACATACAGCATCTCAGCATCAAGCCGCCAGAGCTTTGAACTGTGTCTGTGAGTGTCTGTGCTTTATCTTGATTTATTCTGTGTGTCCATTAGCAAGATGTATGTTAAGGTAATTGCTTCTTCACTTTATGACTTCTCAGCTTACAAAAGGCTTTATAGGAATGCTCTACTTTCAGATAGCAGGGAAAACCTGTACATCTTTCTTGCTCTTGCCTCCAAGGATACCAAATTGAATTTGATGAACAACAAAGCTGTGCAGAAAATACTGGTCTTCCACATTTCTCTTCTTATTTCACTAAATAGCCAGTTCTACTTTCACAATTTTTTTTTTATTCATCCCATTAACATCACTACAGAAAGGTGATACATGCCAAGCTATTTTACATTGAGCAAGAGATACTCTTTGCCATTATAATGACTTCACTATTTGACCATCACCAGAGACAAAACTGGACGAGGTTTGAGGGCTCTAGAGGAGTGTAAAAGCTTTGATCTGATGCTTCACTGCTGCTGAAAGACAGTAATCCTGTCCTATCCATTATGACTCCCAGAAGACTTTTGATTCCCACCAGAATGAGCACTGGATACAGAGGCTGATCTTTTAGAAAAATGAATCCCTTTAATCATCACAGTAAATAAAAGCAAGTATGTGCTCTGGCTGCCCATTGGCTCTTGTCCCTGGATAGAAGGTTCCTTAATGTTCAAAAAATTGGTCATTTTCCACACTTTCATTTCAGAGCTGAATGAAAATAAACATATGTAAAGATATGTGTGAGCATGACAGCATGCACACACAAGCCATGCCATGTTGGCTTATGAACACATACCAAAAATAGCCAAAGTGTAATACAAGCGCTAAGATAAAAATAGTTGTCACTATTACTCAATATTATAGAATTGTCAGTAAAGTGCTCAGCTCTACTGATTGACATTTATGCGTACCTACATATACAGACACATACGTAGACCCACGTGTACACAAGGACGTTCTGAGTAGTTTATTTTCAATAAGCTTTTTTATTTTGGAATAATTTTAGATTTATGGAAGGGTTGCAAAGATAGCACAGAGTTCCCATACGCCCGGGTTTCAGTTTCTCCTAATGTATCACCTTATTTTACCATGGCACATTTGGCAAAACTGAGAAACCAACATTTTTACATTTTTAAAATTATTATCTCAACTTCAGAATGTATACAGGTTTCACCAGTTTTTCCCTTAATGTCCAAGTTCTGTTCCAGTTCTGATCCAGTCTAGGATCCCATAATACATTTATTTGTCATGTCTCAAATTAGGCTCCTGTGATCTACGACAGATTCTTGATCTTTGTTTTTCATGACCTCAACAGTTTTGAGGAATTCTGTCAGATATTTTATAGAATGCAGTTCAGTTTGGGTCTGTATAATGTTTTTCTCATAATTAGACTGAGATTATAAGTTTTTAGAAAGATTTAATAAAAGATAAAGTGCTTTTTTATCAAAACGTATCGGGGGGTCCATGATATGAACATGGCTTAACACCAGTGAGGTTAACCCTGATCACTTGATTAAAATGGTGTTTGCCAGTTTTCTTCACTGTAAAGTTACTATTTTTCCCCTTTTCATATACTGTTCTTTGGAAGTAAGCCACTAACTCTAGCCCACACTCAAACCGGGGAAGGGGTGGTAAATTCCTTCTCCTGGAGAGAGGATTATGCACATATATTATTTGGAATTTTTATGTAAGGAAGATTTGTCTTTTTGTTCTAATTTATTTATTCAATAATGGGTTATTTAATATGGACTTGTGGATATTATTTTCTATTTTCTATTATAATCTAATTCTACTTCTGTTTCTTGAATTGTTCCAGCTTTGACCATTAGGAACGCTTTCAGATTGTTCCTGGTGTCCCTTGAACATGCCCCCATCCTGTTGTTTCTGTTTTTTGTTTTTCTTATTGTTGTTGTTTTCTGAGTTTTTTCCCCCAATTCTTTTCTTTCTGGCACTGTGAAATGGCCCAGACTGATCTTGTATTTTTTCTGTCTTAGCTCTAGAATAGGTGATTTCTCCAAGGATACCTGGTTCATTTTACTGGAGAACGATATTTAGAAATCAACCGCTGGACAATAGATAGAAATAGATTTTTCACAGAATTAAGATCAATTGTCTTGAGAGGCTAATAAATATGTGCTCTTCTGTTTATTTTCATAAGCACAAACACAACAATGCCAGAACTTACCTTATTTCACTATTTCCCAAGAAAAAAATTAGTTACTACTTATTTTCAGTATAATTTTGAGCTTCCTTAGGCAGTTCAGAAGGCATTCAATGTTTTTATAAGAAGTACAATAGTTAATTTTCACAATTTCACATGTTTCTAAAAGTCATGTCTCATTATGACTACTCTGCATATTAGCCATCTGGTCTTGGACAAATATTTAACTTCTCTATTCATCTCCCACCTTCTCCATCCACCTCTCAGGAGTCTTATAAGACTGCAGACTTGGAAGAGCTTTATAAATCACAGGGTACTAAATAAATACACACAAGTTCCTGGGATAATGCAAATATTAATTTTTATTAATAAATACCTTTATTGAGGGTAAAACATTTGACTGTTAAAACATACCACTGTATTCCTTTTCAAATCAATTACTTCCTATTATAGAGACAAATAAGTACATAATTTTATATAGTACAGGCAGCCCAAGCCTTCTTAAAATTCATGCTCAGGACTTCCCTAGCAGTCCAGTGGTTAAGACTCCATGCTTCCAATGCAGGGGTCACAGGTTCGATTCCTGGTAGGGAAACTAAGATCACACATGCCACATGGGTGGCCAAAAAAATTAAATTAAATTAAATTAAAATTAAATAAAAAATCTAAAAAAAACCCAACAACTCATGCTCACCACACTTAGAAAATTACTGCCAAGACTGATGTTCAGCTAGAAGTTACCTGCAGGCCCTAAAGACTATTTGTGATTGATATCTTTTTGGTGATTGGTGATTGATTTCTGTTCTAATTTGTGATGCATCTGTTCTGATTGTAGGTAACTAGACCACACTGGTTGTTGGTCACCTTAGCCACACATAGTTACCTCAGACAGAAGAGGATACACAAATCACTACAGTAAGTCCCCTACATATGAATGAGTTCCGTCTGAGAGCGCATTTGTAAGTCCAATTTGTTCGTTAAGTCCAACAAAGTTAGCCTAGGTACCCAACTAACACAATCAGCTATATAGTACTGTACTGTAATAGGTTTATAATACTTTTCACACAAATAATACATAAAAAACAAACACCACAAATAAAGAAAACATTTTTAATCTTACAGTACAGTACCTTGAATAGTACAGTAGTACACTACAACAGCTGGCATACAGGGGCTGGCATCGAGTGAACAGGCAAGAAGAGTTACTGACCGGAGGAGGGAGAGGAGGTGGGAGATGGTAGAGCTGAAGTATCATCAGCAATAGGAGACAGGAGACGGAGGGCAAGCTGCAATTTCACTCATGCCTGATGATGGAATGCACGTTCGCATCTTTGAAAGTTTACAACTTTCAAATGTTCGTATGTAGGGGACTTACTGTATCTCTTTCCTGACATTCCTACATCAATCTTACTCCATTCTCCATTTCCTTTCGGCCTGACTGCACCATGGTTCTGGCTTTCTGTGCACAACCCTTATGCTGCTTGAAGACTGTGCTTAAGTGTCTCAGCAGAAGACAATTAGGTGACCCTAACTCCAGCCAAGAAGGGGAAAGAGACAGACAAAGGGATTGTATGTGTCATTAAAAAGTAAGAACAGCAAGTCTCTTGAGCCCTGCAATGTAAGGCGTAACTTGGCAGTGCTGATTCTGAAAGACACCAGCTTTCCTAATGGACTCCTTTAAAGGAGTGTGGCATAGAGTAGTTGTATTAATATCTATGCATTTAAGGAAAGTTTTTAGTTACTATTCATGCTTAATAATAAATGCTACAAAATACTAAAGAATTCTCAAAAAAAAAACACAATTAATTACTGTTAAAATCCAGAAATGTAATGCAATAGGAAGAAACTGTAGCCAAGGCAAAAACACTTATAATTTGTGACAGAACAGCTGTGAGGACTAAATGAAATAATCTTGTTATAACCTGTTAACATAGTGTTGGCACATGTGACTTCCCTGGTGGCGCAGTGGTTGAGAATCCGCCTGCCAATGCAGGGGACACGGGTTCGAGCCCTGGTCTGGGAAGATCCCACATGCCGTAGAGCAACTAAGCCCGTGCACCACAACTACTGAGCCTGCACTCTAGAGCCTGTGAGCCATAACTACTGAGGCCACGTGCCACAACTACTGAAGCTCACGTGCCTAGAGCCCGTGCTCCACAACAAAGAGAAGCCACTGCAATGAGAAGCCTGCACACTGCAACGAGAGAAAGCCTGCGTGCAGCAACAAAGACTCAATGCAGCCAAAAATAAATAAATAAATGAAACAGTGTTGGCACAAAGCAGTCTTAGAATAAATGCTTGTTTCTTCACTACTGAATTTACAATACAAATGCTGTTCTATGTTAAAACTGTGAATCACATTAAATTTGCTCTAATATGACAATAAAGTTTCTGAATAGCATGTGGCTACACCTGAGGAATTAGCATTTTCCACTAATAAAAAGAGGTAGCAATGAAATGCAAAACTACAACACAAGCACTAACCTTGAGTCTGTGGAAGAAATACTCATGCCAAACATGAATGTTCTCTCTGATTCAAATTTGTGAATTCTATCAATAGAAACCCGTAAGAAAAACTCATCTTCATCTAAGAAAATGTTATACTAAAGTCCTGTGATACTTTAAAATAGACTTTTGTAAATCTATGTTTCATTTATTTTCTAAGTCATCACTGAGGCTTTATAACACACAGGCAAAATCTTGATAACACATAGTTTCTACCCTTAAGCAGCTTACAATCTGAATTAAGATTCTCCCAACTCACCCTCTCCCAGTTCCTCCTCTCCTGGTGTATTACTCATTTCACAAATCTGGAAGCCATCTTTGAAATCTCCTACAGCCAGACAAAAAGTCAAGCCCTGATATTCCTACTTTGTGCGTATCTCTCAACTTCCATCGCAATCTCTCCATCTTTCTGCTCAACCCTGGTTCAAACCACCATCCTGTCTCCTCTGGATCCCTCTGACTGTGGCAGTGAAACCAGATTGTTGAAGTTTGATTCCTGGCTTAGCCAAGGTTAATACATTTGAATTTCATTAGCTATTACAGGTAAAGTGTTTAAATGAGAGTCTGGCAATGTTAAGTACTTAAATTTTTAGATAATCTTCTTTAGTGCAGTAAACTACAAAGGTTTCTTATATTCTTCTTCTCTCTCTCTCTCTCTCTTATTTTTAATAAAATTCTGATTATGTCAATACCTTGCTTCAGTGACTTCTTGTGATTAAGCAAAGTCCTTAATATTGCCTAAAAGTCCCTGCGTGGTCTGACCTTTTTATATATCTCTGGGTTTTCCTTCCTTAATATCATTCAGCTTTCATTGAATTAATGATGCCTAACAAACAAATCCCCAAGGTCTCAGTGGCTTATAACCCCACAGGGTAATTTGTCACTTACGTTGCATGTCAACTGTGACCATCTAAATTTCTGGTCTGGGCTGTGGGAGAAATGTGATCCTCACCCCTGTCTTTATGTTTGGGGATGAAGGCCAAAGGAGTCAGCTCCTATCCAGTGCATGCTGATCTATCCAGGCAGAAAGAAGGGGGGAAAAAAAGGTCCAGCTAAGTCATACCAGTGCATTGAAAGCTTTAACTTATACGTGAAAAATACTCATTGCCCAAAGAATGTCATATAGCCAAGTTCCAAAGTCAGTGGGGAAGAGGCATCCAAGAGCAGATAGAGAATGAATAATTGCGAAAAAATGTATCACTCACCATACTCTGAGCTCCCACAACACTCGGCTGTCATTCTTTCTCTTCCTGTGCCATCTTTATCTTGCTTTTTAGGTCCTCCAGTAAGCACTTTCCTCTGTGGGGATACTCTCTTTTCTGCTCGCTCATCTTCCTTCCCTTAACCATCTTTCCGTTTCAGCTTAAATACCACTTCCTCAGGGAATCCCCAAACATATATATATTTTCTCCTATTTAGGTTGTCTAATAGCATGCTACCATTTTCCTTCATAGTGATCTCGGAGAGGCAGCAGCAGTGAGTGGTGGCTTGAAGTGAGATCTTAGTTCCCTGCCCAGGAATTGGACCTGGGTAGCCCGGATGAAAACCAGGAATCCTAGCCACTAGACCACCAGGGGCCAGAGGCTAGAAGCAACATTCCCCTGGCTCTTACCCCCATTTGAAAGCAAGAATGTTTCAAGGAGGCAAAAACTGTAAAAACAGGTACCAAGTTTATTATTAGAGGCACAGCACAACACGTGGGAGAGCTCACAGAGAAGCAGTTTGTTTATTTAAGACAGAAGCAAGGCAGAAATACACACCCGGAGAGAAGGGTGTGGGCGTCCTCCCTAACGAGGAGGGGCGCAGTAAAGAGGTGGTTAGATCATGTCTATAGGGCAGTGCTTCCGGGTCTTTGTTTACCTTTGGCCAATTATCTGGTTTCTTTTCCCACACCTGACCTGCCCTAGGGCCCTCCCCAACTTGCGCGTGCAACTTTTTTCCAAGATGGATTCCAGCCCAGAGTCCTATGAGGGGGGCCTTGCCATCACCTATTCTGGGGTGGTGCCCCCTCCTTTTGGACCCCCAGGAGCCTTTCCGCACATGTTCAATGTCTCCCTTGCCCCAAGGATGGGAAGTCTATGACCTCTTATCTTTTCCTCAAACAGGGTTTAGCCCCTCTCTGTTCCTGCCGTGACTGTGACTGTTATCTTAAAGTGTCCTCAGGAGACAAAGCCTGGCTATTTATCCTCTTTCTGTTGTTATTTCTATTTCAAAGTGCAAACAGAAGGCTGGTTGTAAAGGCTTAACCTGGAGCCCACTTACCTCCTGTCTCAGGAAACGCAAACAGGAGGCTAGTTGTAAGTGTCCAGCCTGAAGCCCACCTTTTTCCTTCTCCAAGAAATGTAAACAGGAGGCCACTTGTAAATACCTAGCCTGGAGCCCATCTATCTCCTGTCTCAATAGCACTTACCAGAATAGTAAGTACATTAAAATTGGACTAATTGATTCACTTTAATGTCTTCCTTACCACTTCCAAATATAAACTTGAATAAAGCTGAATGCTTTTGGGGGGCAGAAGGGGTGTTTAAATTTCTCCTGAAAGGTCACCATTTGAGCCATATTTTAATTAGCTACTTACACACTAAGGCCACAGAGATAGTGATGGTTAATTTTATGTATTGACTTGACTGGGATGCCCAGAGAGCTGGTAAAACATTATCTGTGGGTGTGTCCATGAGAGTGTTTCTAGAAGAGATTAGCATTTGAATCAATAGACTGAGTAAAGAAGATAGTCCTCACCAATGCAGGTGGGTGCCACCCAATCCCTTGAGGGCCTAAATAGAACAAAAAGGCAGAAAAAGAGCGAATTCCGCTCTCTCTGCCTGAGCTGAGATATCCATATTGTGCCCTCCAACATCAAAGCTCCTGGCTCTCAGCTTTTGGACTCAGACTGGGACTTATACTGTTGGTTTCCCTGGTACCAATATATCTTATTGGTTCTATTTCTCTGAAGAACCCTGTGTAATACAGAGATTGACTTCTTGATTAAGCAAAGTCCATCAGAGACTTGAGGCAAGTATGTGAATTAATCCAGTTTCATCCTCTACTTTTGATTTCATGTAGAGACACAGCCCAAAGGACTTTAGAATTTAGACAATAAAAATCAAGATTAACTTGCAAGCAGTAATAAAAACAGGTTATAGGTACTAAAGTAACAGGAAATCTGTTTTGGAACATCAAAGCCTTTTAAGAGCAACATTATTCCCATTCTGTTTTCTCCCAGGATTCTGTAACTATATCTTACAACACAGGAAAAACTAGTTAGAACCAAGTTTTAAATCTGTGTGGTATTTACAGGACACTTCCTTTTTATGTTGAAATCATCTCACCGTGTTAGATTTACTTGTTTCTCTCTAAAATGCGTGTTTTTTTTAAAAAAAGACAACCTTGTTTTCTATTTGCATACAACAAATGGGTTTTGCATTTCTAAGGTCTTTAGGAATTTTTCTGGAATTGACTGTGGCTAGAATTTCCTTTAACATTTAACTTTGTCACTTGAAAGACTATTTTTAATTATGTGACAAAGGGAGACCACTCTTTCTGGTTTTAATTTATCTATGATCATGAAGCCTTGAAGAATCTTCAAAACAAAATCAAAGACTATTCCTACACAAGAAGGACTATAGTTCCCGACCTCTCCCCCTTTGCAATATAGTGATGATGGAATACCAAGAAACAGAATGAACACAATGTACACCTCAACCTACATGCAGTTAAGTCAAAGAACAAAGGTAATGAAAGAAATTCACTCCACTTTCCACAAACTTCTCCTGGGGATTGCGTACCACAGAGAAGAGTAATTCTTTGGGAAGCAGAGAGCAGAGACTATACTTTACATGCATGTTATATGCATCTTTGTGTACATTTGTGTTTTTACCTTTACTGATTTACAGGCATTAAGAAATCTTTTTGTTCGCTTTTAGACTAATGTTGAGTAAAGTGCACAAGCACCTCAAACCAACACTGTGTAAAATCCATACTTTTTCCATCTTTTCCAGCTTACACTGTTGCCAAAGCACTTTCATGATATCATTCCATGATTCAAATATCTCCGGTAGCTCCCCATCACCCATGGGACCAAGTGCGAACTCCATATCCTGCTCTGATATTGCATCATTCTCCGCGTGTAAATTTACCTCCACATTTGCCTCCATAGGGATCCACTCCTCCATCTAGACCTGGTTCTCCTCGGCCCTCAAGTGCTCCTGCTCCTCTTCAGTCTTCCTTCATGCTGTTTCCTAACCTCCTTCCTTAACCCTCGTGGTACCCATCCCTCAAGGTCCACTCAAGCCTACATGGATCTCCCACTTCAATGAACTGCTGTGCATTTGTTCTTTCTTCCATCAACTTTGGCACTTGTTCATATACAACTTTGCATCATTGCTTAACTGATTCATATGCCTATATCAGCCTCCTCTGTGAGATTATAACTTCGGTGAGGTAAGAATTCTCATTTTCTGTGTTTGTGTACCCATTTATACCTACTAACATAATGCTATACACTTAACTGGCTATCAGATTTTTTTAGTATGTACTAAAGCAAAGTTATATATTTATATGGGAGGTTTTTAATGCTGCAAGTTTTCTTTGCCCTGTTTCTCAAGAAAGGTTTATATTTTAAGACATCTTTAAAGGCTTATAGGTGACCCTGAGTGAGATAAACAATTGTGAGAACCAGGATGTACCTTGAATACACGCCTAAGTCCCATGCTACAGCCTCCATGAATGAGGAAAAGGAACAATACAGGGTTGGTTTCAGAACTCTTCCCAGACAAACTCTCTGTGACTTGCATGATGAATTGATATTCTCCACAGCCATTCCTCATTGCAAGGCATGGGGTGTAGAAAGCAAAGGTAAAATATGATGCCCATCATGCTAGATCATGAATGGTCAGAATGAAAGTTAGTCTGGTTACTCACAACCCAGGGGTTCCTGGGTAGTTTAATATAACACTGTGAAGGGAAGTTTGGAAAACTACTAAAAGCAAAGCTCTTCTTCAGGAGACTCCCTTCAGAGAATCCAGGAACCTCTGTGGCAACTTTCTATCGTACTGGCTCTTCAATTTCATATGAAGTTGGCATGGAATTTTCCCAAGAATAGCAAACTGCAGTGGTTCATTTCTTAAAACTAGGAGCCCATACTTGGAAAGTAAGATACTGGTAAAAAGGTTGAGAGGTCCGTCCTGAGGGGTGGGTCTATGTGGAAGGTTTTCCACAGTGCTTGCTGTGGAAACTGTGGAGGAAGGCTGCACTAGAAGAGTCACTTACTAGGTGGAGATGACACACAAAAGATAGGAAATTTTGAATTTCGCAGTTAATTTGAATTTCAGATAAACTACAGTTTTTAAAAATATAAGTATGTCCCAAATATTGCATGAAGTATACTTATACTAAAAACTTATGTATTATTTATTTGAAATTCAAACTTAACTGGGCATCTTGTACTTTTATTTGTTAAATCTGACAACCATGTGGACAGATTAAGATGCTCAATCATATCAGAAGCAAATAAAAGTTCCTAAAGAATTATTTTAGATACCTTATCAAAAATACATCTTCCCTGAACCTATCAAATATTACAATTGATAGTTTCATTATAGGAATCAAATAATGTGACATTTGTCTAAAATATGAACTATACTAGAAGAAATAAATAACTTAATAGTTAGTGAAAGAATACCACTATAAAAACCTAACATTTCTCTTTTTTTAAATTTCATCTCATAAGGTGAGATACTAATTTTACCTTGATCTTGAGCAAATTCAGAGATGAGAAAAATATTATTATCAAGCTGAGCATCCATATGTAGGGGAGTGTGGGAAGATGTGAACGTCTCATTTTAAAGCAAGTGTAAAGCCAGTGACGTAGAAACCAGTTCTGATAATCCTTTCTAGTTCCATCTAAGTCAGTCTATCTTGTGCTGGGCCCCCTCCCACCTCCCTGACAGTCTTCATTAACTTTACTGAATTTACCAGCCTCAAGACATAGGCTATGTAACACATGTGAGAAGCAAGAGGGACAAGAAGCCTGGCCTTGAAGCCTCAGATGTGTATTTTTAGATAGATCTCTCCCACTGGCTCTTTTTCCCTCTAAATGACAAAGATCCGTTCCTGAGTTCTCAGCGGGATTGTTTATCATCAATGAGCAAAACTCCAATAAAAACAAAGGACATCATCCAATTTGGATCCTATTCAGTAAAATGTAATGTCTTTAGTGAATACAAGACTGTGAAATAAGATGCTTTTCCACTGACATTGTGTTGGGGTGACATCTGGGAAGGTATCTCACGCCCTGATCCACTTGAAAAGGTCACCACAGAAGAGCAGCAAAGACAGTGTTAGACTTTAGTCAGAGATTCAGACAGAGCCACATACATGGAGAAGAAGTGTGCAGCCAGTAGACTTGGCCCCATATTGTTTAACTTGGAAGATCCCACTACCAATCCCATGGTTTTGAACAAAATGTTAAAGTGTTTACCTAGGAATTTTGATGGGCAGGTGGATGGTTGATTTATAAATTAAGTCAAGTCTTCATTTGGGACACTCAATTGCTAAATATACTCGGTTGCTGTGCTTTTTTAAAAGTTAAAGGAGGCACTCAAAATGAGAGTCATTTAGAAAGATCATATGAAAATTAAAACTTAATGGAACTTAAGTCCTGGGGAGTTCAGGTTAAACTGGGATTGGCTTTATTTACATAGATTTAATTTTACCAAATTAAACATATTATTTAATCATGCATTTTATTTGGAAGCATCTTAGAAAAGTCTAAGTATTATTTTTTATTAATTCAATTTCGCTGACTGAAAATCTTTTCCAGAACCAACCCCATTTCTAAAATGAGAGAGGCTTTCCTCAGCCTTCAGAATCTCTTGCCAAAGTTCAAAAAGGGGGTGCCATCTGGTGGAAAAGTGCTAGAATTATTTTGAATACAGTTGGGCCGTTTAGTGGCTGTACATCTTTTCTCTTTAAAAATGTACTTACTTCCTGTCAGTGAACAGAAATTATTTCTATGACTTCAGAAAAAAAAATGTTTTAGGAAATTATATAGTTAAGCTTCAGTGAGATCTATTTTATGACAGAAAGATTAGGAAGTTTAGAGGGCTATGTTGAGAATGAAGTTATGTCATAGAAAAGGGCTCCCTAAGTCAGAAAAGATGCCACAATAACCTGGTTGGAGGAGTTTACAAAGTTTCATCCGATTAACATAGATGATTGCTCATCATTCTAAGTGTTCCTCCGACCAGGATTTATTCAACAGTACAAAATTATGTCTTGTATTCTTCCCAAGAAATAAGGAATTTTAAAGGAAGAAAAAAGAAACATTGAACGTTAATGAATTATTGCTTACATTTCCACTTTTTTCCAAATTACAAAACATTTAATCATTATCTAAAGACAGGACCAGTTTCATTTGAGTGCCTTCCATATACTTCTGTACTGCTTAAACCATCCTCCAAGAGATTAGTCAGATCACACCAGGCCAGGGGCTAGGCTGCTAAGCAAAACATTTCAGAAAGAACTATTTATCTCTTTTTATGTTGTACAACAAAGAGAATCAGCCATATGCCTACACATGTCCCCATATCCCCTCCCTCTTGAGCCTCCCTCTCACCCTCCCTATCCCACCCCTCTTGGGGTCACCAAGCTCATCTCCCTGTGCTATGCGTCTGCTTCCCACTACCTATTTTACATTTGGTAGTGTATAGATGTCCATGCCACTCTCACTTCCCCCCAGCTTCCCCCTCCCCCCGTCTCCTCAAGTCCATTCTCTATGTCTATGTCTTTATTCCTGCCCTGCCACGAGGTTCACCAGTACCTTTTTTTTTTTTTTTTTAGATTCCATATATTTGTGTTAGCATACAGTATTTGTTTTTCTCTTTCTAACTTGTTTCACTTGTATGACAGACTCTAGGTCCATCCACCTCACTACAAATAACTCAGTTTTGTTTCTTTTTATGGCTGAGTAATATCCCATTGTATATATGTGCCACATCTTCTTTATGCATTCATCTGTCGATGGACATTTAAGTTGGTTCCATGTCCTGGCTACTGTAAATAGTGCTGCAATGAACACTGTGGTACATGTCTCTTCTTGAATTATGGTTTTCTCAGGGTACAAGCCCACTAGTGGGATTGCTGGGTCATATGGTAGTTCTATTTTTAGTTTATTAAGGAACCTCCATACTGTTCTCCATAGTGGTTGTATCAATTTACATTCCCACCAACAGTGCAGGAGAGTTCCCTTTTCACCACACCCTTTCCAGCATTTATTGTTTCTAAAATTTTTGATAATGGTCATTCTGACTGGTGTGAGGTGATACCTCATTGTAGTTTTGTTTCAGTTCTCTAATAATTAGTGATGTTGAGCATCTTTTCATGTGCCTCTTGGCCATCTGTATGTCTTCTTTGGAGAAATGTCTATTTAGGTCTTCCAGCCATTTTTTAATTGAATTGTTTGGTTTTTTTTGATATTGAGCTCCATGAGCTGTTTGTTTGTATATTTTGGAGATTAATCCTTTGTCCCTTGTTTCATTTGCAAATATTTTCTCCCACTCTGAAGATTGTCTTTTCATCTTGTTTATGGTATCTTTTGCTGTGCAAAAGCTTTTAAGTTTCATTAGGTCCCATTTGTTTATTTTTGTTTTTATGTCCATTACTCTAGGAGGTGGGTCAAAAGAGATCTTGCTGTGATTATGTCAAAGAGTGTTCTTTCTATGTTTTTCTCGAGGAGTTTTATAGTGTCCAATCTTACATTGAGGTCTTTAATCCATTTTGAGTTTATTTTTGTGTATGGTGTTAGGGAGTGTTCTAATTTCATTCTTTTACATGTACTGTCCAGTTTTCCCAACACCACTTATTGAAGAGACTGTCTTTTCTCCATCATACGTTCTTGCCTCCTTTGTCACAAATTAGGTGGCTGTATGTGTGTGGGTTTATCTCTGGGCTTTCTATCCTGTACCAGTGATCTATATTTCTGTTTTTGTGCCAGTACCATACTGTCTTGATTACTGTAGCTTTGTAGTATAGTCTGAAGCCAGGGAGCCTGATTCCTCCAACACCGTTTTTCTTTCTCAAGATTGCTTTGGCTATTCAGGGTCTCTTGTGTTGCCATACGAATTGTGAAATTTTTTGTTCTAATTCTGTGAAGAATGCCAGTGGTAGTTTGATAGGGATTGCATTGAATCTGTAGATTGCTTTGGGTAGTATAGTTATTTTCACAATGTTGATTCTTCCAATCCAAGTACATGGTATATCTCGCCAGGTGTTTATGTCACCTTTGATTTCTTTCATCAGTGTTTTATAATTTTCTGAGTACAAGTCTTTGGTCACCTTAGGTAGGTTTGTTCCTAGGTATTTCATTCTTTTTGTTGTGATGGTAAATGGGATTGTTCACTTAATATCTCTTTCTGATTTTAGTTGTTAGTGTATAGGAATGCCAGGGATTTCTGTGCATTAATTTTGTATCCTGCAAACTTACCAAATTAATTGATTAGTTCTAGTAGTTTTCTGGTGGCATCTTTAGGATTTTCTATGTATAGTGTCATGTCATCTGCAAACAGTGACAGTTTTACTTCTTCCTTTCCAATTTGTATTGCTTTTATTTCTTTTTCTTCTCTGATTGCCGTGGCTAGGACTTCCAAAACTATGTTGAATAAGAGTGGTGAGAGTGAACCTCCTTGTCTTGTTCCTGATCTTAGTGGAAATGCTTTCAGTTTTTCACCATTGAATATGATGTTTGCTGTGGGTTTGTCATATATGGCTTTTATCATGTTGAGGTATGTTCCCTCTATGTCCATTTTCTAGAGAGTTTTTTATCATAAATCAGTGTTGAATTTTGTCAAAAGCTTTTTCTGAATCTATTGAGATGATCATATGGTTTTTATTCTTTAATTTGTTAATATGGTGTATCACATTGATTGATTTCCATATATTGAAGAATCCTTGCATCCCTGGGATAAATCCCACTTGATCATGGTGTATGATCCTTTTAGTATGTTGTTGGATTCTGTTTGTTAGTGTTTTGTTTAGGATTTTTGCATCTATGTTCATCAGTGATATTGGTCTATAATTTTCTTTTTTGTGATATCTTTTTCTGATTTCGGTATCAGGATGATGGTGGCTTCATAGAATGAATTTGGGAGTGTTCCTCCCTCTGCAATTTTTTGGAAGAATTTGAGAAGGATCAGTGTTAGCACTTCTCTAAATGTTTGATAGTGTTCGCCTGTAAAGCCATCTTGTCTGGACTTTTGCTTGTTGAAAGATTTTTAATAACAGATTCAATTTCATCACTTACGACAGGTCTATTTGTATTCTCTAATTCTTCCTTTTTCAGTCTTGGAAAATTGTACCTTCCAAGAATTTGTCCTTTTCTTTGTGGTTGTCCATTTAATTGGCATATAATTGTTTTGTAGTAGTCTCTTAGAGTCCTTTGTATTTCTGTGGTGTTAATTGTGATTTCTCCTTTTTCATTTCTAATTTAATTGATTTGTGTCCTCTTCCTTTTTTTCTTGATGTGTCTGGTGAAGGGTTTATCAATTTTGTTTGTCTTCTCAAAGAGCCAGCTTTTAGTTTTATTGATCTTTGCTATTGTTTTCTTTGTTTCTATTTCACTTATTTCTGCTCTGATCTTTATGATTTCTTTCCTTCTACTGACTTTTGGTTTTCTTTGTTCTTCTTTCTCTAGTTGCTTTAGGTGTAGGGTTAGATTGTTTATTTGAGATTTTTCATGTTTCTTGAGGTGAGGTTGAATTGCTATAAACTTTACTCTTAGAATTATTTTTGCTGAGTCCCATAGGTTTGGGGTCATTGTGTTTTCATTGTCATTTGTTTCTGTGTATTTTTTTATTTCTTCTTTGATTTCTTCAGTGATCTCTTGCTTATTTAGTAGTGCACTGTTTAGCCTCCATTACTTGTGGTTTTTACAGTTTTTTTCCTGTAACTGATTTCCAATCTCATAGTGTTGTGGTCAGAAAAGATGTTTGCTATGATTTCAATTTTCTTAAATTTTCCAAGGCTTGATTTGTGACCCAAGATGTGATCTATCCTGGATAATGTTCTGTGTGCACTTGAGACAAAAGTGTGTTTTCCCACTTTTGTGTGGAATGTTCTATAAATATCAATTAAATCTATCTGGTCTATTGTGTCATTTAAAGCTTGTGTTTCCTTATTTATTTTCTGTTTGGATGATCTGTCCATTGGTGTAAGTGGGATGTTAAATTCCCCTATTTTTGTGTTACAGTTGATTTCCCCTTTCATGGTTGTTAGCATTTGCCTTATGTATTGAGGTGCTCCTATGTTGCGTGCATAAACATTTATAATTGTTATATCTTCTTCTTGGATTGATCCCTTGATCACTATGTAGTGTCCTTCCTTGTCGCTTGTAACAGTCTTTATTTTAAATTCTATTTTATCTGATATGAGTGTTGCTACTCCAGCTTTTGATTTCCATTTTCAGGGAACATCTTTTTCCATCCCTTCACTTTCAGTCTGTATGTGTCCCTAGGTCTGTAGTGGGTCTCTTGTAGACAGCATATATATGGGTCTTGTTTTGTATCCATTCATCTAGTCTCTGTCTTTTGGTTGGAGCATTTAATCCATTTACATTCAAGGTTATTTTTGATATGTATGTTCCTATTACCATTTTCTTAATTGCTTTGGGTTTGTTTTTGTGGGTCATTTTCTTCTTGTGTTTCCCACCTAGAGAAGTTCCTTTAGCACTTGTTGTAGAGCTGGTTTGGTGGTGCTGAATTCTCTTAGCTTTTGCTTGTCTAAAAGCTTTTGATTTCTCCATCAAATCCACAGGAGATCCTTGCTGGGTACAGTAATCTTGGATGTAGGTCTTTCTCTTTCATCACTTTAATTATATCCTGCCACTCCCTTCTGGCCTGCAGAGTTTCTGCTGAAAAATCAGCTTATAACCTTATGGGGATTCCTTTGCATGTTATTTTTTGTTTTTCCCTTGCTGCTTTTAATATTTTTTCTTTAAATTTAATTTTTGTTAGTTTGATTAATATGTGTCTTGGTGTGTTTCTCCTAGGTTTTATCCTGTATAGGAGTCTGATCTTCTTGAACTTGGGTGACTATTTCCTTTCCTATGTTAGGGAAGTTTTCCACTATAATTTCTTCAAATATTTTCTCAGACCCTTTCTTTTTCTCTTATTCTTCTGGGACCTCTATAACTCAAATGTTGATGCATTTAGTGTTGGCCCAGAGATCTCTGAGATTGTCTTCAATTCTCTTCATTCTTTTTTCTTTATTCTGCTCCTCAACAGTTATTTCCACCATTTTGTCTTCCAGCTCACTTATTTGTCCTTCTGCCTCAGTTACTCTGTTATTGATTCCTTTTAGTATATTTTTCATTTCAGTTATTGTGTTGTTCATCTCTGTTTGTTTGTTCTTTAGTTCTTCTAGATCTTTGTTAAACATTTCTTGTATTTTCTCAATGTGTGCCTCCATTCTATTTCCGAGATTCTGGATCAACTTTATTATCATTACTCTGCATTCTTTTTCAGGTAGATTATCTATTTCCTCTTCATATATTTGGTCTTGTCTGTTTTTACCTTGCTGCTTTATCTGTGACATATCTTTTTGCTCTCTCAATTTAAAAAATTTTTTTTATTTTGGAGATTGTGTTCCTGTCTTACTGGTTGTTTGGCCTGAGACTTCTAACACTGGAGTTTGTAAGCTGTTGGGTAGACCTGGGTCTTGGTGCTGAGATGAGGACCTCTGGGAGACCTCACTCTGATGAATATTCCCTGGGGTCTGAGGTTCTCTGTTAGTCCAGTGGTTTGGACTTGGAGCTCCCACTGCAGGAGCTTTGGCCTGACCCCTGGCTTGTGAACCAAGATCCTGCAAGCCATGCAGAGTGGCAAAAAAAAAAAAAAAAAAAAAAAAAAGAGAGAGAGAACAATAGTAAAGTAAAAAATAAAATTAAACTAGGAAACTAACAGCTATGTTAGAAAAAATATAAAAATAAAAATATAGATGAAACAACAGCCAGAAGGTAAACAGACCACAATAATAAAAAAGAGGAGGAGAAATTAAAAAAGGTGGAAAAGCCCGTGGCTGTGGAGGGCAGGACCTAAGCACCTAAGCAAGGGTGATGTTTGGGTGGTGGGCGGGGCCAATGCTCAGGACCCACAGGGCTGGAAAAGGCCGGGGGGTTGTGGGGGGTGGGGTTTAGGCTCAACAGAACAGAAGGGGCCCAGGTGTGCCTTCCGCCTCTGGTCTCAGAGGGCGGGGGACCCCACCTGGGAGCCCAGCAGGCTTTCTGGGCTTTAGTGGGTGGGGCAAATGCCCTGTGCTCCTCTGGTCCTGGAGGTCCCCTCCCACCTGTCTCTCTTGATTTTCCCAGCCTCCCTCCTATGACCTCAGGGCCCATGTGGCCTGTAGGGGGCTTTGGAGGGCAGGGGACTAGCCTTCGAGCTCAACAGGCTCCCAGTGCCCGATTGGGAAAGGCAAACGCTCTCCGCTCCTTTTCCCCTCCTCTGGTACTGGAGGGCCCCTCCTGCCTGCCTCTCCTGTTCTCTCCCGGCCTCCCTCCTTCACCCCCAGGACAAACCCAGCCCAGAGGGGACCTCTGATGGCATAGGACCCAGCCTGAGAGCTGGGCAGACTTCCCTGGCCAATTGGGCAGAGGAAACCCTGGGTCTGCTCCCCCCTGCTCTGAGCCCCCGAGGTTCTCTCCAGGTGTGGGAAACCCTCTCCCTTCTCAGCCACCCCTCAGGGGTGCCAGTCCTGTCTGGTGTCCACTTCTCCTCCCCCCTCAATCCCCCCACCTCCTACAAGTTCGCTTGGGGGTTCTTCCCATCTCCTTGGGCATTGGGGTTTCCCACCAGTGTCTGGCAGTTGCATTAGTTGTGGGGAGACACAAACTCTGCATCTTCCCACACCACCATCTTGACTCCAAGACAACACTTGTTCACTTTTAACAATCTTCAGCTAGTTAGAGGTTTGAAATTGTACAAAAAGAGCATCTGAATTCTTGGGAAAATGGTGAAGGGCTATAACTAATGTCTAAATTTAAGTTTCTGAAATAAACTCATTTAGAGAAAGTTTTCAGAGACCTTGAAGGCTCTGTAAACACCATTTTGACCCAACCCTGGACAATGGTTTGTAAGATTGTGCCATTTCTGGATTGTTTTTAATGTGGAGACTATGGCCAAGAATGTAGCATTATGTCATGGGCTAATGTCTTTTATAAAAATAATTTTTATTTTAGTAAAATTAGTAATATCTTCTTCATTGCTTCTCTAGCACCTTTACAGAGGGGTCTCAATTCATAGTCCTTGGAACCCAGCCAGCAGCTCAGAAATTTCTCTGAAATACTGCTGACCCAACCAGCTCTACTGAAAGAGGTCTGCGTCAGAGGAAACCCCTGAAGGTCAGGCAGAGGAGTTCATGCCAGCCTTGTGTTACTGAAATCAATGTATTTTCAACTAAAGCACCCTCACAGATACACAAAGTCTCCATCTAGAACAAAGTACTTCAACTCTGCCCACATCGACAGATTGCAAGGGTGGTCATTTTAATCTCAGCTGTAGTCTTGCTTACAAACCTGTTAGGGTATATGTTACATGATTTAGATTTAAGAGTACTTAAGAAAACTAAAATCCCAGTGTATGGTAGGCTACCACCAATGTTCACCAATAGCCTGTTCTTCTTTATTTATAAGTACACAAAAGGTTGTGCTTCCCCACCTCCTGCAAATTAAGAGAGATGATGTGCCCTGATTTGGCCAATAAAATGTGAGTGGAAGTAACTCATGCCATTTTGGGAGGAAGCATTTAATTTTCAATGCTTGGCTCTTGCCCCCTTTTCCTCTGAAGCTGAAAATGTTACTGAACTCAGGTCCAGCTGCTTGCTGCTCAAAAGCCAATACTCGAGAGGTAAGTGTTGTTAGAAAGGAAAGGTTGCTTTATTCAGAAACCAGGGGATAAGATGGACTCATGTCCAAAGGTCAATTCCCCACTGCTGACCAGTGGGCAAAAGTTTTTAAAGCAGAGTTTCAGGGGTGTATAGGTGGAGGAAGGGGGCTACAAGCAGAACAGCACAGTCAGCTCTGACAATCATCTTGAAATTGGTCATGCTATGGTCTGATCAGTGTCATCTTGATTGTTTTAAATACAGTTAATCTTCAGTTCCAGGGTCAGTTTGTTCCCATTTCCTCGAGGCCAGTTCTTAGAATTGTGGAAACTTATGTCATGGCTACAGTCTGGTCATCATGTAGTTAACTTCTTCCACCCAGTGAGGGTTTCAGCATCTACAAAACAGCTAAAACAATATGGCTCAGAATATTATCTATAGCCCTTGAGGAGGAACTAAAGGTCCTTGACTTTGTTTAATGACTAAACTGTTATTTATTTGGTCTTGTTTGACTGTTTTCCTTTGCTTCTGCATTTTCTCACTTCTCTGATTAAGTTTAATCTTCAGCTAAAATTTCTCTACAGATAAAAGGCAAGCAGAGGAAATGGGGCGTGTATGTGTGGTGTCTGTCCTGGGAAGGCCCCATAGGATCCTGCTCCATTTCAAAAACTCTGAAGTAGCACATTGAAAAGGCACCAGCATTTCAGGATAGCGAGGAATGACTTGCTGGGGCAGAACGCCCAGCTCCACCACTGACCCAAAATGGACATGCAACGCAAGCACCTAAATAAACTTTAGTTGTGTTAAGCCATTGAGATTTTGGCATTTTTTGTTACCTCAGCATAAACTATCTTGACTTATACACCATCTTTTCCAGTAAAGTAAAAAAAAAAAAATGGGAGACTTAAAAATGCCAGTAAAAAGTGATGTATAATTATGATAAAAATAAAAATAGACGTATTTTTAAATGAAAGTGATAAGGAAATGAAACTATTTTACAGACATGTTGGTTGAGTGTTTCAACTGTAAGAATATTTCTAAAGGATATAAAGAAAATCATATCACTTATGAAAAATTGTGTCCAGGCAATTGATAACGAGCAAGAGATAGCAATTCACAAAAGGAAAAACCTACTGTTAAATCAGATGAAATATAGGAGTTTGAGAAATTAAAGCCTGATCAGGTAAAATACTATTGATAAAAATTTTATCACAAGTATAATTGGCATCTGATATCAAGGGTTCAAGTAGTGTGTGTAGATTATTGTTAGCAGGAAAATGCCCAATAATGACCAGTTTTGTAAAAGGATCCCTAACAAGAAAGACATCATTGGGATGGAATATGCAAATTGTAAAACTTTGAACTCATTTACTATCCAATTTTATAAAAATATATTCTGGACTTGAACCTGACTTAATCAGTTTCTTAAGTCCATTTGAGCTTAAAAACAAAACGGACTTAAGAAGGAGCTTTTTGAAAGCTAATATGTTTATAAACTAAGGAGTATCTGTACTTACATACCCCATTTTCATTAGGAAATTCAGAAGAAATTTTCAACTAGTAACTTAGAAAGAGGAGAGGCTTAGCCATTCTTTCTTTTATTTTTCTGCATTTGGTCTTCTTTTTCTCCATCTTCTTTTCATACTTTGAATTTCATTAGCATTCCTCTTCCATGCTCAGACTCCATTTCTAATCTAATACAGATCTTTGTAAAGGAAATTGAGGAAAAGATCCAGTCAACGTGAGCAGAGGAGGCATTTTGTGAAAGGAAACTTAAGAGACAGAGACAGCTTCTCTTGCTGGCAAGTTAGGAATAGACATATCCGCATGAAATTTTTTCATAGTATCATAGACTCTAGGACAAGAAGGAAAAAAAAATTAAAAATAGTTTAACTTTGTCATGAAGTAAAAATATCCATTGCCACAAAACCTTCATTCCATCTCCAGTTAAACAAAACCAAGGAGGCAGCAATCACTTCCAAAGCACTCCATTCTACTTTGCACAGATCTCATCATTAGAAAGTTCTTTTTATTCAGCTTGCATCTGCCTTGCTGTGGCTTCCATTGGTCAGTGTTTCTTGTCTTGGCCAAAGGTATACAAAGCAAAGAATTAATGAGCTGGAGTGTTTTCATCAGTGCCCTGGGTCAGAATACCAGGTGCATATCCTGGCCCCATGTTTCAGTATCTGTGTGTCCTCAGGAAAATTACTGAACTGCTGTGTGCTGGACTTCTCCATCTGAAAAACAGAGATAATATGATAATATAATCAATAGTGTCTACATCATAATATTGATTTGAATTTAAATGGGGCAATTTGTGTGGAGGCCTGAGCACAACACCTGCCACATAATAACCACATAATGAATGCTAACTGGATTATAAATCTCTCAAATTACAACCATTCAAATATTTAAGGGTTGCTCCATCTAATAAGTCTCTTCCGCAAGCTATGTCCATCTCTTTTATTCCAATATATCTATTCCTTAAAGCTGTAATTTGTGTAAGAACAACAGTTTTTATTATGGAGCAAGAAAGAGGTCTAGAAAGATCTCAGAGTATTTGAGTAATTCACCAAGAAAGGGAATAGCAACCTGGCCCTCTGCAGGCAAAAATAAAGACCAAGAAAATAATCATAATTCAGAAGTCACAGAGCACTCTAATTTAATCACTCCCAGGCAAAATCATGTAGAAATATTGCTCTTTGGCTCATGTTTACCTAGTCCAAACAGATAAATGCTGTATCCGATCTCCAGATTTTAATCCTTTGTAGTCATTTGCATTTTACTTTCCTAGGATGACATCAGCATGTGAAAACACACTGTTTTCTTTCTAAATGTTTTCCCTTTGAAACATTTTCCTCTTTCAAAACCAGACAGCACTATATTAAGGAAGATTTCATAGGCCTCAAATAAAACTTCAATTTTTATTTCATTGAAGTACTTAGTTTTCATCAGCATCAACTTGAACCACTTCTGGACACCCAGCCCCACCCAACACTAGTTTTATTTCCTTCATCCCATTGTCTTCTGTATCCTTGAATTAATTTAATATAAACGAAGTTCATCAAATATCTGATGGAGAAAAAAAGTATCTTAATGAATGACCACTGAACCATATGAAATAAAAATTAATATAAGCTAGATAATGAATGTATTTATAAATCATAAAGAATACTAAGAGAAAAATGAAGAAAATGAGGTGTCATGAAACCCAAGGGAAGACTGTTTGAGGAAGATAGACTCTTAATTAAAGTGGATTTCTACTAAGAGAGCAAATGATATTTCCTATCTAGCCTCAGAGGGTGGCATGGAAAAAAAGAGTTATGCTGTGTCCCTCCACAGAATTTGCTATGATTGGAGTCTTAGGTGCTGAATTCTCATCTCATCTGTCATGAAGGAATATCTTATGGATGATCATAGGTGGAGCCCCGACTCTCTGACTGATGAATTCAATGACAAGCCATTATCCTGCTGATGGTCTCCATAGGAACTGGATTCTCTTCTTCATCCTTCTCATCAAGTGAGACCCAGGTGGTTATTGAGCTCCTGGGAAGATGATGGGTTGTGTAGGTATGAGCCTGCTGCGAGAGGAGGAACCTGGTTAAACTAAGTCTTCAGGGCACCTAAGGACATACTCCATATCTCTTCTCTCATCCTGGAGGAACTGTCATTTCTTATCTCCCACTCACATCTATTCCTTCCTCTTTGTTTCCATCCACCTGTTTACTGAAAAGAACTGTAGAAAGTGATATGCTAATCTTTCTTTCCAACCAACGATGGATTTACTCACTTACAATTGATTTATTACAAAAGTAGTGAGTTGATGCCAAGGAAAGTATTTGTTATCGTTCTATTTATAAAGTAGCTTGGAAACTTTGTCATTTAAGCTTATTATTCTCTAAATTTAATATCTTTCTGGAGTTTAGGAACCACCATACAATCTTTCTAAATAGTAATTTTAAATGTATGAAATTAGAGTACTTCTCCATAAAACATATAATGGCTAGTAACTTCTATTCTGACAAGATATTTGTATCTTTGGAAAACTTTGAATGATTCAAACAGGAAATAATCAAAATGGGAAAATGGGCTTTTTTAAAGACTAAGGAAGCATCATATAGGCATTTTGTTTGCAACATGTAAAACTAATGTACATTGGAAGAAATTAAACTTTAATATTAAAAATATCTGCTTTGTTTTATGACTATTTATTTATTTTTTATAATCCTGGGCAGAATTGTGAGGTCAGTCCCACACGCATGCCACAACCAAGAGTTCGCATGCTACAACTAAGGAGCCCGCAAGCGACAACTAAAGGAGCCTGCCTGGCACAACTAAGGAACCCACGTGTCACAACTAAGGAGCTGGCAAGCAACAACTAAGGAGCCTGCCTGCTACCACTAAGACACGGTGCAACCAAATAAATAAATAAAAGAAAAGTGTCAGATCTAATTATCCAATGCAAGTTTCCTCCAAGGCTGCCTAAATATTTCTAAATGATCACCTCTCTTTTAAAATGCCTGATGAAAGATTCTTCATGAATTTGGCCCTGGCAGCTTATTTTACCAACATCATCAATTATTTGTGCTACTTGATATGAACCATCAAATCAATATGGAAAATAAGCCATTGTAGAGGCTCTGTCTGCTAATTTGTTTAATGGTGTGCTTGCCAAAGGACTGCATGTTCTAATAATTATTGCTAAATTCATATTAGTAATTTTAGCCAGAGACAGTGTATATTATTATTTCTTTGCAAACTATAAGTGTTACTAAAAAAAACCAAAGGTATAATGCCATGTGTTTTATTATATATAGAACACACACACATCTTTACCAAATATATACATATAATACATATTTCTGGGTTATGAACTAAAGTGCTAAGATGCTATCAGGCCAATGAAAATTTATCTAAAGTCCTAAACTTTAACAATCTTTTCCTTTGTCTTCCTCTCACTCATTCTCCCAGATCTTGCTTTTCCTACTCATTTCCCAAATCTCTGTTCTTTGCATCCAACGGAACCTTAAAAATCTTCAAATAAAGTCTAGGAAAGAGTGGGGTGGTGAGGGGAATATTGTCAATGAACCTAATTCAGGACAGGAGCAGAAGCTCTGGCCTTATATCAACAGACAAATGCACAATAGCTCCCTGCTGCCTTGTCTGCCAACTTCTATGAAGCCAGAAGAGATTAAGATGCCTCCAAAAACAATTTGGGGGCAGATTAAAGATGTGACCAAATGGTAATTTACATGAGTGAGTTATTATAGCTATTCCAGGAGCACAAATTCTACTTGAAAGACTAAATGATCAACTTGAAATATAGAGGGTTTATAAATTTATAGGAATTTTGCCACTTACCTTTTCCTGGCCCACGGTTAAAATTCAAATAATTTTTATACTTTATTTGGCTTTAAAAATGAATATTAAAAAGTACTGAGCATTCCATTCAAAACAGACTTATCAGAAACACATTGAATCTCATACATTTTCAGTTAGTAAACAAATTAATCCTTCCCATTTCGGAACAATATATGCAGTGGATTGCAGGGTAGCATTATTATTTCTCTTCTGGGTATATTTTTAAATCAAAATGTGCTTTTCTTTTAAAGGTATGACACTGAAAGTTTTCCTGGTTCAACATTATAGTATACATTTATTTTAGGTGGAAATCTGCAGTAGAGACCTTCCGGGTTGCTCAGCGCACAGCCAGCCCTTCTCTCCAAGCTCTGCCCCGCGGGTTAGGGTGGTCTCTCGGCAACCATGCTTTCCTCCCTGACACCATGTACTGGCCCGTCAAGGGGGACCAAGTTCAGTGGAAACATGACTACAGAGCACAGAGAGAAAAGTAGAAATAAAGAACTGAGAGTACTACGTACTCCTGGAATAAGTTCTCCCATGGCCTAGCTGATCTTGGATTCTGTGAAATACCTAGTATTTGTCCACAAAAGCCCCTTTGTAGCTTACACAATTTGATGTGTGTTCCTGTTCATTTCAACTAAGAGGACATTGACCAAGACATAATCATTTTCCCCAGCAGAATGATCGTCAATATTATTAGGATCATCGATAGTTAAAATGGAGAGTCTTAATCACTTAAATTTTTTTTTTTACAAAATCTCATCTTTTATGTAAAATGTCAATTTACTGAAGTGAAAGATCCCCCTTGCCCCCATATATTTTTATTTATGCTTCTTCAGTATGGATCAAAATACAGTGTGATATTTCTTCCATGCTGGAGCATAAAATGAAGGAATTGACCAAAAATTTAAAGTTGTCAGGGTTACATGAAAACATAAGAAAAAGTGATGATTCTATCTAAAGCAAGAGCTGACATATACTGAGTACTTAGTACACCTCAGTCTCTGCTCAAAGCAAGTTCTACACGTTATCTCGTTTAGTCATGCCAACTCCATAATGTCAGCACTCTTACTGTGGCCATCTCACAAGTGGGGAAACTAAAGCATTGAGATGTGGCCTAAGATTATATATCTGGAAAGTGCTAAAGCCAGAACTGAAACCCAAGCAGAACTGCCTCACAACTCTGCAATTAGTCACCACATTATGCATTTTAGACAAACGGACCACAAGTAATCATAAACACCTTTTAAAAAAGTATAAATACTGATTTGTCCTTGAAAGAGAAGAATCACTCAACAACAGTCTTGTTCTTAAATTCCTTAATCCATCAGTTTTTGAATCTGTTTGATAAACATTTTCAATACCTTAATAAAAATTTATATCATTTTTTCTTAATATTGCAAAAGGAGTTCCACAAACCTAAACTTATTTAATCCTCAGAACACGCCTGTCAGGAAGTTCCAGGAAATACTATAATCCTCTTGTGCAAAAGAGGAGAGTACAGTTCATGAAAATTAAATGACTAGCCTACAGAGACTGGAAGTAATATTTATTGAGGACTTACTGTGTGCTTGGAACTCTGCAGGTCACTTTTTAGATAAGTTATCTCATTTAGTTAAGGTAACAACTACATAATGTCCACATCCAGTTTTATAGCAGAAAAAACTAAAGTTCCCTGTGGCTTAATTACTGAAGGCCAGCACTAGAACTCAGGTATGTGACTCTCTTTTCCAGCAATTATTTATTGAGCACCTTTTATTATGTGCCAAGCACTGTGCTAGCTGCTCCATTCATCAGAGAGGGAAGGATACAAATAAATAAAACAGAACCTAGTCTCAAGATAATACCTCATTCTAATGTTCAATAAAACATGTGGATCCCAAGGCATGTGGATATGAAGATTCAAGATTAAAAAACAGAACTAATTCAAACTATCATTTACTGAAAGGATCTCAGCCTTCAGAATGCAAGGGTGGACAGGAAGAGAAAGTAGAGAGAGTTGAAAATTCAGCACAGGCTCTGAACCTAAAAGAGAAGAGGGTTAGTACAAAAAAAAAAAAAAATAGGAAGAAGAAGAAAAATGAGATGTTGGGATTCAAATTGCAAAATGAATTTTCTTTTTGGAGAGGAAGGGATTCAAGCTTTGTCTAAAGCATTGCTCTGCTCCTTTCTTTTCTTTTCTCTTTCTCATCACAGGTGTAAAGGAATGGTAAGGTAAGGGCGGAAAGGCAGGCAGTAGGACTTGATAGAGCACTCTGACCATTCACATATTGGTGGATGGTTACATAATGGCATTCTTCACTGAAAACATCACTGCTTGTTTTTTGCTGAAGTAGACAATGGATACATAGCCAGGGAACGGTGGTCTGAAGCAAACACCACAAAGACGTTCCTTCTTCCATAATGGACATGTCATGGTCCACTAGGTCTACAAACAAAGTACCTTCTTTATACTTGTTTAAACATAATGTCTTAAAAACATTACCTAGAAAAACCAGTCCCCAACTAAAACTGAAAACATGTAGGGAAGAAATCTGCCGTTGTATCACTTTAAATATTTTGATGTGTCTATATGCTCATCTAACCCTGTAGAGTTTACCTCTGGAAAATATTACATTCTAAAGATTCCAAAAATTAATGTTATCCTGACAAAACTATGAAAGCCTTTTAAATAGCCCCCAAATTATTTATAGTTAGCTGGTTTTCTATCTGGAAAAGTAACAAGTGAACTATTTACACGGTAGCTGCTTTCTTCATTCATCTGGTTTGGATCAAACTAATCCCACTTTTGGATGAAAGTTGTCCTGAACTTAATGTTTATGAGGCACGGTGGTATATTTACCAGATATTACACAAATGCCTTCATCTATGCTGTGGCTAATTCTGCTCCTTCGACATTAAAAAAAAAAAAAATGCTGCTCATTAGGAAGAGAATTGTGATGATTTTATCCCAGATAATCAGCAAAGAGATAGCAGATTTTTAAATGGTGGCAGTTGTTCTCTGAGGAGGACTGATTTGAAAAGATGGCTATGAAACCAGTGTTCCTCTCTGTGAGCTACCTTTCAAGGCAAGCAGACCATGAGCAGCTTTCAGCTTCCATCATTCTGTCCACTCCTCTCCCTGCCTCCACCCTGTACATGATGCTTTCTACTTATTGGATGTGAGAAATCAGAAAACTTAACTTTCTAAAAAGCCTCTACAGTTGACGTCCTTCAATGGGTCTTTTCCAAATCAAGCCATGAAATCAAATAAATATTTTAAAGAATAAAATGGTAAGCTCTCATTAGAAAATGATTATCATTCATTTGCATAATAACAATATATTTACATACATAGACATATGTTATGCATGTGTGTGTGTGTGCTGTGCCATGTTGTCTTCGATTTGAGATTCATAGATATAAATATAGATATCTGTCATAATATTGTGTCTCAAATATGAATCAATAATGGCTAGTAACCAAAGTAAATGATTTTAAAAAGATACGATAATGGAACCACTCTCTCCTAAGATAATGAACTCATTACTTATTAATCCTGTGTAAGGCAAGAAGCCAGGAAAAAGGGTTTGTCACTGCCACACTTGGGAACTCTGATAAACATGACCAGTGCTGAGACGCATGAGATGCAGCCCAGGCTGAAGATGAGCTCAGCCTTTTTTGTTTTTCTTTTTATTATTTCCTCTACATCGGCTTTTTACTCTGTCCTTACTCCACTATCAATGAGATTACATCCAAAGGGAGAAGAAATGAGGACAAGACCAGAATAATTTGCAAGTCCCTTCTTTGATTGGTTCAACCTCTTTTAAAATATGCTATTTAGTCCCATTAATGTAGCTGTAAAGCTACAAATAAGTTACCTCATAGTGAAAAGAAGAAATTTTTCCCTGAAATTGCTAAGTGGTTCTATAAACATATTTTCTTAAAACCAACAAATAAAAAAGAAATAGATCACATGTTATTCCTTTGAGACTAAATAAACAATCTAAAATTGATTCATCAAAAACAATGACAAAGTTGATGCAAGACATAGAAATGTTATATTCTTATTTGTGTTGAGATTAACACATTAATTTGTAATATTGCTGGAATTCCTTACTTTCATCTCAATTTTAACTTTTGCACAAATATTTCTAAAAGTTACTTTGGAATTTTTTTTTTTTTTTTCCTTTTTAGATAGACAAAGAGAACATCACCAAATAGTAAAGAGAAACAGGGACCAGCTCATGATGGCAAAGTGCGTTCTTACCTCAAACTGCCAGCCTGGGTGAAATAATCACTTTTTCTCACCCCTGGCACTCATACATGCCCTGTCTTCATGCCTTGTCTTCCAGGATTCCAGCACCATCTTGCTTAGCACCTCTCGGACACTCCTAGTGCCAGCCAGCACCCCCGAATTTGTCTTTGGCTCTCCTGATCAGGGTCTCACACCCTTTTCACACAACTTTGATTACTACCCACTCTCTCAATTCTGAAAAGAGCTAAGTAACCTATGGTAAGAGCCATCTCATCTCACAGGCTACACATTACCAACTTTGAAACTCAGTGCCCATACAACTAAGTCCTTGCCAACACCTTACCAAAACTTTGTGCTGCTCTGACCTTATGCCTGTACTTGAGACCCACAACGATGCTCATGAGAACTTGGGTTACCTCATTGTACCACCGATAAACTTGCAGCTTACTTTCCAAGGGCACACAGTGTTCAGGGGCCATGCATGTTATTATGGGGCTATGCTGCTAAAGTAGGAGCCTCATCTGGGCTCCAGGCTATGAGGTGTATGAGTCTGGCCCAGTAATTAGGTTTTTTTTTTTTTTATTGCAATTAGGTTTTTGCGCTTAAATAGTATAGGTCATTGCTGAATCCTATCAAGTAGCTCTCCCATGGATAAAAGGCCTGAAGACAGGACTCTGGAGAACATTATTATTTAATGAATGAGTACAAGAAAAGAAATAAATGCAGACAATTGGGGGAAAGTGGTCAATAATAATAAAGAAAAATTATCTAAGATGTTGCCTTACAAAACAAGAGAGAAAAGTGTTTCAAGAGAGAAGTAAGAGGAAACACGCTTAAGCTGTCCAGTAGTAGTGAGATCAAGATGAACAAGGCATCCCAAAGGGTGCCACAGAATGTCAAACAGTAAGTTCTTTTATTAAATTAGATTTTTTTTTTTTTTTTTTTTTTTTTTTTTTTTTTTTTTTTTTTTTTTTAATTTTTATTTATTTATGGCTGTGTTGGGTCTTCGTTTCTGTGCGAGGGCTTTCTCTACTTGTGGCAAGTGGGGGCCACTCTTCATCGCGGTGCGCAGGCCTCTCATTATCACGGCCTCTCTTGTTGCGGAGCACAGGCTCCAGATGCGCAGGCTCAGCAATTGTGGCTCACGGGCCTAGTTGCTCCGCGGCATGTGGGATCCTCCCGGACCAGGGCTCGAACCCGTGTCCCCTGCATTGGCAGGCAGATTCTCAACCACTGCGCCACCAGGGAAGCCCTAAATTAGATTTTTAAAATACAAAGATGACTCTTCCTCTTCCTGTTCCCTTTCTTTTACAGGCAATTTAGACCCCAAATCATCAGGGAGCATCAAGCAAGCCAGGGGAGCTGCAGTGCTTCAGAGGTGGGTATCAAAGCCTGAGCAGGGTAAGGAGGGCTGCCCAGTGTGGGTGTCGAGGCCCAGTGTGGTGAGAAAAGTGTCCATGTTGGTTGTGTTGGAGCCCAGAGCACGTGGGGAGGGCATCTATGCAGGGAAAGGGAAGCACTGGCAAGGGGAGGTTGGTTAACAGGCAGGAGACTGGTTAAATAATCAATACATTAAGGCTAATGGTAGTCAGATTTCTCATGGTGGGTGAACAATATGGAAAGTGAGAAGACTAGGACGGACCCTGTAGCATTGGTTTGAAATTGAATATTGCAATGTAAACTCATGCATTTCAATACTTGTATAGGTAAGTGTCAAAGTTAATATAGCTTTGTCCACCAAAATGGCCTGGGAGCAGCAACACCCAATAACAATAGGCAAATGTAACCCTCAGATTGCTACTTCTAATTGTCATTCTTCAACCAAAGAAGCTTTGGAGAAATAGCCAACTTGACCGCTGGGGCAGGGAAAATACAGACTGGAGCATGTTGTGCCAGAAAATTTAAGAACGAACATTTTGTGGTGGTAGAAAATAAGAAAATACCCAAAGAATGAAGAGGACTTTTTATTTTTTTATAGCTTTATTGAGGTATAATTAACTTATAACATTGTGTAAGTTTAAGGTATACAACATGATGATTTGATACATATACATATGGTGACATGACTACCACAATAAGATTTGTCAACACAACCATCACCTCACATAACTATAATTTTGTTTCTGCATATTTTGGCAACATTTAAGATCTACTCTGTTAGCAACTTTCAAGTATATAATAGAGTATTGTTAACTAGAGTCACCATGCTGTACATTAGATTCGAGAACTTATTCATCTTATAACTGGAAGTTTGTATCCTTTGACCAATATCACCCTATTTCCCCTGACCCCCAGCCCCTGGCAACCCCCTTTCTACTCTGTTTCCATGGGTTCAGCTTTTTTTAGATTCCACATACAAGTGAGATCATACAGTATTTATCTTTCTCTAACTAACTTATTTCACTGAGCATAACGTCCTCAAGGTCCTTCCATGTGTGACAAATAGCAGAGTTTCCTTATTTTTATGGTTGAATGATATTCCAGTGTCTGTCTCTCTCTCTCTCTCTCTCATATTTTCTTTATCCATTCATCTGTTGATGACTCTTTGGTTGCTTCCATACCTTGGCTACTGTGAATAATGCTGCTATGAATATGGGGGTATAGATAGATCTTTGAGACAGTGATTTTATTTCCTTCAGATATATACCCAAATGTGGAATTGCTGGATCGTATAGTCGTTCTATTTTTAATTTTTTGAAGAATCTCCATACTGTTTTTCATATGGCTGTACCAATTTACATTCCCACCAACAGTGCACAAAGTTTCCCTTTTCTCCATATCTTCCCCAACATCCGCTTGTCTTTTTGATAATAGCTATTCTAACATGGGTGAGGTGATATCTCCCTGTAGTTTTGATTTGCATTTCCCTGATGATTAGTGATGCTGAGCACGTTTTCATGTACCTGCCAGTCATTTGCATGTCTTCTTTAGAAAAATGTCTATTCAGGTTCTCCACCCATTTTTTAATCAGATGATTTGTTTTTGTTTATTTTTTTTGTTATTGAGTTGTAAGAGTACATGATGTATTTTGGATATTAACCCATTGCCTTATGTATGGTTTTCAAATATTTTCTTCTTGGCTGACCCCTTCATTTTGTTGATTGGTTCCTTTCCTGGACAGAAGCTTTTTAGTTTGATGTAACCCCACTTATTTATTTTTGCTTTTTTCCCTTTGTGCTTTTGATGTCATATCCAAAAAAATCATTACTAAGACCCTTGTCAAGAGACTTTTTCCTTGTGTTTTCTTCTAGGAGTTTTATGGTTTCAAGACTTTCATTTAAGTCTTTAATCTATTTCAAGTTAATTTTTGAAGTTAGTAAGAAAGGAGTCCAATTTCATTCTTTTGCTTGTGAATATACAGTTTTCCCAACACTGTTTATTGAAAAGACTATTTTTCCTCACTTATCATTCTTGGCTCAAAGGGCACTTTTTTAAAAGGACCCAGAAGCAAGCCTAAATTTCACAGAAGCCATTGACTAAACTGGAGATAATTTGAGCATGAAAATAAACATTTAGAGTAATAGATTATAACTCATTGAGCAAAATAGGAACTAGGAATTCAACTAATATAATTAAAGAAATTGAAAGTTTTCTAAAGAACAGGATAATTACATAGTTACATGCTACCTTCCTACAAAATATTTATTTATACAAAGAGAAAAGGAGTCATTTTACAGTGGAGCAGCCTAACAGATACCACATCATTCCAGTGATAAAAGTAAATATTATCAGTAATAGGAAAAATTTAAAAATGTGTGCCACCTTATAGGAGGCAATTAAAAGAACACAGCATAACTTCTGCCATATTCCTGCCAAATGCACAGAAGCTGAATCTAATCAGAAAGAAACATTAGCTAAATCCAAGTTGAGGGACATTCTACAAAGTAACAACAAAATTCAAACATAACAGTCATAAGAGACAAAGAACAACTGGGAGATTCTTTCAAATTGAAGGATAATATGAGGCACAACTAAATATACAACGTATTGGTAAACTGTCTTTTTTCTAAGAAGAACATTGGGATAATTGGGAAACTTGAGTGAAGTCTAAGGATTAGATGGTAGTAAACTATCAAAGTCAATGTCCAGACTTAGATGACTGCATTGTGGTTGTGTAGGAGAATATCCCTACTTGTAGGAAATATACACTAAAGCAGGGGTCCCCATTCCCCAGTCCGCGGCCTGTTAGGAACCAGGCCACAGAGCAGGAGGTGAACTGCAGGCTAGCGAGCGAAGCTTCACCTGCCGTTCCCCATCATTCCCCGTCGCTCTCATTACCTCCTGAACCATCTCCCCTATCGCTCGTGTTACGGCCTGGACCTCGCCCCACACCCGCCCCGTCCGTGGAAAAATTGTCTTCCACGAAACTGGTCCCTGGTGCCAAAAAGATTGGGGATGGCTGCACTAATGTATTTGCGGTGTGATATAATATCATATCAGCAACCAATTCTCAAATGATTCAGGACAAAAAAAAAAAAGTTTTGTATTATACTTACAAATTTCTGTAAGTTTGAGATTGTTTCAAATTTCTTTAAATGTTTTCATCAAAAATTCATCAAAAATTCTCTTAATTTTCTGTCTTTGGCTAATTTAAATGATTTTACTTGTCAACTAAAAGATTAGCAAATATAACAACTAAAACGTAAAAGGTGAAATACATTTTCATCATTTAGAATTAAAGACCCTGGATAAGCGTACTCCATTTTGATTATTCTTAATATTGTTATAATGTTACCAGTAAAGTAAATAAAAGTAAAATTAAAAGATCAAATGCATCTATGCCACTCATTTATGTTAGAAATTTCCTCTCTAAGAAGCTGAGCATTAAGCTAGACAAACTATGGATTAGACTAGTGTGGCATTCCTATATTATTTTGCCTGGGATAGCATAGTGTGTTTAGATTATTACCTATTTTTTTCTTTGTTTTACCAACTGAAGAATAAATTAGGTCTTTCTTTTCTACAAGCAGCATTAAATATACACAGTGTAAAATGTACTCAGGGGAAAATGAGAAAACTTATTTCCTAATCATGGAATCAAGAGATTTCATCTTCTGGAATGAAGAATGGGCTACATGTAAACATTAGGAAAATACAAAGATGAACACATTACAACAGTCTATGTTTTTAGGAAGGACAATCAATATCTTTTGTAGAGACAGGAAGTGAATTATTTGATAATACTTCTATTGTTTTAGGAATTCTTGACCTAAAGCTAATATAAAGTCTGATAATTGAACCCTTCAGCCGGCTAAATATTGTTTAAGCAAGGAACTCAGAAATATAAGAGTCCTCCAATGACTAGGTTGTCTGGAAATGTAAAAGTTAAGCAACTGAACGCAAGAATATGAATTTCTTAAAGGCAAATGACACAAGGCAACATGAGGTGAGGGGGACTCTTGCATAACACTGAAGACATCACTACCTTTAGTAGAACAGTGAACAGCTGAAGTAAACACTTACCTAGAGAACATTAAAAAGATATCTTACTCACTTGTATGGAGTTGTAATTTCTGGGCTTTCTTTTTAAAATGCACATCACTTGGAGGTTTTTCTCGTAAGTTTTGGCCTCCAAGTCCTACCTGTAAAGAAGAGAACAGGATTAAATACAGACAACTTCCCTAGAATCCTTAGAGCTCAGGCACATTGGTAGTTTGTTACAAGAGTTAGGAAGCATGGTTGGGAAAAGGGCAACCCTACTTTTGTTTTACCTGGGATGAGCTGAGTGAAGTCTACATGTGGGACAGTTCATTTTACTCAGCTCCAAGGCAAAACCAGAACACTGATGTTGACCTGGTGTCCAACGGGGGCAGGATGGTGTCCACAAGAGATTGAGCCAAAGAGTGTGGATGGATCAATGTAAATCCATCACCACTACTGGAAAAACAACTCCAAGGACATGCTCCGGCGCCTGTGGATAAAGAGTGTCAAATATGGGAAAGGAAACTAGGAGGAAAACAGAAAAAATCCACTCCACAGTTTTTTTGTTTTTTGGGTTTTTTTGTTTTTTGTTTTTTGCTCAGGGTCAGTTCTAAATAAGCAAAGGAAAAACTGAAAAATAGAAACTGAAAATCTGAGGTGTGTTTTTAAAATTATTATTTCCTTTGGGGAATAGTCAAAATACATGATTAAGAAACTACATGAAGAAAACAAAATTTTTCAATATTTTGTATTTTTCTTTGAAATATATTATACATCAAGGTATATATATTGTCTATTATCTCAACAGTAACTCAACAATCATAATAAACAATAGGTAAATACTATATTAGCAAAGAAAATGGAATAAATAATGTACTTACATTAGATAATTCATTGCTGAGGTAGTCTTTTAGTCAAAATATCTAGATAAAAAAAGAGAAGACCTTGGTATTAAATTAGTTTTTATTTTTTTTAAATGTCCATGTAATTGCCTCATTGTATAGACTCACTTTTACTGGTCTATAACTACACATTATAGAAATGCATATGTTATATTACTCCTAACTCCATCCATTCTTTGATGTTTTCAGAACTATGAAAAATTACCTCTATTTCTGAATGAGACAATACCAGACATTTTTTAGTGTTCTATTGCCAGCCATGTGCTTTCACTATTCCTGAAATGATAATATGCAGTTTTGTTATGAAGGCTGTCTTTCAACTTTATGTACTTCAAGACAACTGTTTTTCCATAAATTTTGGTTATAAATAGTACCAGAAATTTATTTGTTTCTTATATGTCAGGCAAATTAACAAAATGAAATACCATATTATATTTATACTGTCAAAAAGTGAAAATAACAACTACAATAATAAATCATGTAGCAGACATTGTACTTTATAAGTCTCATAATTTTAACAACAACTTTATGATGTTGCTTATTACAATTTCCACTCATTCGGTGAGAAATTTGGAGATCAAAGAGATTAAACAACATATCAAAGAGTTAGTAGATGGCAGGGCTCAATTTCCTATATTTTGTTAATTCTGGGTAAACACATTTTTCAATTAAAATAAATTCCCTCTAAAACTATGAGATACCATGATCAACAATCTTCTATCTTATACAATTGTATGTTATTAAGGCACCTGAGACCCATAAGCAATAATTTGAACAGCATAGAATATTCCAGTGAAGAATAAATTTAAAGATACAGAGGTCTTGGGGCTTCCCTGGTGGCGCAGTGGTTGAGAATCTGCCTGCCAATCCAGGGGACACGGGTTCGAGCCCTGGTCTGGGAAGATCCCACATGCCGCGGAGCAACTGGGCCCGTGAGCCACAGTTACTGAGCCTGCGCGTCTGGAGCCTGTGCTCCGCAACAAGAGAGGCCGCGATAGTGAGAGGCCCGCGCACCGCGATGAAGAGTGGCCCCCGCTTGACGCAACTAGGGAAAGCCCTCGCACAGAAACGAAGACCCAACACAGCCATAAATAAATAAATAAAATTAAAAAAAAAAAAAAGATACAGAGGTCTTAACTTGAAAGAATTATCAGATAATTTAAAAAATAACAAAAACTTTCAAGAAATTTTGTTTTCTGATTTAAGTTTATTAGAAAAATGAATTATGTGAAATTTATTTAATCTTTCTGTGATTAAAGCAGAGCATTAGAAGATTTCTTACCATGATCTTAAGATGACCAGCTCAGTATACATACTGAAGTGTTGCTGAGGAAAAGGTTTGAAGTAGCTTGATATATTTTTATTAAAATGTGAATATTTAATTAAAATTTTTTCTCACTGTTAGAATGCAGTATATAATTTTTCAGGTCATGGTATCCAATCTCACTGGGGACTGTAATTTGTTTTGCTATAATATATCCATTGAAGTATTATTTTATACTTGGATAATTTTTTTATTGTTCTAACTTTAGATATTTAAACACTTTCAACTAGCTTCCTGGAGAAAGTAAGAATATCGGTCATAGTCCTAATAAGTAAAAACCTACGGTTGTAAAGGAAACATTTTAATCACGCTAGAGAGAAGGGGTCTAAATTTACTTGTGTTTTCCTTAGACGTCTATTTTCTTAAATCTGTTAACACAAAGCAAGTTCTATAGGACAAACAAAATGCAGCAGGTAAAAGCATCCCCTTGGAACACCTGTTAGATGTGGTGACTGTATGTGTCGCTGGTAACTTGCTCTAAACATATAAATGCCTTGATGATGCATATAACATTTCTCTTCTTCCACTGAACTCTGCCAGGCTATTTTGATCTTGTTGAAAGCTGAACATTAAATTTTAAAATTAACATTGCAACAACAATGTTATTAGTTAAGTAAAACAACTGTTTGAAAATAACAGATGAAGGAAATGAATGATTAGGTCTTTTGCAACTGGTTTCCATAGGCAAGGACTTTCTCCTCAACAATACTTTAGTTTTTGTACTGACCTGTTCATCTCTAAGAACATGGTAAAAACTCCCTCAATGTTCCGTTTTCCATCACAAATCTCCAGAAATCGTCACCAGAAGAATCACACATTGTGATCATAAATATCCACCAGGCAAGTGGAGGGGTGATTGAAGCATTCTGGCAGGGGGTGAGAGAGTCCCACATACGTTAATAAAAACTTGCCATTTCATTTTGCTACCAGAGCAAAACCACAGGTGATGCTTGATGCTCCCCCAAAAGGCTGTAATAATATAAACTATTTATTTTCACTCTCTTTTTTTTTTCTCAATTGAAGTATAATTGATTTACAATACTATATTAGTTTCAGGTGTATAACACAGTGATTCAATATTTTTATAGATTATATTCCATATAAAGTTATTATAAAATATTGGTAATATTCCCTGTGCTGTACATTACATCTTTGTATCTTATTTATTTTATACCTAGCAGTCTGTATCACTTAATCCCCTTCCCTAATCCTGCCCCTTCTCCCACCCCTCTCCCCACAGGTAACCACTAGTTTGTTCTCTGTATCTCTGAGTGTGCTTCAGTTTGTTATATTCACTGGTTTGTTTTATTATGCTTAGTGAAATAAGAGAAAGACAAATACTGTATTTTTCAGTTATATTTTCACTCTTTTAAGAGACCAGTTGTGTTTCAGCAAAGGTATAGGAAATTAGGTCTATGTTTTTATGTTTAACAATAATTGTTTCCAATTTTCTTGATACTTTTTTGGGGGAAGATAGGTGTATTATGGGGTCCCCAAATGTTCTTTTTTAACTTTGAGTGTGAATTTGTGGAAGAGTCATTTAATCTTAGATTTGTTTTTTCTTCTTCCTTTTGTTTTCATAAGAGAGCATGAGAATGAAGGAGAGGTGAAAATTGGATAGCACTTTGGTGAAAGCCTTCCGTGAAGGCAGCCAAAATTTATGAGGGGGAATTTGTACACGAATAATTAATTTCCTGAGTTCCCAACTGTTGTAGAGTCTGCACATCTGATACTAGTAACAGAAATATTTTGTAACTGAAAAATTATTTCAAGAGACTAATATTTGTAGAGTTCAAAGTGTAAATATTTTTTAATCTTTGAATGTTATTTACTCTAGAGGTGAAATACTTTTGAATAGCAGAATTTTTTACATTTAAAATTCAAATAAAAATTAATGAAACTTACATATAAATTTGAATACGTCTCAAATTTTTCTTAGTGATAGTTATCAACTCAAGTGAACTCTTTTCTCCTTGCTTCTTCATTACCTACTTTTGAACACAAACCTGAGCAATGGTGTGAACTAAATATGTTTAAATATTTCTGAGTGGAAGTGGACAATGGATTGTTTTGAATCTGACTTCTTAAAGAGGGAATAGCAGATATTTTAACATATGATATAGCTTATTCTTTCATGAAATATGCAATAAAGGAAAAAGGAAGCTTTCAGATTGTCTGGACACAAAGATTTTAGTCTGGATTTGGCTCAAGCTGTTTCCTCACTTCTAGTCACTTAGCTAGCCTCAGGAAAGCAATTTTTTTTTTTTTTTTTTTTTTTTTGTATTTTAACAGTAACTAACTTCATGCTGTTAGCCCGGTGTTGCAAGCACTTTATTCTAAGTCTAATCATTTCCCAAAAATCACCCGCTTGTCTGCATTGTCATTCATGTTTCTTTGTGCAATTCTACAAAATATAAATTATAACTTTCGCCAACTAGTAAATGTTCTGTTCATGTCATGTTTTAACATATTTTTGGTCCCCTTAGAAAACAGGAAATTTAATCATAAAACTATAGAATTAAAGTAATTCATAAGCTTGTTACTGCTGATATTTACTGTTTCTTTCTGTTTATCATATATTTGGAGTGTTTTCATAGCTATAACCACACCCCTCTGTGCTAGGAATTCTGTAACTTGAAAATTAATATTCTGGTCTACATTTGAACTTAAGGTCAACTGATTGCTACATCATTTCAGTATCACAGAAGACTCTTTTAAAGACAAATTTTATGTTTAAAAAATATATTCAATGTTAATGAAATAGCAAATGTTATCTAATAAAATAAAAATAACTCAGCAATGAAATATCAAAATTTTGAAAAAAAGAGAAACTAAATATTTAAGCAGAATGCTTCCATTTCTTTTTTTCAGAAACAAATCGAAATGTCTTCATTTTTTTAAATCATTCATACTCAGTCTCTTACTCAGAGTTTCAAATTTTACCATTTTGAAACATTTAATATTTTAACCATTCAACTATGTGTTTCACTATTTTTTTTATTAGCCTTTCAGACATGTTTTTCCTCTTTCGTGCAAGCACATAGAGGAACTAGAGGAAATTAGTAATGCCCATTGTATGAAAACTAGGATCAAATGTCTGACGACTATGTGGAGGCCGACAGGAAATGCCAAAGAAAGATCTTGATCAACATCGCGTTGTTAGTGTTTTGTCTTCTCATCCAAGGTCTGAAATTATGGAATCTCCCTTTCAAGAGTTGAGGTGAAATTTTATAATTCATTTTTTTTATTTCTTACAAACTGAAAATTAGAAACATTGAGAGGGGTAAAAACGTAAGCTAACTTCTTTTTCCCCAAGCGTGCCTACAGTCCCCAGTTGAAAAGTAAGTGAAAATGTGGCCAATTGAGTGTTTTACAAGCAGAAAGAGGCGCCTTTTCAAAACATAAATCAACTTTGAAACTTTCAATAGCTTCTAATTACTCTTGAGATAAAGACCAAAATCCTAACCAAATGACCAAAAGCCAACAAGGCTCCTCTCCTTTAACCTCAAGCTCCCTCAGCCCAGGAGCTTTCCCTGGGCAAGTTGATGCATCTGCGTGGACCAGACTTCACTGGCCTCTGCACTCACTGTCAGAGTGAACTCAGCCACCACTTCCTCACAACAGCCTTTCCTATCCCCCACTGATGAAATCAAACTCCCCATTATAAGCTCTTGCAGCATCCTTTAACTTTCCTTTGGAACACTTATTACCATAGCAATGTACATAATTTGTGTCATCCTTTGATTAAGGCTAATCTCCCCAACCAGACTGTAAGTTCCTTGGGGGCAGAGACAATGCCTGGTTTTGTTCACTCTTGGGTCTGTTACATCTAACACAGTTCCTGGCACATAGTCAATAAATACTTTTGGATGAATGAATCAGTGATATAGACCTGGATTTGAATCTTAACTCTACCATATTTTAGATGCATGATCTTAATCAAGTTTCTAAAGAAATTTCTAAGCCACATGGTCCCCTTTTATAAAAATGGGACAATAAAACACAATTTATTCCTTGTTGAGAACCTGCAAGATATATATGTAATGACATAGTTTGTGTTGGCTTCAACAGCATGTATTTTCACACCTTCTACTTCTCCTTGTCTTAGGAGAGAATAATGAGGAAAAGTTAATCTCTTGGCAAAGTTGTTTATTAAATAAAAGGTCAACACTTGGTGATAGCATATGCAAGTATATGCACAGTTTTGCCTTTCTGATCCCAAATACTAAAAACCTAATCAAATACTCAGTGGAAGTTGTTTTATTCTTCAAATCTTTTGACAACTTCATTTCACTAATTTTTGCTTTGGATTGCAATGGTCAAACTATCCTCAAAATTCAGAACAAAGCTATCTAACAACAGATATATACTTCTTTCTCTCCATTACCCCAAAGTGCTCAGCTCCTCCAGAACCCATCTCCACACTTTTTTGCTCCAGGTCAATAGTAGGAATCCAGGGAAGGCTCATGCTAAGGCTATGCTTCTCATCTCTGTGCAAACCCATATGTTTTGGGGATTCTTGGGCTGGTATATTTTGTGTTTAATTTACACATACATGATGTCAAATCACTATCTTTTACTATAATGTTTGTTTGTCTTTATTAGAACCGACTGTCTTAGTAGTTTTAAAAAATGTGTAGAACTTATTTAACATCCTTTTTGAAAAAAAGTAAGTAAGAAGACACACTTTCAAAGGCCACTGGAGAATATGCTGGATTAATTAAATGTACCAGCCAGCCAGCGTGGCAAAAATGTAGGAATTAAGTGAAATAAGAGTTTATATATATATAAATATATATATATATATATATATATATATATATATATATATATATATAGCAGCTAATAATCAATAATAGGGTCAAACTAACCTGGTATGGTAAGCTTTATGGTTTAGTTCTCTTTCCAAGTCCACCTGGATCTGAGAGAATGTGAACACTTTCTTTTTTAATCATTGAGTATATTTGCAGCTATCATTATATGTGGGTCAGCATCTCTCTATGTCTTTCAATACCTATTCCTCTTCTAGGGCTTCATGAAAAGGTCAAGTCATTACTATTGTGCTACTCACTCACTTTTTCTTTTTTAAAATTTTATTGAAATATAGTTGATTTACAATGTTGTGTTAGTTTCAGATGTACAGCAAAGTGATTCAATTTATATATATATGTGTACTTTTTTAGATTTTTTGCCATTATAGGTTGTTACAAGATATTGAATATAGCTCCCTGTGTTATACAGTAGGTCTTTATTGGTTATGTTTTTTACATATAGTAGTGTGAATATTTAATACCAAACTCCTAATTTATTCCTCCACCTCCTCTCCCCTTTGGTAACCATAAGTTTGTTCTCTATAGCTGTGAGTCTATTTCTGTTTTGTAAATAAGTTCACTTGCATCATTTTTTTAGATTCCACATATAAGCAACATCATATGTTTGTCTTTCTCTGTCTGGCTTACTTCACTTAGTATGATGAGTTCTGGGTTCATCCATGTTGCTGCAAATGGTATTATTTCATTCTTTCTCATGGCTGAGTAATATTCCACTGTGTATATATACCACATATTCTTTAGCCATTCATCTGTCAATGGACACTTAGATTGCTTCCATGTCTTGGCTATTGTAAATAATGTTGCGATGAACACTGGGGTGCATCTATCTTTTCAAATTAGCATTTTTTTAAGATATATGCCCAGGAGTGTGATCAATGGATCATATGGTAACTCTATTTGTAGTTTTTTTAAGGAACCTCCATACTGTTCTCCATAGTGACTGTACCAATTTACATTCCTCCCAACAGTAAAGGAAGGTTCCATTTTCTCCATACCCCCTTCAGCATTTATTATTTGTAGACTCTTTGATGATGGCCATTCTGACCAGTGAGTTTTTATTTACACTTCTCTAATAGTTAGTGATGTTGAGCATTTTTTCATGTGCCTTTTGGCCATCTGTATGTCTTCTTTGGGGAAATGTTTATTTAGATCACCTGCTCATTTTTTGATTTGTTTGTTTTGTTTGTTTTTTTGATATTGAGCTGTATAAGCTGTTTGCATAGTTTTGAAATTAATCCCTTGTCAGTTATATGGTTTCATCATATTCGGTGGTAAAAACCTGAAAGCATTTCTTGTAAGCTCAGGAATAAGACAAGGATGCCCACTCTAGCCACTTTTATTCAACATAGTTTTGGTAGTCCTAGCCACAGTAATCAGAGAAGAAAAAGAAATAAAAGGAATCCAAATTGGAAAAGAAGAAGTAAAACTGACACTGTTTGCAGATGACATGATACTATACATAGAAAATCCTATAGATGTTACCAGTAAACTACTAGACCTCATCAATGAATTTGGTATACAAAATTAATACAGAGAAATCTCTTACATTCCTATACACTAACAAAAGACCAGAAAGAGAAATTAAGGTAACATCCCATTTACCTTCGCATCAAAAATAGTAAAAAATAACAAGGAATAAACCTACCTAAAGAGACAAAAGACTGTACTCTGAAAACTATTAGACACTGATGAAAGAAATCAAAGTTGACACAAACAAATGAAAAGATATATCGTGTTTTTGGATTGGAAGAATCAATATTGTTAAAATGACTGTACTACCCAAGGCCATCTATAGATTCAATGCAATCCCTATCAAACTACCAATGGCATTTTTCACAGAACTAGAACAAAAAGTCTTAAAATTTGTATGGAGACACAAAAGACCCCGAATAGCCAAAGCAATCTTGAGGAAAAAAAAAAAAAGGAGCTGGAAGACTCAGGCTACCTGACTTCAGGCTATAATTCAGAGCTCTAGTCATTGAAACAGTATGGTACTGGCACAAAAAAAAGAAATATAGATCAAAGGAACTGAATAGAAAACACAGAAATAAACCCATGCACTTATGGTGAATTAATCTACAACAAAAGAGGCAAGAATATACAATGGAGACAAGACAGTCTCTTCAACAAGTGGACCTGGAAAGCTGGACTGCTACATGTAAAAGAATGAAATTAGAAATTCTCTAATACCATATACAAAAATAAACTCAAAATGGATTAAAGACCTAAATGTAAGACTGGATACTATAAAACTTCTAGAGGAAAACATGGGCAGAACACTCTGACATAAATTGCAACAAGTTTTTTTGGATCTCCTAGAGTAATGGAAATAAATGAATAAAAAGTTGGCAATTTCAGATTTGAATTTCCGTATCACTTGATATATCTTTTATCCTTTCAAAACTTTATTTCTCTGTTCTACTTTTGAAGAATTCCTTGCCTCTATTTTCTAGCTCATTAATTCAATCTTCAGGTGTATTCATTCAGCTTTTCAGACCATCTTTAGTTTTTATGTCAATAATGGTATTTTTATTTCCTAAATCTATGATTAATTTATTTCTGTAACTTCTTTTCCTGTTTCATAAATGCTATATTTTGCCTTTTGTATCTGAGAATATGAAATACATTGTTTTTAGTGTTCTGGTTTCTCTATTAACTCTTCCCTGAGGTGTATGTAAGTTTTTGTGTGTATAAGTTCTTTGCTGACTTTTTTCTCTCTTTCATGTGGGTTAGGTGCTTAAAAGATTGGGGATATTATTGATCCTAGTCAAAACTGTTTAACTTGAATCTAGTCAAGGCTTTAGATCTAATTTCTACTTTACAGAAAATATAGGGGATAGAAGAACAAGCCAAATACTATCTCCAAGGAAGCAATCAGCCACCTCCAGGAGGTAGAAATTCTATAGCAGGCAGAGTACCTCTCTATCTAGTCTTCTGAGTTTGGCTGATCCCAGTTCCCTTGGGCATCACTAGCCACACTGGGTACCACTGTCTACTTTCCTCAAACACTGCTTCTGCCTGAAGATAGACAGCTCCATCACTGACGCCTGGTTCTTGGGGGATCGGAAAGGAATCCACAGGGGTCAGAACACTGTGGTTCCTACTTAATTCCTCTGATGCTTTCTCCTGGGATACCCCCTGTTCTCTGCTACCACTAACTCTGTAGGTAGAGCGCCACAATATCACCCCCTTTTTATGCCAATATTATCCTGCAAGAGTTCCTGCATAGGTTCTTGACTTCCATTTTTTAATTGGATCCTGTCTGCTTTTAGTTTCTCAGGGATTACTTACAAACTCTTATTTATCAATAATTTCTATTTGAGCTTTCAGATGTAGCCATGTATGTACTTTTTTGTTTTTTAGATAAAAATGGTTGTAACAGAAGTTTTTCAGAATCCATAGCTCTTTAACACTCACAATTTCTTATACGTGTCAATGGTGTCTTACTGCAAGAACCTGGATTCTCTCTACTTGAGATCTATCTCTGGCTGCTGAAGCCTGTTTGACCCATCAGCATGAAAAGCAGATCATAAATACTGGGAAATTAATGCCCCCAGGAGTAGCCCTCAACCAAAGATAGATGGGAGTTGGTGACTAATACACCAGCTTTCTTGCACCTTGGGTAGGACAATTCTGAGGCATGCTCTACACCCACACGTAGGGATCCCCAGTATGACTGAGCCACAATAGCCAACCACAATAACATGCTAATTAAACTTACCCTGTATTAGTTTCCTTCCCTTACATGTTACTTCCTGACTCCCTTACCAGTGTTTTTTGGAATTATCCTCCAAATAAACTACTTATACTAAATCCTAGTTTCAGAGTGTGCTCCTGGGGGGACACAACCAAAGACAATGGTGAGAGAAAAGGAATGTGCATCAATGCAGTCTCTCTATCACACAGACTGCTAAGTACTTTTTAGCCAAATTCTGATTTCATTTGTTGAAACAATGCCTGATTTTTAAAGTTTTATGGTTATCACTCCAAGATTTTATCAGAAAAATATAAAACCTATAAGTATCAAGTAGGAAGGGGGTGATAAGACTACAGGAAGGACTGGGGGAACAAAATTCAAGAAACTGCTGATAGAGTGCATGAAATTGACATGCCCCATCACAGGCCTCTCCAAGAAGCTACCACAAGCCTCACTTCCGTTGATTGTACACCTACTCACAGTTGCTGCTAGAAAATAATTATTTCTCCTTAACTTTCGACTTGCAAATTGTTTCCTAGTGCTTCCCATCAACAGAATCTAACTGGAACACTTTAGATAAGGAAATCTGGGAAAATGTCTCCTAACTTTCCCCCTGTTTCACAGGGCATATATACAAGGAGTAAGGATGAAGCCCAATTGACCTCACATCAAGACACTGTTCATTCACTGAAATCCTAAGTGCTGCAAGCCATCTTCCTGACTATCTATTAGCCAAACATTCCAAGCACCTTCAGGAAAGACAAGCCTGTTCCAGAGGCTGTTTGTGGACGAACCTACTAAGTAACCATTAACAGTAAATCCATTGGCTAACACATAAATTGCCACAATTCTAATTAATGTCAGGAAGGCAAAAGAGCTTATATAATCTAGGTACTTCTTAGCAATCCTGCAAAAGAAACTGAAATTTCTCTTTAAAAGACTATGTCAAAGTTGTGGTAAGCATTTCCAAGGCTTTGTGGAGAAATGTCCATTGTTCTGAAAATTTTGACACTTTGTTGACAAAGTGTTAATGTATACAGAAATGTAAAGCAGCTTTACAGCCAATACAATTATTTATAATGCCTCTATTGGTTATGGAGAAATAAAGAGCAAGAAAAGAAGATGGCATCATTTCAAAGATTTTGCTCATCTTTATAAAGATTTGCAGTGTTCAAATATCCAAATCTCCACACAATCACACCCCATTCCTTTTAATTTCCAAAAAAATGCAAATTAACTTTTTGGCTATAAAAAAGTTTAATTGCTATTATTACTAGAAATTAGTTTCAGGGAAAATGTGGTTAGAAGAAAGTTTTTCTCTACATACTGTGAGAATTCTTGCAGCTCTGTAACTGATATCCCTTTCCACATTGATGACCATCCAACAAAAATGGTGCATAGTTTGAAACTTTTAAATATATAAAAACATATCATCACTTTTCTGTTTCACTATGTGACTATCATAAATATGCATTTAAAAAAATTATTTCATGGCATGTCTACTGTCAGAAACAATAATTCCAGTAATAATACTGACTATGGAAAAAATTATGTTAAGGAATCAGTTTTAGAAATTTACTGTAGTAAAAACTAGGAATTTTGTAAGAATAGAATTAGACGTCTTGTTTTAAAAAGATGCCCATAGGGCATAAGGATTACTGAATTTCTAAAATCAATTACATAATGTTTATGATATTCTTTATTAATAAGTTATAAAATTAAACTCTGCAATGTAAATTTCACATATTAGAATGTCTTTTAATAATTAAGATCAACTATTTTCTAAAATTTATATTAAAACTTTAACTAATAAAGGGAATTCACATCGTGGAAAGTGATTTATTCATACATGATCAGTTTTAAAACTGAATTGGTATAATTGTTTAAGATTGTTTCTTTCTAAATACTTCACATTAAATTCATTGTAAAGAGATTACTTGTATCAAAAGCCAAGAAAGTTAAAGTTTATTTTTTCTACTAAAATTACATGTAAATTTTAATATAATTTTAAAATTTTAATTTAAATATTTTAATCTAAAAAATCTTATGCACATTCAGTAAAAATAGCAAGATTTTGCACTTCGTAAATTATTATTTATATGTGTTTTAAAGTGAATTTCTTAAATACATCAGAACTAGAGAGCTGGATCATGATGGCAGAGTAGAAAGATCCTGAGCTTACCGCCTCCCACAAATACACCAAAACTAAAACTATATAGAACAATTTCTGAAAACAACCTGAAGACTAGCAAAATGTATCTTCTGCAAATAAGGATGTAAAAAAAAGGCCACATTGAGATAGGTAGGAGGAGCAGAGATGTATTCTAATCAGAATTCACACCCCCTAGAGGGAGGGGAGTAGCCAAGATGGTAGGGGAGAGGAGTAGGAAGACCCTGAGTTAACCTCCTTCCATAGGCACACCAGAATTACAACTATTTACAGAGCAACTATTGATGAGAATGACCTGAAGACTAGCAGAAAAGATCTTCTACAACTGAAGGTAAAAAGAAGAAACCACTACAAGATAGGTAGTAGGGGCAGAGGCATAATATAGTCAAGACCCACACACCCAGGTAGGCAACCCACAAACGAAAGGATAGTCACAATTGCAGAGGTTCTCCCTAAGGAGCAAGGGGTCTAAGTCCTACAATAGCTTCCCAGCCTGGGGATCCTGCACCAGGAAGACAAGCCCCTAGAACATCTGACTTTGAAGGCCAGTGGGGCTTACTTTTGGGAGATCCAGAGGGCTGTGGGAATCAAAAACTTTGCCCTTAAATGTAGCACACAAAATCTCACACACTGTGAGACCCAGGGCAGAAATAACATGAAAAGAGTTGTGGTCAGACCTACCTGCTGATCTGGAAGAGCCTCCCAGAAAGGCAAGAAGCAACTGGGACTCCCTTGGAGACAGACACTGACAGCAGCCATTTTGGGGAGCTCATTCTACCATGAGGACACTGGTGCTTGGAAAGTGCCTTTTTGGACCCTTTCTTCTAGCTTATTAGTGGCCAGGACCTGACCCACACTCCAGCCACTCTGCATGAGTCCTGGAGCCCCCAACCCAACCAAGAAGCCAGTTGTGCAGGGAAACAGCCCCACCCACCAGTATGCCATCAACAGCCATAGGCCGCCTTGAGTCCCCCAGTGGTGCAAGAACCTGGCCCTGCCCATAAGAATACCCAGGATGAGGCCATGCCCACCAATGGGAAGGCACTACCCCCAGGATCCCTGGCCCCACCCACCAGCAGCAGACACCAGCTCTGGGATCCTAGATTTGGGTCACTGGGGTCCTTCAGCCAGCCACCTCATGACCCAGCTCTGCACACCAGTGGGCCAGCACTAGCTCCAGGACCAGCCTCACCCATTAGCAGGAGGGCAATGGTGCCAGGATCACCATTCCTCCCCAGCTCACCCACCAGAGAGCCAAAACCAGCCCTGGGATCCCCAAGCCCACCTGATCCATGAGCAGGCTGACATTAGCACTGGGACACCCCAGTCCCTTAGCCAGCTGCCCCAGTATCCAGCTCTGCCCAACAGTGGGCCAGCACTAGAGCTTTGACCCAGCCTCATGCACTAGCATGTGGGCAACAGCCCAAGGAAGATGGCCATGGCCCTGCCCATCTGCAGGCTGACACCAGCTCCAGGACACTCCAGACCCCTGTAGTCAGCCTCCCTAGAACCCACCAGTGGGCCAGGAATAACCTCAGGACCCCTGTGGCTGCAGCCATCTGTGTTGGGACCCATCTCCAACCACCATTGGGCCAGCAGACTCCATACCAGCCAGGGCCTGGCAGCCACTAGGCCAAGGGCCAGCCCTGCCTATCAGCATGCCCACAGTAGCCAGCCAAGCCACAACAGAGGAGTCTGTACAGGCCACATAGGGAAGATCCTTAGGGCACATAGCTCTGGTGAAGGAGAGGAATGTTCTGCTGGGCCCCATAAAACATCTTCTACATAAGGCCCCTTCTCCAAGATCAAGAAATGTAACTGACCTATCTGATATATAGAAATAAAAACAGAAAATCAGGAAAAATGAAGTGACAGAGGAATATTTTTGAAACAAAGGAACAAGATGAAATCCCAGAAGAAGAGCTAAGTGAAGAGGAGATAAGCAATTACCCGTAAAGGACTCAAGGTAATGACCATAAAGATACTCAATGAATGTGAGAGAAGAGTAGATGAACAGAGTGAGAAGTTTAACAAAGAGTTAGAAAATACAAAGAGGAGCCAAACTAAGCTGAAGCATAAAATAACTTAAATTAAAAAATACACTAGAAGAAATCCACAGTAGATAAGGTTATACAGAAGAATGGATCAGCAAATTAATTGGAATACAGAATAGTGGAAACCATGCAACCTGAAGAAAAAAGAATAGAAGAAAAAATGAAGGCAGTTTAAGAGACTTGTGGAACAACATCAGTCATACTAAAGTTCACATTATAGGTGTGCTAGAAGGAGAAGAAAGAGAGAAAGGGGCAGAGAACATATTTGAAAACATAATAGATGAAAACTTCCCTAACCTGGAAGAGGAAACAGACATCCAGGTCCAGGAAGCACAGAGTCCCAAACAGGACCTACCCAAAGAGGACCACACCAAACACATTGTAATTAAAGTGGCAAAAATTAGATAAAGAGAGAATATTAAAGGCAGCAAGGGAAAAGCAATAGTAATGTACAAGGGAGCTCCCATAAGAATATATGTTGACTTTTCAGCAGAAACTATGCAGGCCAGAAGAGAGTGGCACTATATGTTTAAATTGATGAAAGGAAAAAACCTGCAACCAAAAATACCCTATCCAGCAAGGCTATCATTCAGTGTTGAAGGGGAGATAGAGTTTTACAGAAAAGCAAAAGCTAAAAGAGTTCAGCACCACTAAACCAGCTTTAAAAGAAATGTTAGAAGGGCTTCTCTAAGTGGAAAAGAAAAGACCACAACTAGAAATATAAAAATTACCAAAGGAAAAATCTCATCAGTAAAGGCAAATACACAATAAAGGTAGTAGAACAACCACTAATAAAGATAGTAGGAAGGTTAAAAGACAAAAGTAGTAAAATCATCTATATCCACAATAGGTAGTCAAGGGATACACACAAGAAATATCGAAAATACAATGTCAAAAATATTAAACATGAGAGGAGGGAGAGTAAAATGCAGGATTTTTAAAATGCATTTGAACTCAAGATAATCGTGACATACATACATATATATATATGTTGCTATATATAAACCAAACCAAAAATCTATAATAGATACACACAAAAGAGGAAGGAATTCAAACAAAACACTAAAGATGGTCATCAAATCACAACAGAAAAAAACAAAAGAAGAGGACAAAAAGAATTGCAAATACAACCCAAAAACAACAAAATGGCAACAAGACCGTATATATCAACAATTACTTTAAATGTAACTGGACTAAATGTTCCATTCAAAAGACATAGAGTGGCTGAATGGCTAAAAAAAGAAGACCCAATATATTCTGCCTACAAGAGACTCACTTCAGATCCAAAGACACACACAGACTGAAAGTGAGAGGATGGAAAAAGGTATTCCATGAAAATAGAAATGAAAAGAAAACTGGAGTAGAAATATTTATACCAGACAAAATAGACTTTAAAACAAGACTGTAACAAGAGACAAAGTCGGGTATTACATAATGATAAAGGGATCAATCCAACAAGAAGATATAACAATTATAAATATATATGTACACTACATAAGAGCATCTAAATACAAAAAATATATATATTAACAAACATAAAGGAAGAAACTGACAGTAACACAATAATAGTAGGGGACTTTAAAACCCCACTTATATTAATGGACAGATCATCCAGACAAAATCAATAAGGCAACACTGGCATTAAATGACACATTAGACCTGATGGGCTTAGAGGTATATAGAACATTCCATCCAAGAGCAGCAGAATATACATTCTTTTCATGTGGACATAAAGAATTCTCCAGAAGAGATCACATGCTGGGCCACAAAACAAATCTCAGTAAATTTAAAAAGATTGAAATCATACCAAGCATCCTTTCTGACCACAACACTATGAAACTAGAAATCAGTTACAAGAATAAAGCTGCAAAAAACACAAACATGTGGAGACTAAACAATATGCAACTGAACAACCAAATGGGTCAATGAAGAAATCAAAGAGGAAATCAAAAAAAATACCAGGAGACTAATGAAAACAGAAACATAAATATCCAAAATTTATGGAACTTAACAAAAGCAATTCTAAGAGGGAAGTTTATAGGAATACAAACTTAACTCAGGAAACACAAAAAAATCTCAAATAAACAACCTAACATTGTACCTAAAGGAATTAGAAAAAGAAGAATAAACAAAACTCAGTTGATAGAAGGAAAGGAATCATAAAGATCACAGCAGAAGTAAGTAAAATACAGACTAAAAAAATGGAAAAGATAATGAAACCAAGAGCTGGTTCTTTGAAAAGACAAACAAAATTGATAAACATTTAGCCAGACTAATCAGAAAAAAAGAAAGAGGGCCCAAATAAATAAACTTAGAAATGAAAAAGAAGTTACAACTAATACCACAGAAATACAAAGAATCATAATAGATTACTACTAACAATTGTATGTCAATAAAATGCACAACTTAGAAGAAATGGACAAATTCCTAGAAAGGTTCAATCTTCCAAGTCTGAATCAGGAAGAAATAGAAAACATGAACAGGCCATTTATCAGTATTGAAATTGAACGAGTAATTTTTTTTAAAACTCCCAACAAACAAAAGTCCAGGACAAGACAACTTCACAGGTGAATTCCACCAAACTTTTAAGGGAGAGTTAACACCTACTCTTCTCAAACTATTTCAAAAAATTTCAGAGGTAAGAACATTTCCAAACTCATTATAGGAGGTCAGCCTCACCCTGATACCAAAACCAGAAAAAGATATCACAAAAAAAGGAAAGTACAGGCAATATCACTGATGAACATAGATGCAAAAATTCTCAACAAAATATTAACAAACTATACATGAAATTCAACCATGCATGAAAAGGATCATACATCATGATCAAGTGGGATTTAATCCCAGGGATCCCAGAGTTCAATATTTGAAAATCAACCAATGTGATACACCACATTAACAAACTAAAGAGACTCACCAAGATGGTGGAGGAGTAGGAGGACGTGGAGCTCATCTCTCTCCACAAATGCATCAAAAATACATCTACAGATGGAACAATTCTCACAGATCACCAGCTGAACACTAGCAGAAGACCATGGACACCAGAAAGGACAAGAAAGATCCCCGCATAACTGGGTAGGACAAAAGAAAGAAGGGGAAAAGAAGAGGAGAGGAAGTTGGATCAGCTCTGTACCTCTCGGAGGGAGCTGAAGCAGAGGAGAGGCTCCCGCATCCAGGGAAGCCCCCTCACTGATGGGGAAATCAGTTGGGACAGAAGGAGAGTATCTGAGGCTGTCAGAGGAGGGTAAAATGGCCAGTCTGTTACAGACAGGACAGAGTGAGACCTACACAGACGGTCCATGCCACAGCCCTGCACGTTACAGACTGGGATGTGTGTCTGCCAGTGCACATGGGGGTTGGGTGCTGGGACCTGTTGATTGGAGAGCAAACCAGGGGGGAGGACTGCTGTTGGCTGCAAGGAAACAGTTTGAGGGGATGGGAGGGAGGAAATTCACAACAGGGAATGCTTGTGGAGGAAAACCCAGACTGCAATAGAAGCAAGGCACCACTGTTGAGTGATGAGCAGGGGTGGAGCCGCCATTGCAGCCTCTCTTTCCATGCGCCGGCCCCCTGCCCCGCAAGGTGCTATGAAAAGCCCTCTCCAGGGCTAACCTTTTCGTGCCTGCAGCCAGACTCTAAGAAAAGGCCCCAACAGGGCTGACCTCACACCTGCAGCCAGAGCTAAGAAAAGTCCCCTCCAGAGCTGACCTGACCCTAGGCCAGGTGTTAGGGCTGGATCTATTGTGCCTGTGGCCTCTGGCTTTCCATGCACTTGTCACCATGAGGGACCCAATGACCCAGGCGGCCATACCACCTCCTCACCCTGTTCTCACTGGGGCAGACCCAAGTGCTCCAGGGCAACCTTGGGAAGAGACTCCTGTTGGTGGCTCACAGGCAGAGGTGAGGCTAAAACCACAGCTGAGTCCCAGGGTCAGGGTCACTAAGGAAGAGGAACAAAAGTCTTCCTGTGCAGCTGCACAACCTCAGATTAAATTCCCGTGATCAGTGTGGTAAACCCTGCATCTATGGACTATCTGAATGGACAACAAGTCTTCCCACAAATGAAACCAGTCTAGCTCTAGCAGCTGTGGATTTTGCGAACTAGTACACCCAGGAGTTGGGCCAGGTCAGAGTCTGAGCTGCCCCCACAGTGCCCACAGGGGGACCAGAGACCTACCTAGAGGTTTTGGAGGGCCTCCTGGGGAGGCGGAGCTGGCTGGGACTCACAGTAGGGACAAGGACATAGACAGCTGAGACACCAGGAAAATATAATTATTACTATTTTTTGTGTTTTGTTTTGTTCTGTTGTTGTTTTAATATTGTTTTTATTTTCATTTAGTTTTTTTTTATTTTTTAATATATATTTTATATTTCTATTTCTATGTTACACTTTTGTTCTTCTGTATTTTTTCCTTGTTTTCTTTTTTCTTTCCTTTATTCAATTTTGTTTATATCTTTCTTCCTTTGTTCTATTTGTTTTATCTTTTTATATCATTTTTGTGTGTTTGTTTTGTTTTCTTCCTTTTTTCCTTCAGTTTGCATTCTGCTATTGTTTTGTCTTTTTTTTGTTGTTTTTGTCAATTTGATTTTTAAACTTTTGATTTCATTTTGGGGTTCTTTTGATGGGCTGGTTGTTCCCTTGTTTTGTGTTTTCCCTGTTTTTGTTTGTATTTCTTTTTTTGTATGTGTGTGTGGTATTTTTGGTCTGTTCGTTTTCATTTGGTTTTTTCCTGTCTTTTCTCTTTTTTTCCCTTTTATTGCCAAGTGTGTGGTTTGCAGGGTCTTGGTTCCCAGTCTGGGTGTCAAGCCTGAGCCTCTGGGGAGGTAACGCTGAGTCCAGGATGCTGGGATGCCAGAGAATTCCCAGTCCCAGGGAATATTAAACAGCAAGAGCTCTCATGGAGGTCTCCATCTCAACTCCAAGACCTGGCTCCACCCAACTGCCTACAGGCTCCAGTACTGAACACCCCATGCCAAACAACAAGCAAGACAAGAAAACAAACCCACCCATCATCAGACAGGCTGCCTAAAGTCGTACTAAGCCCACAGACACCCTAGAACACACCACCTGAGGTGGCTGTGCCCATCAGAGGGACAAGATGCAGCTCCACCCACCAGAACGCCTGCACCAATCCCTCCCACCAGGAAGCCTACACAAGCCACTGGAACAACCTCACCCACTGGGGGCAGACACCAGAAGCAAGAGGAAATATGACTGTGCAGTCTGCAGAAAGGAGACCTCAAACACAGTAAGTTAGACACAATGAGAAGACAGAGAAATATCTTGCAGGCAAAAGAGCAAGATAAAAACCCACAAGATCTAATAAATGAAGAGGAAATAGGCAAACTACCCGAAAAAGAATTCAGAGTAATGACAGTAAAGATGATCCAAAATCTTGGAAATAGAATGGAGAAAATACAAGAAACATTTAAAAATGACCTAGAATAACTAAATAAAAAACAAACTGTGATGAACAATGCAATAACTGAAATAAAATATACACTATAAGAAATCAATAGCAGAATAACTGAGGCAGAAGAATGGATAAGTGAACTGGAAGATAGAATGGTGGAAATAACTGCCATGGAGCAGAATAAAGAAAAAAGAATGAAAAGAATTGAGGACAGTCTCAGAGACTTCTGGAACAATATTAAACCCACAAACATTTGAATTTTAGTGGTCCCAGAAGAAGAAGAGAAAGAGAAATGGTCTAAGAATACATGAAGAGAGTATAGTTGAAAACTTCCCAACATGGGAAAGTAAATAGTCAATCAAGTACAGTAAGCACAGAGAGTCCCATACAGGATAAAACCAAGGAGAAACATGCCAAGACACATATTAATCAAGCTAACAAAAATTAAATACAAGGAAAAATATTAAAAACAGCATGGGAAAAACAACAAATAACATACAAGGGAATCCCCATAAGGTTATCAGCTGAACTTTAAGTAGAAACTCTGCAGGCCAGAAGGAAGTGGCAGGATATATCTAAAGTGGTGAAAGGGGAAAACCTACAACAAAGATTACTCTACCCAGCAAGGATCACATTCAGATTTGATGAGGAAATCAAAAGCTTTCGAGAAAAGCAAAAACTACGAGATTTCAGCACCACCAGACCAGCTTTACTACAAATTCTAAAAGAACTTCTCTAGGCAGGAAACACAAGAGAAGAAAAAGACCTATAAAAACAAACCCAAAACAATTAAGAAAATGGTAATAGGAACATACATATCAATAAAGACCTTAAATGTAAATGGATTAAATGCTCCAATCAAGAGACACAGACTGGCTGAATAGATACAAAAACAAGACCTATACATATGTTGTCTACAAGAGACCCACTTCAGACCCTGGGACACATACAGACTGATAGTGGGGGATGGAAAGATATTCCATGAAAATGGAAATCAAAAGAAAGCTGGAGTAGCAATACTCATGTCAGACAAAATAGACTTTAAAATAAAGACTGTCACAAGAGACAAGGGAGGACACTACATAATGATCAAGGGATCAATCCAAGAAGAAGATATAACAATTGTAAATATTTATGCACCCAACATAGGAACACCTCAAGACATAAGGTAAATGCTAACAACCATAAAAGGGGAAATCAACAGTAACACAAAAATACTGGGGGATTTTAACACCCAACTTACACCAATGGATAGATGGTCCAGACAGAAAATTAATAAGGAAACACAAGCCTTAAGTTACACATAAGACCAGGTAGACTTAACTGATATTTATGTGACAATCCATCCGAAAGTGGCAGAATACACTTTCTTCTCAAGTGCACATGGAACATTCTCCAGAATAGATCACATGCTGGGTCACAAAGTGAGCTTAGGTAAATTTAAGAAAATTGAATTGTATCAAGCAACTTTCCTGACCACAATGCTATGAGATTAGAAGTCAATTACAGGGGGAAAAACTGTAAAAAACACAAATAGATGGAGACTAAACAATATGCTACTAAATAACCAAGAGATCACTGAAGAAATCAAAAAGGAAATCAAAAAATACCTAGAAACAAATGACAATGAAAACACGACAACCCAAAGCCTATGGGATGAAGCAAAAACAGTCCTAAGAGGGATGTTTATAGCAATACAATCCTACCTCAAGAAACAAGAAAATCTCAAATAAACAAGCTAACGTTACACCTAAAACAACTGGAAAAGAAGAACAAAGAAAACCCAAAGTTAGTAGAAAGAAATAAATCATAAAGATCGGGGCAGAAATAAGTGAAATAGAAATTAAAAAAAAAAAACCAATAGCAAGGATCAATAAAACTAAAAGCTGTTTCTTTGAGAAGATAAACAAAATTGATGAAACTTTAGCCAGACTCATCAAGAAAAAGAGGGAGAGGACTCAAATAGATAAAATTAGAAGTGAAAAACAAGTTACAAATGACACCACAGAAATACAAAGGATCATAAGAGACTACTACAAGCAACTCTATGCCAATGAAATGGACAACCTGGAAGAAATGGACAAAATGTTAGAAAAGTACAACCTTCCAAGACTGAACCAGGATGAAATAGAAAACATGAACAGACAAATCACAAGTAATGAAATTGAAACTGTTAAAAATATTCCAACAAACAAAAGTCCAGGACCAGATGGCTTCACAGGCGAATTCTCTCAAAACTTTAGAGAAGAAATAACACCTATCCTTCTCAAACTCTTCCAAAAAATTACAGAAGAAGGAACACTGCAGAGCTCATTCTATGAGGCCACCATCACCCTGATACCAAACTAGACAAAGATATCACAATAAAAGAAAATTACAGGCCAATAACACTGATGAACATAGACGCAAAAATTCTCAAAAAAATATTAGCAAACAGAATCCAACAACATATTAAAAGGATCATACACCATGATCAGTGTGATTTATCCCAGGGATGCAAGGATTCTCCAATATATGCAAATCAATCAATGTGATACACCATATTAACAAATTGAAGAATAAAAACCATATGATCATCTCAATAGATGCAGAAACGCCTTTTGACAAAATTCAACACCCATTTATGATAAAAACTCTCCAGACAGTGGGCATAGAGAGAACCTACCTCAACATAATAAAGGCCATATGCAAGAAACCCACAGCAAACATTATTCTCAATGGTGAAAAACTTAAAGCTCTTCCTCTAAGGTCAGGAAGAATACAAGTATGCTCACTCTTGACACTATTATCAACATAGTTTTGGAAGTCCTAACCATGGCAATCAGAGAAGAAAAAGAAATAAAAGGAATCCAAATTGGCAAAGAAGTAAAACTGTCACTCTTTGCAAATGACATGATACTATACATAGAAAATCCTAAAGATGTCACCAGAAAACTTCTAGAGCTAATCAATGAATTTAGTAAAGTTGCAGGATACAAAATTAGTACATAGAAATCTCTTGCATTTCTATATGCTAGCAACAAATGATCAGAAAGAGAAATTAAGGAAACAATCCCATTTACCACTGCAATAAAAAGAATAAACTACCTAGGAATAAACCTACCTAGAGAGGCAAAAGACCTGTATACAGAAAACTATAAGATACTGATGAAAGAATCAAAGATGACACAAACAGATGGAGAGATATACCATGTTCTTGGATTAGAAGAGTCAGTGTTGTGAAAATGACTATACCACCCAAAGCAATCTACAGATTCAGTGCAATCCCTATCAAATTACCAATGACATTTTTCACAGAACTAGAACAAAAAATTTTACAATTTGTATGGAAACAGGAAGACCTCAAATATCAAAAGCAATCTTGAGGGAAAAAAATGGAGCTAGAGGAATCATGCTTCCAACTTTAGACTATACTACAAAGCTACAGTAATCAAGACAGAATGGTACTGGCACAAAAACAGAAATATCAATTAATGGAATAGGATAGAAAGCCCAGAGATAAGCCCACACATTTTTGGTCACCTAACCTATGATAGAGGAGGCCAGACTATACAATGGAGCAAAGGTAGCCTCTTCAATAAGTGGTGCTGGGAAAACTGGATAGCTACATGTAAAAGAATGAAATTAGAACACTCCTTAGCACCATACACAAAAGTAAACTCAAAATGGATTAAAGATCTGAATGTAAGGCCGGACACTATAAAACTCTTAGAGGAAAACATAGGCAGAACACTCTTTGATATAAATCACAGCAAGAAATTTTTTGACCCACCTCCTAGAGTAATGAGAATAAAAACAGAAATAAACAAATGGGACCTAATAAAACTTAAAAGCTTTTGCACAGCAAAGTAAACCCTAAACAAGATGAAAAGACAACCCTCAAAATGAGAGAAAATATTTGCAAATGAAGCAACTGACAAAGGATTAATCTCCAAAATATACAAGCATATCATGGAGCTCAATATCAAAAAAACAAATAGCTCAATCAAAGAAACAAATATCAGAAAATGGGCAGAAGATCTAAATAGACATTTCTCCAAAGAAGACATACAGATGGCCAAAAAACACATGAAAAGTTGCTGAAGATCACTAATCTTTAGTGAAATGCAAATCAAAACTATTGATACAATAAGCTATCACATCACATTGGTCATAATGGCCATCATCAAAAAATCTACAAACAATAAATGGTGAAGAGGGTGTGGAGAAAATGGAACCCTCCTACACTGTTGGTGGGAATGTGAATTGGTAGAGCCACCATGAAGAACAGTATGAAGGTTCCTTAAAAAACTCAAAATAGAACTACCGTATGACCCAGCAATTCCACTCCTGGGCATATACCCAGAGAAAACCGTGGTTCAAAAGACACATACACCCCAATGTTCATTGCAGCACTATTTATAATAGCCAGGACATGGAATCAACCTAAATGTGCCTCAACAGAGGAATGTATAAAGAAGATATAGTACATATATACAATGAAATATTATTCAGCCATAAAAAGGAATGAAATTGGATCATTTGTAGAGACATGGATGGACCTAGAGACTGTCATACAGAGAGAAGTATGTCAGAAAGAGAAAAACAAATATTGTCTATTAATGCATATATGTGGAATCTGAAAAAAATTGGTGCAGATGATCTTATTTACAAAGCAGAAATAGAGACACAGATGTAGAGAATAAATGTATAGATACCAAGGGGGAAATGGGGTGGGATGAATTGGGAGATTGGGATTGCATATATACACTATTGGTACTATGTATAAAATAGATAACAAATGAGAACCTACTGTATAGTACAGGGAACTCTACTCAATCCTCTGTGGTGACCTAAATGAGAAGGAAATCCAAAAAAAGGATATACATATAGCTTATTCACTTTGCTGTGCAGTATAAATTAACACAATATTGTAAAGCAACTGTACTCCAATGTAAAAGAAATGTTGAAGAAAAAAAATTTTTAATCAAAAATAAAAATCATATGATCATCGCAACAGACACAGAAGTTTCTGACAAAATTTAACATCCATTTATGATAAAATCTTTCCACAAAGTGGGTATAGAGAGAACATACCTCAACATAAATAAAGGACATATATGACAAGCACACAGCTAACATCATACTCAAAATGGTGAAAACCTAAAAGAATTTTCTCCATAATCAGGAACAAATTTTACTCCCAAACACATTAAAATTTATAACCTCTTGACCTAAAACATTTTATTATTCATGTAACTAAAATAATTTTATTTGACAGTGAAATCAGGAGAGTTTAGGTGTTAGTTACAGCAGGTCCACTAAATGTCTGTATGATCTTGTAAAACTCACAATCCCTCTTGACAACATATTCTAAACTTTTCTTTTTTTGTATTTATTTATTCATTTTACTTATACTTTCTGATATTTGGTAGTGCAAGAAACAATGCTGGAAATAGCCAAGGCAGAATCACTGCCCTCACCCCATGCATGAATCCAGGCTGTGCACCCGACACAGAAGGGCTCAAGAGCAAATGCAGAGGCTAATCATTTGCTTTATTCACCTCTAAATCCACAGGTTCACTTTCAAATTCATTCTAGTTTGTACATCTTGTGAATAGAATGTCATTCCATTTTAGAATGCTGAATTAATTTTAGGTGCATTCATACACACATATTTCAACTTTATTGAGGAGAATTTTTACTTGACACAGAACAGATCTCATTTTCATTGTTAGCAATTTCCCATAAGTTCTTTTCATTTTACTAGGGGAATAATTAAGTGTATAATTTATTGTACTGTTGTGAATTAGGACAGTATTTGGCATTCTTCAACTCCTTTCAACATTTGTTTCAAAGTCCCTTATTTTCCCATGTGTGTCGTGCATGTGTACATGTGTGAGTATAAGTTCTTTCTCTTTTCTAAAATTAGTTAAAGGCATAAATAATACAGGATTAAGATCATGATATAGACATATAAATCTGTGTTATGGAATATTTATTGTTTAAGCTGAAATTAAAAAAAAGAATTTTTATATATTTTATGTGTTTAGAATATCATTGGGAGTATGAATTAGCATTTCAAAAGCATTTTAATAAAATTTAATGGAAACTAGGTATGAAAATGTACTATACTTTGACTTTTAGAAACACAATTGTAGGTATATGCTGCTCTCAAATCCTAATGAATACAAATTGTTAGGAAAAAAATCATAAAAATAGAAATTGTAGCACATTAAAGGCACTTTCTATCTGCTTTATACCTATTCACTTATTATAAAAATATGTGTTAAGAACCTATTGCCCTAAGATAGTGTAGGTAATACAAAGATTACACACAAGGCCTCTATTCCCCAAAAGTTTACATTATAGTTGGGGAGATATAGCATTTGAATATAGAAATTTGCACATACCAGTGAGGAAATCCTAATTGAAAATGGTATCAATTGGCCTCTAGGACCTCTTTCCAACTTTAAGATATAAAATAGCAAGAGTTCACTCATTAATCTATATAAATAAATGTATATGGAAATATTTATTGAGTATAGTAGATGACTTTGCAACCAAAACTGTTTATAGCTATAAACAGAGCAGACAAAATTTTTATTATCAAGGCACTTACACTCAAAGGGAATACACAGGTAATAAATAATAAAAATGAATATATAGTCAGTTGGTGTTTAGTGTTATAAGGAGGAAAATAAAGATAGAAGATAAGAAGGAATTGTGCTGGTCTGGGGCAGGGATGGGGGCAAATTTCAATTTTAAGCAGAGTGGTCATGGAAAGGCCTCATTGAGAAGGTGACATCTGGGCACATACTTGAGAGATAAGAGAGTGAGCCTTGCAGATAGCTGGTACCAGTCTGCGGTCCCGGGGGGTTGGGGACCTCTGGTCTAAAGGATACCCAGATAGCTAGTAAAACATTATTTCTGAGTGTGTCTGTAAGGTGCCTCTGGAAGAGATTAGAATTTGAATCAGTAGACTGAGTAAAGAAGATTGCCCTCACCAATGGGGGTGGGCATGAGCCAACCTGTTTAGGGCCTGAATAGAACAAAATGGTGGAGGAAGGGCAAATTCACTCTCTCTGCTAGAGCTGAGATAGCCAGCTTCTCCTGCATTGGTGTTCCTTGTTCTTGGGCTTTTAGATTCATATCAGGACTTATACCAATCAGTCTGATTCTCAGACCTTCCACCAAGTCTGATTCTCAGACCTTCCAAACTGAACTGAATTACACCACCAGCTTTCCTTGCAGACAACAGATCTTGGGAATTCTTGGTCTCTGTAACCATGTAAGCCAATTCCTACAATAAGTCTCCTCTTATCTAAATCTATATATATTTTATTAATTCTGTTTCTCTGGAGAACTCTGACTAATACACTAATCTATGGTGATAGAAATGAGACAGTGTTTCTCTTTGGGAGGTGAGAGGCAAGGAGTTGAATTAATGTGGGCATGGGGAAGATTTCTGGGTGATAGGAATGTTCTATATCTTGTATTAGGTGATAGTTACATGGGTTACTCAATTTTCAAAACTCATCAAATTGAACACTAAAGGTCTATGTATTTTATCTTCAGTAAATTATATCTTAATATTAAAATATAAAACATTTAAAACATTGACCTTCTTTCCACTGAAGGAATGCAAGGCAAATAGGTGGAGTTATAAGGAAAGCAACTTCAGGGCAATATAAGGAAACTCTTTCTAAACTTCAGCGTTTTCAATCACGTAATAAGCTATTTCATCAAAAAGTAAATTAATTGTATTTGGAAACATTCATACAGAGGCAGAATGGCCTACTGTTAGAGGTTGTCTGGTACAAACACCCAATATAAATATTCTCCTTAAAGCATTTTAATCCTTTTCATCAATCAGTGGCTATAATAACCTAAGTTAACAGGTTTTATTGAATTTAGTCCATTTTTCATTTTTTGTTTCTATCTTCTGCTTCTAACAGTGTTTGAGAATGTTGAAGTAGCAGGAATAGCAAACAGATTAAAGTTTATGATCCAGTTCTATAAGATTAATAGTGCTTAGACTACTGTGTTGATTGGAACCCAGCAAACACATTCCCTGAAGCCAAATCCACAGCTCAGTAGGAGGGAGTATTGTCATTGTTTAATGATATCTGACATGGGTATAAGAGGGGAGGGAGTGACATAAGTACCAGGTATTTGCCATCACAGAGTTATAAGAAATGTGTGAATTTGTAAATTAGATAAAAACGATGACTGAGAGATTCACAGATATAAATTAGTAGAGAAACAGCAAGAAAGAGAAAAAAAAGTATGAGAGAAAGATTAGTATCTTAACACACAAACTTTTCTTTTTGGTTAATGTTTTATTTTCATAGTTGCCATATTTGGACAATCTACAATCTTTAAACACTATAATTAAATTGATTTTGGTGTGATAGCTAAACATAATCAGATCAAAATGGCCTGGATTTTCAATTAATAAACATTAAAATATTGTAGTGGTACTCTTCTACAGTCAGATGTACAAAGATGTCAGATAAAGATTTACATAAGAGTAAATCTAGTAGCAACCAAGTTGGACTTACAGGATTGGAGATATACTCAGGAGCCTTGTAAGGCATAGCTTTTCCCACCCCTGCCTTATACAGATCTGAAATGACCACACACTTTAAATAACTTCCAGCTGAAAAAATCTTAGCCCTGCTCCTCCCGGCTCAGTCAGAAGGTCAGTTCTTTGAAAGAAGCTGTCCCCAAATGTGAATGAAGCTCCAACTGGAGCTCCAAATGTAGTAATACACAAGATGTTCTCAGAACAAGGCAATCACCAAATGGGGAGCTTGACTAAATTGGTTAAGGATGTTTTCTGCTCTGATCATGCTTTGGCATATAGAACAAAGAGAGACCAAGAAAGAATCCCAAAGGCTAGAACACAAGAGGATGAGTGTGGAGTTCTGGGATCTGCCTTCCATTTGTGTAGGTCCCTGGACAATTCCTTTAATCTCATCATATTTGAATTTACCATAAATATAGCTAAGACTCTGCATACCTTCTAAGATGTTTTCCAGAAAATATTACAGGCAAAATTATAAAGGTTAAACAGAAAGAAAAAAGGCCCCTATATTGGGACATTCTCTTCTGTAACAACTTAGATTTATTCCTTCCTATTTTCTCTTCAGTCAGCATGCAGAGTCACATAGAGGCAATTTCATATGGATGAAAGTTTTCATGGAGTAAAGAACGACGGACAGTCAAAGCTCAGGGGCCAAGGCACTTTCATGACAAAGGGCAGCCTAAGATCAAATCCAGCTACTCAATGTTTTATTTCTTACCATTGACTCCTAAGTTGGGGATTTAGTGAGCACCCCAAAGCAGAGAAGCAGCCATGTTAAGAACCAGCCTTACTTTAAATGAGTGAGTGCTGGAATATTTAGGAATAACCAACATGAAAGCTGGACAGAAAAAAAAAAAGTTTCACACTTTTAGACCATTTAGAATTAGAGCATGAGGGATTAATACCGTAATTAATTAATGAAGGCCTGCCTTTTCTACTAGTCTGAGGGTTCCTTGAGGCTGGATGCCACATCAATCTTGTTCTTCTGGGTTTCCTCTGTTCTAGCACAGTGTGATAAGATACAGCTCCAGCTGGGAGAAAGGTCAAGAGGGCAGAATTCAAGAGGCTCAGTTTGGGCCAGAGACAAACCAAGGTCATATGAGAGAATCATCACCAAAGAGATATGACCCAGAAACTAGGAAGTGTCAGCAGACACAGGGGTAGCAGAAGGTATCATTTTGTGCACAGAATGAGCAACAGATGTATCAGAGAAGATGCTAAGACTGGAGGCAGAGGCAAATGCAGATCAGAGCACCTCAGCTCAGAAATCTAAGGGAAAGTGTTTTGATCAGGGTCTTAGAGAGAAGCTGTTTTGCAGCACTAGCCTAGATTCCCAGTCCAAGTCTTCCTGCTTCTAAAGGGGCTTGGCTTATGTTTTCTATAGGGTAATTTAAACAATTTCAGTTAAACCAAAAGAAGAGGAAGAAGAAGTAGGAGGGAGGAGGAGGGGGAGAGGGAGGAGGAGAGGGAGGGAGGGGGAGGGGGAGCAGGAGGGGGAGGGGAGGAGGAGGAGAGGGACGACGGGAAGGGGAAGGGGGAGAAGAAGCAGCAGCTAAATGATCTATCACAGCTGGACAGGGTGTGGTCAGCCAGGACAAAGCAAAACTAAGCAGTAATCCAACGAGAAGTACCAACACCATAAGAATCCTTGATCAAAGTACAGCTTGGAGGCTCCAGGCTGTTGGAAGATCCTGACACCACTAATCTTGAATTCAATGTCCTCTCCTGAACTTTTCATTGTTTTGCCTAACAGTTGCAAATCACAGTTTTAGAAGTAGCAATAATGTTGTGGCAAAGTTATGAGCTATTGTTGTTACGTAATGGAAAAATCATTTTTTAAAAACTTGGAAAAAATAGTGTTTTGATTTTTGAAAATGTTTGCTTTAAACATATATATTATATTAATTTTAATAGGAAATTAAGCTTTTTTAATATAAAGTTAAACTTTCACTCCCTAAATTTATGAAAACCAACTAATTTCTTTTGGTGGTTCTTGTAGTCAAAAAAGTAAATCCACACATCTTGTACTATATTGAATAAGTAGGGAATGTGTTTGCTGGGTTCCAATCTAAATCTCTTGACTTTTTCCTCCTCTAAATAAATAGTTACTATTAATCATTCAGTCCCCCAAATCAGAGAAAAACATAAAATTAAGCCCCTCTTCAATTACTTTAAATGATGTAACCAGGCCATGACTTGGCAATGACTCATTCCATGACTAAAATCACTTGAGAACTGCTTGTTTCTCATCACCATTTGGCCTTATGAGGGATCGTGGGTGTCTTCTACAGGAGACAGTAGATCAATGGCCAAAAGCCAATGGAGACAAAGAGATGTTGTGGTTACCAAGTTGGAGAAGGAATACATGAATTTTACTCCAAAGCCTCTTATCCAAAGTGTTATAAAGAGAAAATTCATGCCTGAACCTCTACCTTCCGCCTGATGGAAATATTCACATGTGTTTGTCTGAACTCATAGAACCTTGGCAAGTTGGTCTTTCCAATAAATATAGGCCAAAAAAGAGCATAAATATAAACCCCTTATGTACAGTAATCCCCACCAATCTCAAGATGCACATTCTTAGAAACGTGTGTGAAAAATTGAAGCAAATCCTACATGTAAACAAAAATTTACTTTCCACTAAAATATGGGGGTGTTAACAAGAAGGAATGAGTATGTACTTTGCTGAGCAAGCTCATCTCAGGTAATGTCAGATATGTGCTCTTCTCCAAAACCTAAAAGATCAAGGGACAAATATTGTTTCATTACAAGAAAAAGGAAAGGGGATGAATTGAGTGTGTTTCTATACAAATTTCTAAACCAAAAATCTCCTTATAAATAGAAAATGAAAGGACTTTATTTTAAATACTATGGAACTAGAATCTGTCCACTCATCATGGACCTTGAAGATGTCAGAGCTCCTGACCACTTCCCAGAATGCAGATTTCCTGACATAAATAGTCCTGCAGATTGCAAAGTTGTAGTCACTGGTGTGTATATATAGATGTGTGGTAGGCAAAATTCTAAGTTAACTCCTCTTTGATTGTGAACAGAACCTGTGAAAGGGATGAGATATCACTCCTGTGATCATGTTAACATGATACTGCCAAAGGAGATTATCCAGGTGAGCATGACCTAATCACATGATCCTTTTAAAAGCAGAGTTCTCTCCGACTTGTGGCAGAGGGGAAAGTCAGAGATTTGAAGCACCATTGTTGACTTGAAGATAGAGGATACCACATAGCATGGCCTCAGAGTAGCCTCTAGAAGCTGATAGTCATCCCCCACTGACAGCTAGCAGACAACGGAGCTCAGTCCTACACCCACAGGAAATGAATTCTGCCTGCAACCAATGAACTTGGTAGAGATCCCAAGCCTCAAACTAGAGCAGCCCTGAACAACACTTTGATTTCAGCCCAGTGAGACCCTGAGAGATACTAGTTGCACTGTGACCAGACTTCTGACCTACACAACTGTGAGACAATAAATGGGTGTTGTTTTAAGCCACTAAATTTGTCATACCCTGTTCTACAGAAATAGAAAATTCTTACAAATTGATAGCTGTGCTTGATGGATCAGTTATGACTAATCTGAGAAAAAGTCTTCTTACACAGTGGATGTAAATTATCTAAGAGTCTTCCAACTCTGAGATTCTGTTTTCTTAATAACAACCTTCTCTGATAACGTATCATGTTAGCCTCTTGTTTAAAAGTAACCCCTTGAACTGAACAGATGTCATACTTCTTTTGTATCTGTGAGATGGTTCTCCATAGAAACTGTTTAAAATAAAATCCAGAAAAGATATTTCAGAATTTTTCTTTTTTTAGTAAACAGAGTTTCTTTGTATTATTACACCACAGGGGGTTTGTATTAAATTTTAGCAAATTTACAGCATTTTATGGGAAATATTTTTACTTTGGTAATCCAAACCTGTGTGAAAATTGTAAGTAGTTCAAATCACACATTCATTTAATGTCACCTTGAAGTGTTTTACAACATGAGAATTTGATCCAGTGTTCATAATTTTAAAGGATATAAATCTGGTAACCATAAAATGGTAAGCCAATAGGGCCAAGTACAGAAGCCACAGGCAGTGAAGCAGGTATGTTTCCATTTGGTCTCTGTATTCTTTATTCTGGAGAAACTCTATTCCTCCCTCAAACAAACCTTATTTTACTTACGTCTGTTCCCTTTTTTTTTTTTTTTTAACTTTCATCTGTTTTAAATAGCTAGTATGCACAGTAAACTACCACATATGGTAACAAAAACCCTGTCATTTAAGAGCACATTTAACACTGATATTACAATGTTTAATTGAAACAAATGAGTCACAAACGACAAATTAAACAACACCTCTTCTGTGTGAAGAGTCTCTCTCAAATATGTAAAAGAAGCTCTTCATGCAAAACTGTACTAAGCAGGGGAAAAGAGTATTCTATCTTTCCCTATGGAATGAGCCTATATGGTACTTTTTTCTTTTTTTTTTTTAATTATTTATTTATTTATTTATGGCTGTGTTGGGTCTTCGCTTCTGTGCGAGGGCTTTCTCTAGTTGTGGCAAGCGGGGGCCACTCTTCATCGCGGTGCGCGGGCCTCTCACTATCGCGGCCTCTCTTGTTGTGGGGCACAGGCTCCAGACGCACAGGCTCAGTAGTTGTGGCTCACGGGCCCAGTCGCTCCGCGGCATGTGGGATCTTCCCAGACCAGGGCTCGAACCCGTGTCCCCTGCATTGGCAGGCAGATTCTCAACCACTGCGCCACCAGGGAAGCCAACCTATATGGTACTTTTTAAAAAAACTTGAACACTAACAGTTTTTAGTCAGTTTGCATTGCAGTTTGCATCACAATAAGTTCAGCATTTATTATTATTATAATTATGATTATCATCATCATCATCATTTTTTAACTGTACTTTCCTTTTGGACATCACTTGACTTTGGACATCATTTGACATTTGTTATCTACCACAGTGGTTCCAGGTGCACTTTCAAATACTAGGAGTTTATGGTAATAGAATTGAAGGGATTAAAAGATTCTAAGTAATTCCAAGACAAATCAGAAATAACCACGGTGCAATTATTAGTCCTTATGGTGTCTAGAAAAGTATTCAAGGTGTTGTCTATTTACTTGTCACCATTTATTGCCATATTTGCTCAGATCTGTTCACTTCTGACTGGCGAAGCAACACTTAGTACACTCCAGTGTGTGTGCAACCTCTCATTGGCAGTTAATCAACGTTATGCTACTCCTCTTCCCTCTTGTTCATAGCCAGCTTGCCCCTCAGTATCACTTTTCATGAGCCTCTTAATTTACCATTTCATCCCACAGACTTCACAGGATGATTACTCAGTGGGAATAGAGATACATTGTTCCCATTTATCACCATTTGATGAACACCTGGGAAGGCATCCAGCATGCCACAAGACATTGATTTTAAAATATTGTGCTCAACAAGCTCTTGTGCAACCAATTTATTGAATGAACTGAACACTATAAGTAGGAAACATTTTTATTTTTTCACATAGCTGTCTTCAAACCTATTCTGT